>NC_090930.1:419119794-419425247 GCF_040938575.1 Ambystoma mexicanum | reverse complement strand
CTTCATGTAGAAATGCTGCCGCGTGGAGGCGGGCCTGAATCCAGTAAGGCAAAGCTGCATGTGGGAGTGAAACACACGTCAGGGTGGGCTGGCAGGAAGGAAGGACACTCCTTCTCATGATCCCCTTATGGCTTTCACAAGGCAAAGGGGTCGGGCAGAAAGTCTATGAGGTATTATCTGAAACTACAGCTACCAGAAATCCTTGCTGCAAAATTGATACTAATATAGAACACCCAGACTGAGCTGCAAGTAGAGACTGCCTCTCTGATGATGTGATGAGCCATGAAAACGTTTGGAGGAGAAGACCAAGTAGATCAGACGTATATTGAGCAGGGAACCAGAGTGCTCCCCTTCCCTCCTGTACTGTTAATATATATAATTAAGGTGAAACATATCTTCCATAGGAAATGTGAAAATCCTTTGTCTAATACATTTTGATCTGTACGATGTATCAGCATGAAATTCTAAAAACAAGGTATCTGGCCTGGGCCCCTCAAAACTGCAACATATCGTATAAATACACGTTTTAGTTCACAAAATATAAAAGGTTAAAAAAAGATTGTGTCCACACGTGCACAGCCCAAACTGCTGGATGGATTTTCGCCAAATAAAAGTTGGCCACAAAGCGCTGAAAGGAAATCCTTTGTTGGCTTGGCGCAAATCCGTTCAGTATTTCATTTTAAAGTTGGCAGAGATCGGTGTGTCCCTGTACCTAAACTGTTAGTTATATCTCCCATGATGCTACTGGACCCAAGGCATTTCATTTCTGAAACTTACCATCTTGAAAGTCGAGATTCAGAGCTAGATGTGTATTTACAAATATTAAATATTCCCTCTTCTACATCCCAGAACCCTATTAGTAATTCATTACATTACCCTGCCATCCTCTTCCTTTGCCCAATACCCCATTAGTCATCCATTTCAATACTGCTAATGCCTCTTCCTTGTCCCAGCACCCCATTACCCCATTTCTCTATTAGCATTCTCAATTTTTGTCTCCCACAACCCAATTAGTAATCAGTTATATTATCCTACCTCCTTGTTCCTCATTTTAGTACACCTCATTGTTCCTCATCCTAGTACATCAATTAGTTATTTGATGCATTACCACCACCGCCCCTTTCTTCATTCCAGGACCCCATTAGTTATCCATTGCATTACCCCACCTCTGCCTTCCATAACCCAGTGTGCCATTAGTTATCCATTAATATCTAGTGGGAAAAATGTTGACATACTTGATAAACCACATGTTGAGTTGCTGAAGAACACATATGGATTATAAAAGATATGACATCAGTTATGTTATTAGAAGACACAAAATGTAGAATTACAGGTGGTGGGAGGTATAGCATAACAAAACTCTTGAAAGTCTGTCAGAAAACTTAAGTTAAGGGACAGTTAAGGTAAATAAGTTCAGTGCAACAAAACCCTTGTAATTCAGTGAAAACAACTCTAGTTGAAGTGATGTTAAGTTGCTGATTTAATGCAATAAAATCCCTGAAATTCGGCTGTTGTTGGTAGCTAGGCAACCTTAATTACAGCACCTCCATTGCACGGCCCCTAAGCACACTGATGACATCACATATGACAACACTTAGGACATGACAGATGCCATCAGTGATGACATCATCATATGAGAAATCAGTAAGGACCCTACGTATAACCAGCTAAGGTGATACCTTTTTGATTGTATTTGAAGATATAGAGTGCATTTTAGCACAGATGCAATGTACCCTGGCTTTTCGAAAGTCTTAAAACATTTCTCAAGCATTGTAAATAATGGTAGGATAACTGCGGAAAGGTGATCCTGCATCTGATATTATATGATATGATATGGCATTTATAACGCGCCTATACACAAGTGTTTCAAGGCGCGACGAGGCAAGGGAGGGGAACAAGGCGGACATACAACGATCCTACTAGGGCAGGTGTCATTCAGATCGCGCAAGTGCATGGGAAGGGAGGAAAGGATAGTGCAGTACATGGGAATAGATAATAACAATAAGTAAAATAGCGACCAGCATGTGGCAAGTCCATGGGTAAGTGCGGACATCAGCTAGTGAGGTCTGGTAGGGGGACTGTAGGGATACAGAACAGTCCCCATGTGCGGGGGTTGCCAGGTGGGCAGTGTAGATGTGTGACACTGGTGGGAGAGAGACCTCGGCCCAGGATCAGAGGGTGTCCAGGTAGCCAGTGCAGTACCGGTATCAGCCAGGAGGTCAGCAGAGGAGAGGAGGAGAGAAAGTAGAAGCAAAGAGAAAGGTTTTGAGGTGTTTCCAGAACCGGAGATGGTTCTCCTCAAGTTTAAGGGAGGTAGGGAGGCTGTTCCAGAGGGAGGCACCAGCCGAGGAGAGAGATCTAACACCAACGTGTTGCTTGGAGAAGTGACTCTTCCTGAGGGAGTTGGAGGCAGATAAGCGAAGATCTCGAGAAGGAAGCTATTTAGGAAGAGAGAGTTGAAGGTATAGAGGCCCCAGACCCCAGAAGGCCTTGTGGACGATGCAGAGGGTTTTGAACTTAATCCTCTCAGCCACTGGGAGCCAGTGCAGAGATTTCAGTCCTGGAGAGATACGATCCCTAGGCTTGAGGCCAGGCACAAGTCTTGCAGTCCTGTTCTGGATGAGTTACAGAGGGCGGAGAGTAGAAGCAGACAGATTTAAGGAAGAGGCTGTTGCAATAGTCCAGCCTAGAGAGAACCAGAGCTCTGGAGAGAGTGAGCTTATGGGGGAAGGAGAGGAAAGGCAGAATACCTCTGAAGAGGGGTAGCTGGTAGTGTGACTTCTTGGTGGAGATGTCAGAGATGTGAGGAGAGAAGGAGAGTGTGGAGTCGAAGATGACCCAGAGGTTTTTGGTTTTGCAAGTGGGAATGGGAAGAGGACCAAGAGAGGCCGGCCAGAGAGCAACAGGAAAGGAGGGAACGGGTGTGCCGGTGAGGAGAATCTCAGTCTTACTAGCATTAAGGCAGAGGTCATTGGCGGCACACCACTCCTGGATAGCAGACAGACAGTCAGAGATGAGAGAAGGAGAGGAGGAGGCAGAGGGGAGCCTGAAAATGAGCTGGGTGTCATCCGCATAGCAATGAAAGTTGGGGCAGAGAGCAGTGATGCGGTGGGCAAGGAGTGCCAAGTATTGGTTGAACAGCCAGGGAGAGAGGTTATACCCCTGGGGGACACCACAGGTAGAGAAAAAGGTAGCAGAGAGGAAGGACCCAAGTTGGACCTACGAGGGTCGGTCAGAGAGGAAAGAAGTCAGCCACGCCAGAGCCTGACCAGTGATATCCAGGTTATCAAAGAGACGATTGAGCAGGATGGCATGGTTGACAGTGTCAAAGGCAGATGAGAGATCAAGCAGGATGAGGACACAAGGTGTACATCAATCTACAATTTCAGATGCAATACAGCGGAGGTCTGCAACCTTTGGATTTGCAGACGTTTTGCATTACAACTCCCACTAGCCTTACCCAACATAGGCAATAGTGGGGGATCATGAACGCCATAGGCCAAAACATGAAGCAGAATGCCGGCTTCAAACCATGGCACTAAAACGGTTAAAACTTTTGCCCATTTAGTACATTGGCTACTCCAGTCCTAATAACTCTGTGTCCTCGCAACATGAACCTGTTTTTCAATATGTGAAAAAGAGTTTTCTAACGAATTGTCTCATGCTGGAAAAAAAGTTATATCAAATTCCTATAAAGGAATCAATGATATTTTAATCAAATCTTGTTATGTCACATCATATAGCAAATAAGGTTGTTGTGCCTGTGATAGTACATGCCAACACAGTTGCACATGCCTTGTGTTTGACCGAAGTGGCTTTTTCAAGTGTTTATTCTAATATCTTTGTGAAGGTGGACCATCTTATTATTGTTCTGTCTCATATTTATCTATTTATGTATTGGATATGTGTAAGGCATCTATACAATAAATGGTGTTTCAAGGCACCACAAGACAAAAAAGGAGGGGGGCAACAAGGCAGAAAGATAACAATAACGGTCCTAAATGGCCTTGTGACATTCGGATCGTGCAAGTGCAGTAACAAGAAGAGCGAGGGGAGTGCCGGTCTGCGCTAATGCGAAGTACTAGGGTGGGATATGGAAGTGCAGGGTAAAGAGAAGAGAGTGCAGGTGAAAAGAGGAGGTGTACGGGTGGTGAGAACCACAGGGGCTAGGCAAGTGCTAAGGGGAGGCCAGGAGGGCAAGTGCCAGGGAATTGCATTGGGTGCGGGGATGAGGGTTCAGATGCGAAGTGCGAGGAGTGGTGTGGACTGGGCGGGGGGGCATGTTTATTGGAACAGGATTCTTCCAATAAATTGGTTGAATATCCTTATTCTGGGTTGCTTTTATAATATTTATATGGTAGAACTAATATTGATATATCTTATTCCTATCCAGTTTCTTATTTTCTGAATGCATGTTCCCAAATAAATTGGTTGAAAATCCTTTTACTTGGCTGCTTCTCTAATATAGATAAAGTGGAGCTAATATCTTATTCATATTCAGGAACCAATTCATAGAATCAGGCGCAGATTTAGCGCACATGGCTGGCGCAGAGAAGGAACGTGCGCCAGTGTGCGCCAGCTGCGTGCGCCAAACAGCATTAAGGCGCACCACGTATTCATGGATTTCCCTAGCCATTTGCAGCCGTGGCGCAGCAAAAATCCAGCAGCGCCAGTTACGCCCCCAAGGATGCCCCTTGTGCCAGAAAAAGCCATAGAAATCTCCAATATGGCACAAATGGCCGTGGCAACCCTGCACCAGCTTACAGCCCCCCTACACCGTAATTGCGTGAAAAACTACCCGTAACCCACTCACGGAAGCCAAACCGCGTGAAAATGTACTTCTGCACCCCCTTGAATACGCATATCCCGCTCGTGCCAGCCAAAGCGCGTGAAAATCTCCCCGCACACCCGCTTAAATGCGCGTACTCTGCTCGTGCCTTCCAAATCGTGTGAAAAAGGCCTACCGTAACCCTGCGAATACGCTTACCCTACACGGCCAGCCAAATCACGTGAAAACCTCCTTGCGCACCCCCTTCAATACACCTACCCAACCTGCACCTGCCAAATCGTGTGGAAAGTGCTGTGCATATGGTGACAGGTGTCGGGGTGTCCCCCCTGTGGTGTGGGCTGCCTGCGGGGCATGCGGGAGATGGGTGGTCCCCTGTGGTGTGGGCTGCCTGCGGAGCATGGTGACGGGTGATGGGTTGCCTGCGGGGCATGGTAACGGGTGATGGGCTGGCTGCGGGGCATGGTCACGAGTGAAGGGCTGCCTGCGGGGCATGGTCAGGGATGATGGGTGGTCCCCTGTGGTGTGGGCTGCCTGTGGCGCATGGTCACGGGTGATGGGTTGCCTGCAAGGTATGGTCAGGGGGATGAGTGGTCCCCTGTGGTGTGGGCTGCCTCCTGGGCATGGTGATGGGCTGCCTGCGGGGCATGGTCATGGGGGATGGGTGGTCCCCTGTGGTGTGGGCTGCCTGCAGGGCATGGTCACGGGTGATAGGCTGCCTGCGGGCATGGTCAGGGGGGATGGGTGGTCCCCTGTGGTGTGGTCTGCCTGCAGGGGGTACACACGGCTGATGGCAGCATGCGAGGGCCTCACCACGTGGGTGCGTGATTCCGGGGGTACGCGAGTGCGGTAATCACATGATCTGTCTGGCGCGAGCGGGGTACATGTATTCAGGGTGCGCACTTGTGCTCTTCACGTGATTAGGCTGGCGTGAGCGGGGTATGTGTATTCAGGGGTGCGCGAGTGCGCTAATCATGCGATTTGGCTGGCGCGACCGGGGTACGTATATTCAGGGGTGCACAAGTGCACTCCTCATGCGATTAGGCTGGCGCGAGCTGGGTACATGTATTCAGGGATGCGCGGGTGTGCTCTTCACGTGATTAGGCTGGCGCGAGCGGGGTACGTGTATTCAGGGTTGCGCAAGTGCACTAATCATGTGATTAGGCTGGTGCGAGCGGGGTCCATGTATTCAGGGGTACGTGAGTGCGCTCTTCACGTGATTAGCCTGGCGCGAGCGCGGTACGTGTATTCAGGGGTGCGCAAGTGCACTCTTCACATGATTAGGGTGGTGCGAGTGAGGTATGTGTATTCAGGGGTGCGCAAGTGCGCTAATCACGCAATTTGGCTGGCGCGAGCCGGTTACGTGTATTCATGGGTACGCGAGTGCACTCTTCACACAATTAGGCTGGCAAGAGTGGGGTACGTGTATTCAGGGTTGCGCGAGTGTGCTCTTCACACGATTAGGCTGGCACGAGCGGGGTACATGTATTGAGGGGTGCGTGAGTGCGCTAATCACGCGATTTGCCTGTGGGTTGGTCCCTACCCCCTCCCGATGCCTTGCAGGTAGCCCACACCACAAGGGAGCCCCCCATCACCCGTGACCATGCCCCGCAGGCAGTCCACGCCACAGGGACACCCCATCACCCGTGACCATGCCCCGCAGGTAGCCCACGCCACAGGGATCCCCCAATCAGCAGTGACCATGCCCCGCAGGCAGCCCACACCACAGGGGACCACCCATCACCCATGACCATGCCCAGCAGGCAGCCCATCACCCGTGACCCTGCCCCCATGCAGTCCATCACCCGTGACCATGCCCCGCAGGCAGCCCACACCACAGGGACCCCCCATCACCCGCATGCCCCAATGGCAGCCCACTACATCATGGGGGCAGGCATCGGCCAAAGGGCAGGAGGACCCTGGAGAAAGTGTGTCTTCCGTGTGGCAGCGGTTGGGCCAGCGGATAGATGCAGAGCGGCGCCGGGCAGAGAAAGCACGGCTCACCATGGTCAGCCTTGAGGCGGGCAGAGTTCCTTGAGGAAACTCGCAGGGAGTTGGCGGAAAGCATGGCAGCGCCCCTACGAGCCTTCGAGGATAGGGCGCAGTCCCGCCTCCGGGCCATTGACTCAGGGTTCGATGAAGCCCTGGCCAAGACTCTTGGGAAGAACGGTGAGCCATAGGACTAGCCCTCCGCCATTGTAAATAGTTATTTAGGGTTAGGTTTCCTTTCATTTTAATTATTTTTTTTGAGTCCACGGACATTGTTCCACTCTTTGTATACAGTTGTATTTTTGTAGGGTTTTTGGTAAGTTTCATCTTGTTTTGGGATCATGGACCCTCAAAATGTCATTGTACATAGTTGTCGTACTGTGGATTTTCTTCTTTTTTTTCACCCATGAAGGAATGGTTTTTTTTTGGTTTACCCTTTGGAATTTGATTTCTGGACTTTGGACATGGACCACTTTGAGGATTTGCTTTTTTTTGGATTTCATGTTTGTTTGGATTTTGCTTTTCATTTTAGTGCACTTTAATTTATTTTTCATTGTCATGGTTGCTTTTCCTTTGGTAAATTTCATTTTTTTAATACATTTCCATCAAGTCATATATTTGTGTTGTCTGCTCTCATTTGTTTGGTGCATGTTTCAGTCGTCATTGCCTCAGTCATGGGTCATGTCTGTGTGTGCATGCATGTGTGCTTCTGTGAATAACATGCCATCACCCTGGGAAGGGGGGTCAATGGATGGGTGTGGAGTTGCACTGTGGGGGGGCAGACTCGGGTGGCATTTGGGTGGACATTTGCTACATGATTTTATGTTGGGACAATGTATTGGTTGTGAGGACCTCAGTCGTGGCCTTCTTGCAGGTGCCCGTCACTGGTGGGGGTCATGAGTCAGGCATGCTTGCAGGTGCCCGTCACTGGTAGGGGTCATGAGTCGGGGCCTGCTTGCAGGTGCCCGGTGTCATGTGGGCAGCGTGCGGGGCATGGTTACGGGTGATGGATGGTCCCTTGTGTCGTGGGATGCCTGCGGGGCATGGTCAGGGGGGATGGGTGGTCCCCTGTGGTGTGGGCTGCCTGCGGCTCATGGTCAGGGGGGATGGGTGGTCCCCTGTGGTGTGAGCTGCCTGCGGCGCATGGTCAGGGGGATGGGTGGTCCCCTGTGGTTTGGGCTGCCTGCTGGGCATGGTCAGGGGTAATGGGTGGTCCCCTGTCGTGTGCGCTGCCTGCGGGCCATGGTCAGGGGGGATGGGTGGAAACCTAACCCTAAATAACTGTTTACAATGGCGGAGGACTAGTCCTACGGCTCACCGTTCTTCCCAAGAGTCTTGGCTAAGGCATCATCGAACCCTAAGTCAATGACCCGGAGGCAGGACTGCGCCCTATCCTCGAGGGCTCGCAGGGACCCTGCCATGCTCTCTGCCAACTCCCTGCAAGTTTCCTCGAGGAATTCTGCCTGCCTCAAGGCTCGCCGCATGGAGTTCTCTGCCCTGACCATGGTGAGCCGTGCTTTCTCTGCCCGGCGCCGCTCTGCATATATCCGCTGCCACACGGAAGACACACTTTGTCCAGGATCCTCCTGCCCTTCGGCCGATGCCTGCCCCCGTGATGTATAATCGGCCGAGTCCTGACGCCTCCTACGTCGAGTCTGCTGCCACCTTGATGCCATCTGCCTGTGCCACCACGACTTCCTCTGGGAAGATGGCAACCCCTGGGGCTGTCGTGCATGTGCCCTGCTTGATGGTGCCTGCACAACCTCTGTTGCCAGGGGTCCAGTTGCTGGGGTGGCCACCTTTGCTGGACCTCCGACTCCCGACTGTGGCAGGGATGGGATCTATACCAGCCTGGCGGTGTTGGCTGGGGCAGGTCCACAGGGGGCCCTGGTGGCATGTGGGCCGGAAGACGGCATGGAGTACGACTGGCACATAGTGGGTGAAGAGGAGGAGGGGGTCACAAGAGCGCCCAGCACATGGAGTAAACCCCCGACAATGACCCCTCCTAGCCAGTTCATGTTGGCACACACCTGTTTATGATGACGAATCACGCATGTGTGCAACGCGATACTGACTAGGACGGGCTCAATCCTGTCACGGATAGCCATGTCCACAGGTAGAGGAGTGTCAGTTGACCTGGAACTCCCCGCTACCTGTGGACGGGCCTAGGACGGGGCATCCCTGCCGCTGCATGGTGATGCAGTCTCAGTATCAGGGACAGGATTAGGCACAGGCCGCTCCGCGGCGACCTTTGCTGCCTCCTGCCCCTGCCCCTGGAAAGCACCACTTTCCCCAGTGGAATCGCCCCCACCAGGCCCCATGTGTGGGTCTAATGCGGCCTCCTCCTCCTCCTCACCCACCACCAACCTGATGCCTCTGCAACGTCTTTCGCTCTGGACAGCCCTTGTGGGGTCTCACCTGCCCCTACTACGGCCGAAGAGCCCACTTCCAACCTCGGCCTGTTGGGCATCCCCTCGGCAGCTGCAGCCATGGACGCGGCAGCAGTCCCCTTGCTCCCGGAAGATCACATGTCCTGGTAGGGTGACCAGGCCATGCGTCTCCGCCTGGTGGAGGCATGCCCGCCGCTCTGCTCCACAGCGCCGTCTCCGCCCTCTTCCTCAGTTGCCACTGTAGATAGGGAGAGATTGAACACAAGCATAAGGGTACTGAACAATAGTCTCTAGACACAAAGCAATTGCACATGAGTGGCACTGTCACTCCATCATCACTTCCATCATCACCCTCCACCAGTGGCAGATTTAAGGCAAAGGGCCCTGTGGGCAAACATTACAGAGGGCCCCCAAGTGGGCGGGTCCTGGAGGTGGGGCCCCAAAGTGGGTGGAGTTGCACAAAGATGAACTTTAGGGACACATGATTCATTTTATTTAAGTTGTGATTTTTAAGGTCCGAGCACAGACATCCAGCCCTGAACTAATATTACAACAAGCAGAATTGAGGTCTGCTTAAATCTGCATTATTTCTTAACTATAATACATTAAACACTTGCTAGAGCAGAGGAGCATGCGTTTCTGGAGAGGGGATACAGCGAGAAGTAAACTGCCCAGTCAGAGCACCCTGGACCGAGCTGCAGAGGACAACTGGGAAGTGATTAACACAGAGTAATAGTGGGCATTGTGCACTGGGCGGCAGGCGTTTAAAGCCCATTAATAGATTCATTGCCTCCTTTACAGTGCTCTGTGACCATCTGCTGAATTTCGGGTCTGACTGCAACGTGTGTCTCAGAGAGAGACTGGGGAGGGAAGGGCACATGGGCTCGTCATTTGTCTGTCTGCCGACCGTTAAGTCCGCCACTGCCCTCCACAACACAAGGGTCAGTGCAAGCAACACACATGCATAAACATGGCACGTGTTGCAGACATTTGCATCCATGTCCAAGGCAATGTTGGAACATCCGATGGGGAGCTGAACATCACATGCATCATGGGATATGCTGATCACATGCACACACACCACCGGACAGTCATGGATCTGGCCATGTCTACCTCTTGTCACAGTGGATTCATGGACAACTTGGCCGCATCACTCAATTCACACATCATGATGGTCATGTGTCATGCATCCATGGCGTTTCCGAGTCACCCACACACTACTCAGACACGCGCACATGTACACCATGCATGGCCATGACGGTGACATCAGCATCTATGTCTAACACCACCAAAATGGCCAAGTCCAGACACAGGCATGCACACATGTGTGCATCATCACATGCTGGTGCACATCATGCATTGCAACACAGACACCATTGACGTGGAACAGGCTTGAGTGGACTCACATGCAGCACTGTCATGGCCCTGCACACAGACATCCCTACATGGGGCATGCCAGACATAAGGCCAAGGTGCACACTCCAGCCACACCTCAACATGCACTACGCTGGTCATGAACACATGGACACTTACCACTCGACTCCGGACGGGACTGCAACTCGGGGACCTGGTGGTGAAGCGCTGGGCTTGTGCGCTCCAGGACCCTCATCTGTATGTTGCGCAACTGGCCTGGTGCCCCACTCCATCCTCATCCTCGACGAGGCCCTGGGCATTGTAGAGGGTTCTGGATCTCAAGTCCTCCCAGTGCTCCACGACATGTTTGTAGTTGCGGTGTACCACCCCCTCCTCGTTGATGGCACCCACAATGTCCTCCCAGATCCTCCTCCGTCCTTCCTTGTCGAGGCGTGATGACGAGAAGAGGGCATCATAATGCCCCAGGACTTGCTCCACCAGGATGCCAACTTCATTGGCAGTGAAGCTGGCAGTCCTCTGCCTCTCTGACTGGGGTTTGCCACTAGCCCCAGATGTTGCTTGGTCTGACATGGCAACCCCTGAGGCAGGTGTGGGTGGGCAACTGGGTCCTGGGGTTGGGCTGTGGAGCAACAGTACACCAGTCAGGAGTCTTCTGGGTCAGCAGAGGTGGTCTCAGGAACAGGATCCCTGTCAATGTCTTCTGTGCAGGCACCGAATAGCAGGGCACTTTGGCAGCAGGCAGGCTAGCAGCAGCAGATAGCTCCTAGGAGGCTGCTCAGTGCTCTGGGGGGGTAGGTAAATGTCCTTCTGGGCGGCAGCGTGGTCTTCCGTGTGTTGTCGCATGGCCAGCTTGATGCAGAGTGAGCCCGCATGTGGAAAAACAGCACGTGAGCGTGAAATTCGAGGAAAGGCCCTTAGTGCGTAAGTGATGTGACGCGCGTGGGCGTTGACTTCAGCAGGGTTTAAAGGTCCGCACGGGTAAGCAGTTCGCTGTATGTGCTTTTTGTGGAGACCGACCACGTGTGTTTCTTCTTCTTGTGGGTTCACACACGATTACTTCACAACGCTTAAAGTTTGTACTTCTTGTTTTGGCAGGGTAGTTGCCTATGTGCACACACACATGTGTTTTTCTTTTCCATGCAAGGCAGACGGTGAGTCACGCATGCTTATTTTTCCCATTGTGGTTGCTCCTGTGTGTCGTGCACCCATTTTGGAGGTCAGAGTAGCTTGCATGTTCCAAGCGTACGTATTTTTTGTGTCCCTGGGTGCCACGGCGTACTGCGGGAAGTTTATTCCACGCACGTGGGCTACCGGTGGTTGCATGCATGTTTATTATTATTTTATCGGGTGCCTGAGCATTGCGTGACCCGTCCTTTCTCACCAGGGGTCTCAGACAGCCTTGCAGGAGCACAGGGGTGCATCTAACATCACGTACCCTGCCCCCTTCACCCCAATTGCCCCGGACAATTGTTGTGTGCACCTCCCATTGGCAATATACCATCTGTGCCATGGTTGGGAGGCCACCAAAACGGAAGGGTGGCAAACCTGGGTGACCTCCCAAGGCTCGACGTGGTGGGGCACGTGGCTGCGGTGGCCAGGGAGTCCAGGGAGTCCCAGGTGGACGTGGAGGGGGATGTGGCCAGGGTGTTCCACCAGGGCAGGATGTCCAGCAAGTTGCTGGGACAGCCATGTCACACCCCCAAGTGGCTCAGGGAGATGCTGCTGCAGTCATCCCCAGCGCACTTTTGACCCCACAACTAGTGTCATCTGCTGGCACGGGCCACCAGGTGGTGGAAGCTGCAGGTACAGCTGTGGCAACCACCACCCAGGCTCGGGGTCAGCCATTGCAGGCTGCCTTGGCACAGGACTCCCAGGCAGATTTTCAGGTGAGGAAGGCAAAGCCACATGTGTCCAAGGTAGCTGTGACCAAGGCACATTTATCTGGGGCAGTGTTGACATCTGCTGCCCCAAGCAGCCAGGTGGTAGGAGCTGCATGGGCAGATGCAGCCAACACCACCCCGGCAGTGAGGACTGTGTCGGTCACAGCCCTTGGCACTGAGGCAGTTGTGCAGTGTCCTGGCAACAGCACCCAGCAGCCAATCACACAATCCAGGCCTTCCGTCCTCATGCCAATTCCTACTCCCATTGGCCAGTCCACCATCGCCACTGCCCCTACTGACCAGAGCGGCATTTGCCTCTCAGGGTCCACACAACCGGGCAAGAGGAGGAAGTGTGCTTCTGCGCAAGATGCTGGGACCCCAGACACGGCTCCGGCCTCTGGCACGGCAAGGAAGAAGCCTTTCAATAAACAGGAACTGGACTTCCTTGGGGACAATGTGTTGGCACACAACCGCAATATGCTGGTGGGCTCAGGTTGCCATACTACGCCTGCCCAGCGTCAGTTCTACTGGCAGTGCATTGCGGATAGTGTGAGTGCAATGGGATATGAGAGGCGCACAGCTCAGGATTGCTACAAGCGTTGGACTGACCTCCGATGCTGTGCAAAACAAAATTTGGCCTCTAATTACTCCCTGACTCTGGTGACTGGCAGTGGGCTACCACCAGAGGAGGATGAACTCACTCTGCATGAGGAAATCGCTGCAGAGTTAATTGATCAGGGACTTCTCCAGGGAGTGGGAGAGATGCCGGATTAGGACGCAACATCCGGTGAGTCATGATGCGTGTGTGTCCAGCCCATGTGTGTTTTGCGTGTGTGATGTGTTGTGATTGACTGCCAGTTCAGGCTATGTATTAATGCTTTACTGATGCATGCTTTTCGTCATGCAGTCTGCATGCAGGCCATGTGCTGCACACGGGGGCCGTCCTCATCACCACACATGCACCATGCTTACATGCAAGTCACTCGGCAGCCTGTCCTGTCCATGTACAAGCTCACTGACATGTTTGCATATAGCCTGTGGTGTAGTTCCACCCAACACTCAGCCTATGTCATCACATGACTGACGGCTATGTGAGGTCACCCTGCAAGCTGCTCCACCTCACGGGCATGCTTCCTTGCCTCTCCACCACCCTGCAGCTCACTGTCTCCATGGTACTGGCGGTTTCCGTGTTGGACTACTGCAATCGCCTGTTCTCCTTTCCTGTGTACATGCACACTTCCCTATGCAACCCTGCCATACCTGTACTGTGGGGTACATCCTTTGTCCTTGATGCAGGGTGTCTCACTTGGACCGTGCAGATGGCACAGGCTCAGAGTGCACATGAGTGTTCATTCATGGACCATTGCATTCCTTGCAATCCCCTATGGGTCCGTGGCTGGCTACTCATTGTACCACATCTCCAGTATTTTATCCATCTCATGGTATTTGGTCATCCATATCATGCTCACTCAGGGTCACTTCATCATCATGCATGCACATGTTTATGGTGTCCTTGTCTGTGTCAAGCTCAGGCCTCCCTCTGTTATAGCCACCCTGCCTCCAGGCAAGTGGTGTTGTGGCTTCTGCCTGCATAGATGTACTTGTGATGGTTCCTCATGTGTCCTGCTTTATGTCCCCCTCTCATCTGCTGTAGTCTCAGTTGTCTCAGATGATGCAATTGACACCTGCAAACACTGTCTGCAACTTCACAGTTCTGTGGTCAGCCATTCAGAGTCATGTATTGGCTCCCTGCCATTCTCTGGGGGGTGGGGGTGGGAGGGGGTGCAGTGCACATGATGACTGCACTTGCCCTTCCAGTGCCGTCATTTCACAATATTGACATCACTACATTTTTGTTTCTGTTGTTAGTTGAGGACGTACACATGTGCTGCACTGCACCCACAACCTTCTGAGCCATGTTTCACCCTTCAACATGCCTATTCACTTGTGTGTTGTCAAAGTGACCTGCCATGTATGTATCTATGTGCCTCCCTTCACTGTACTTCAAAGCACTTGTGTTGTTGCATCCTGTGACACTTGTGCTTTTATTGATATTTATGTTCTTGTAGTGCATGTTGACATGTATTTTACATGTGTCATGGGCACTTCTATTTGACTTACTGCTGTGGCTATTTGGGAATTGTGCCATGGCTATGCTACGTGCCATCTCTTTGTTGACATCTGTAATTTCTGGCTAAGATATGTGTCTGCCAAAAGGTTGTGTGTGATGCAGTTGATATGCAACATGCAGTACATGTGTGGGTTTTGCATTTGACATGCATCCATGTCTGCTTTCAGGGCCCCTTTCCATTTCATTGCCACTGCATGCATGCCAGAGTTTGTGTTGTTTGTGACATGGCTGCCTCATGTGTTGGGCCTCAATATTGTGTTGTCTATGTTTGTGGTATGTGCTGCTGACATGTGTGCTCATTTGTTTTTTTTTGTTACAGGTGATGATGCACCGGAAGCAGTGGAGGAGGAGATGTCAGATAGGGTGGAGGGTTCAGATCACCAAGCATCCACCAGTGGTGGTCGTGGGGTGGTAGGCCATGAACATCCCTCGGTGCTCCAGGCCATCCTGTCCAGGCCTGCCTCTTGGTACGGCTCTGAGGATCTCTCTGACTCTGATGTTGAATTGGATGCTCATGAATCCATGCGTCAACGGTGGGTGATTCTGCAATGGATTATGTTCTGTCCGCCACGACTGCAGTGGGGGTAGACCCCTCAAGGGGCTAGTCAGTGTTGTAATGTCTGCCTGTGGTGGTTACAGGTGCAGAGTCACACTCCACACCAGTTGCTCCTGTTCCTGGGGCAGCAGATCGATGGAGGAATTCAGTCCTGTAGCCGCAGGCTGTGCCGGCACTTCAAGGACCACGTCTCCTTGGTTCCAACAGGTGTGGTGCCCAGCAACAGGGTGGCCGTGTGCCACCGAGGAACACTGTGTGGGAGAATGCCATGTATGCCGTTGCACAGCAACAGGGGGAGCAATTGAGATGTTGGCTCAAGGCATGTATCGTGTGACTGATTCCATTCTTCCCTCTGATAGACAGGTGGAGCTCCAGCAGCAGGCAATGCAGTCCACGTGCCGCACACTCAGGCTGGGCACGGCAGCGTCCAACAGGGCCCGCCGGGCAGAACTGGTGGCTCTGTGCTCAGCTATTGCTGCTGAGGCACAGGCCCACATGGAAGCCCTGAGGGAAGATACCACCTCCCTCAGAACTACTCTGGCTGATCTCATCATGGGCCAGGAGACACAGGCAGAACAGAGGATGGAGCAGCTGGAACGCACCCTCTCGGCTGAACAACATACAAGCCGGGAGGAGGACCTTCTGTCACCTGAGGCCTCCCTGGCAGAACTCCATGTAACACGTGCGTCCTTGCAGGAGGAACTCCATGTTACACGTGAGCTGCTGCATGGGGACTTCCGTGCCATATTCATGCAGAACTAGGCTCACCATGCCCACATGCTTGCTGCCATGGAGGGGCTTGCTGGGGCTATGCGTGGTCAGGCACTTGTGCCACGTGCACCTTCTGATGTACAACCAGGGGGTGATGACGACGACGACCTATCTCTCACTCAGTTCGGGCTGTGAAGACCATGAGCCCATGGAGGATTTTTTTTTTAGTCTCAACATCGACACATGTGGGTGTTGAGGTGCACCCTGCACCTCCCCCCGCCTGGGTGCCCCCCCATCTGAGTCCACTATGGCCATTTTTATTTTTTGTCTATTGTGCATTTATGTTGCAGTGTGGTGCTATGTGACATCCGATGGCATCCACTGTGTGTTCCGGCTGGGCCCATACAGGCTTGTCTCATGTTTGTGTTTGTGGCTTAGGGTCCAGACACATATGACACTCCTGCTTCCCCTTTCCATGGGCTCGCAAGGATGGCACTGTGTGACAGTAACTTACACTGAGGTATTGGACTTCTGTCATATCTGTGGCCAGTCTGAAGTCCAACTTGTCTATACACCCCTAGTGGGGATTCTTGATGGTGTCTCCAGTGCATGGTTGGACTGCATTTTGGTGAGTATATTGTTGACTGTGCATGATTTCATTTTGCTAATTTATGTATGGCCTTGACTGTATACATTGTTGATGCACTTCATGCTGTATGTGGTCCCATGCCCCCTTTAGCTGTCAAAGCCACTCTCATGATGGTAGGGGGGACATGTGGTGGCAATGTCACATTGAGGCACTTGTGCTATGTTTTTTACTCACTGTCTGACATTGTCACTGTTGAGTCCTGTGTTCATGATGTGTTATGCTGGTACATTGATAGTCCTGTGTTGCCTTTGCTTATGATGTGCCACAGGATCAGCAATATGTTTCTGTTGCAAATGTGTCCACAACGGAGTGGTTCACATGGAAAATGTATGCTACAGTGTGGGTTCATGCATTTCCCATGCTAACATGCATTGATTCACCCTGCAAACACACCCCCACAACACACAACACAGCCCACCCCCACGCTAACATCCACCCACACACACACTACTTGCTTTCTGAGACATGCTGTGTCCCTGCTGGACATGTTCACATTGACTTTCGTGATCGTGAACTGGCACCGCTGGCTCATTTTTTTCCTTTGTTTTTTATGCAGCTGCAGGGGCTTCAAGGCCGCTGACACCACTCACTGTACTGTGTGGTGTAGTGAGCAGGGTATTGCGGGGGACAACCCCGCAGCACCCGTATTCACTTTTCTTTTTTGGGATTCCCTGAAATGCATGCCACCAAAGGTTTGAGGTTTTGGTGTTCAGAATTTTGGTGGCATGCATTTACGTACTTTTAGTATATGTTGGGTGTTTTTGCTCACTCTTTTCTTCCGAGTCCATGTCTGAGGGGATTGTCTGTGGCCTGTTTCCATTTGTAACAGTGCGCTTTGTGACAGCTATGTCATGTGTGTTGATATTTTGAGGTTTTCACATTGCATGCCATGGGATGGTGTGTGGGGTGGATGAAATGGGGTTGAGGGTGGTTTGGTGACATACCAGCATTTGGATGTGCTATTTTGCATGGGGGAGTGGAATCTGTAACTTGCATTTGTGCCTTTTGGTCACACTGGATTGTGTTTAAGTGGCTAGGGATGCACACAATGTTGCAATTCCAAGGACACATTCGCAGGGTGTTAAGGTTGTGACAGTTGACTGTCCTTTGTCATCATCGATTGTCACCTGGAATGTGCCAGGCCTGTGTGCACTCCGCAGGGGGGGTTTAGGTCAAAAATGTAGCCACAAGCTGGGTACGGGCTGCCTCACCACGTGCCCTTTCTCCTCCCATGCGCGGCAGCCGTGCATGTGGTTGGGGATGTGGGGGCACCACCATGTCCACCGGTATGCCCCACCAGGTTGCAATGTTGCGCAGGACACATGCTGCCACAATGATCCTGCACACTACTTGGGGCGCATATAGTAGCTGCCCACTAGAGCGGTCACGGGAGCAGAAACGTGACTTGAGCACTCTGAATGTGCGCTTCACTATGCCCCGGGTTGTAATATGGGCTGCGTTGTATCTTACCTGGGGTGGTGTGGTGGGGTTCCCTATTGGCGTCATCATGTGGGTGCTCAGAGGGTAGGCACTGTCCCCTGGCTAGGTGATAATGGTAGTCATTAGTTGGGTTGGTGTATTTGTCTGTGTGTGACATACATGCATGTGCACAGGTATTTGTACTCATCAATGAGCCATGTGTTGCCATGCCTCCCAGCTTCCAGGTCCTGGTGTAGGGCTGACATTCTGAATATGAATCTGTCATGGGTGGACCCGGGACAGTTTGCATAGACAGAGGTGATGATTCCCTTGGCATCACATACAACCTGCACGTTCATGAAATGCCAGTGCTTGCGGTTGCGATAGATGTGCTCAGTGGCCCTAGGTGGACATAGGGCCACATGGGTGCAATCAATGGCGCCTAGCACTTTGGGGAAGTGTGCCACCCCGTAAAAGTCCTGGACCAATACCTGCCTTTCTGCAGGTGTTCTGGGCATGTACATGTGCCTGAAGACTGAGGGCCGTGCAGTCATGATTGCCAACACCTGGTGTAGGCAGCGTGACTGCGTGACCTGTGAGACGCCCCCAACTATGGCAGTTGTCCGCTGAAATGACCCAGTGGGCAAAACATGTAGGACATTGATCACCTTTTCCAAGGGGCTCAGTGCTTTGGAGCACAAGGTGGGTGATGTGAGGTCATCCTCCCACTAAGTGACAAGGTCTAGGATGATATGAGGTGGAAACCTATACCTGCCATAGACCTGGTCATCAGGCATCCCAAAAAGACTGGTCCTGGGTAAGAAAATGCGGGGTCTGGCTATCCTCCTCCTTCTGCGGTGTCCCACGATCACTGCTGCGAGGAATGGGACATTCATCGTAGCTGTATATGCCTGCTTGTCGTTTGTGCGCACTTTTATGCTGCGCCGGCCGCTTCCGCCTGCTATCGCGTGGCGGACGTGTTTCCAACTTTGCGGGTCTTTTGGTGTGTGCGGGCTTGCCCTGTTCAGGTGCACGTCCCAGGTAAACCACGCACAGTGCCTTCCATGAATGGGTAAACGGGCGCACGCATGCGTTTCACACATGTGTGCTGCTTTTCTCACGCTTGCGCTAGAGATTTTGACGCACAATAATTCCATGAATTACCTTGTCAGTTTCTTATTTTCTTGGATTTTTGTTCCCTTCCTTTTATGGAGAATAGTAGCATTGATGTGCTACTTCGGCGTTGTTCCGCCTGTTGCATTTATGAATATAACACAGCAACTAGGAGAAGATTCCCATTCCTATAAGTCAAGCTGCAGGAACTCATATAATCATACATGCCAAAATAGTTTTTGTGGCAAGCGCTCAGTTGTCTTCACCACATATGTTCATTCTGCTTTTCAATATGGTTGGCCTTTGCAGGCCACCTGTCATAACCTTTACCATTTGACATGGTCAAGGCCTTCCTATTGATTTGTCAAACTGACAGTAATTTGTCTGTCATACATAGATACATTGAATTCGGAAACTGTTCCTTTGTATGTATGTTGTATTCTTTGGACTGATGCAAAGTCATAACTGTACTAACCAAATGTCTTCTTTGCATAGGTGACTTTACTTATTTATTTTGTATTTATTTATGTATTTATTTAATTTGTAAAGTACCCACTCCCAGAGGCACCCAGGCGTTGTTTCAACCAGTTAGACAGGGCAAGACATCTTGAAGAAAAACATATCACATACATCTTAAAGTATTGCATTAGCCCACTCAAGTCTATTGGGGGGCAAGTGTAGAAATGTCAATAGTTAAGTGAACAACAGAGTTTTGGAAGCTTTGCGGAAGGCCCAATATGATTCCTCAGTGGGCAGGTTCGGGGAGGGAGTTCCAATGCTTGTCTGCTAAGCCAGGAAGACTGTTTTTAGAACAGAGTGATAACAGAATCAGAGCACGGTATCATGGTAAATGATCATTCTTTTGTTTTTATTATTGAGTGCATGCGAATGCATTTAGCATTCTTTCGCATTAACAAACACAATTATAGGATTACAATACACAATTTAAAACACGTAATGTAAATGTAAATGATCCTTCAGTAGTCCCCCATGTCTAGTGGCGTGTGGATGGGCGCGACAGAGGTATATTATAAACTAAGAGGGTTGGGTTGGGTTGTGTTTAAGGAGATAGTTATGTGGGAGGCTAGAGTTCACATTTTTGTTGTTAAAGGTGGCTTCATTCTTATGGCAGAGGTGTTGTGCAATAGTGTTTGTGTTATATGTGAGTGCAGGGTGTGTGGGACATGAGCCTGTGCCTTCCCCTAAATTGCAAAGGTACGGTGTGTGAGAGGAAAAAAAGGGTTGACTGTACAAACAACAATGTCTACATCTTGGGCTCCATCTACGTACAAGGAACAGTGCCTCGTATCACAGGCGATCTTAGTGCTAAATTAATGCATAATACTCACCCTCTGAGAGGATCTTGCAGTGAAAATGGTCATCCCTAGTTCCTTCTAATGCGGGCAAGGTCCCCTTTTATGGCTGCGTGCTGCGGCATGGCCCACCCTCATGTTCTTTAGAGTTACAGCTACAAGAGAGCAAGGTGCATTTGAAGAGATGGGACTTACAGTCTATTACCTAACAAATCGTTTTTACATTTCCTCTCTTATCTCAAGAGCGGAAATGCGACCAATCAAGTAAGAGATTGTGCTGTGCAAAGCCGTTTATTTTCTCAGCGCAGCGAGCAGGGCTGGGATGGGTCTGAAAAGACTGTTGTTTCGTTTGCACTTTTCCCTGTGCATGGGACAGACCAGACCAGGTACAAGTTAAAGGCTCCACAGGGAGGTTGCCTCACACATCACATAACCTTGTGTTCAGGAAGAAGCTCTGGGATATGCTTGGAACTCCTCCCAGTATGCATAAGATGGAGGACATGCCATGGAATGTAAAGTGGTCTTGTGTAGGACCCCTGTAAGAAAAGAGGGCAGGGTGGAAGGTTAGTGGGATAAAGGGAGAGAGGTGCAACAACTGTGATGTTGCAGGGTGCAAGACACAAGTACCCAAATCCTGGGTGCCATTCTTTTTGTGGAGACTTGGAGATCACACCTGGGCCTTTGTTTATCTGGAGGGGAGAGACCAAGGTCTGGATAAGCTTACAGCACTATGGTTCTGGGCAACCTATCAACCGGGGGGGGGGGGAGGTGTTATATAACTAGAGAGGTGAGATTATTTGCACCTCAATTAATGTACATTTGGTAGCTGATAGTTATGTTGATGCTGTATGGTGGGGTGATTGTATGAAAGGATGATGGACATGAAATCCATGCCTTGTGCATTGGTCCACATGTCCATAATCATCATCCTCAGGGTGGTGCATGGCCGCTCCAACTGCCTCCAGATTACGGTCATAGAGGTGTGGTACAGAGGTTCACATGAAGTAGCACTTTCTCTGAGTTTCTCAGCAACAAGGCCAAAGAGCCATCTGCAGCCATTTATTTTTTCAACAACGAAGTTGGGCTGCAAATCTACTGCCAATTTACACCAAGGTTGTTATTGTAGAGACAGTGCTTTTTGTCTCTTTCATGATATTTTGTAGACCGTTCAAGAGCCTCAATAATGGTGGAAATACGTTTTCTGAGTGCCGACATGTCTCCAGGCAAAGATGGTGATTGGATAGGACTTGTTAACATCTGCGAATCAGCAAGGTTCTCTGTTGTAATCATGAGTGATGATGGTGCAAATGTGTCTATTGCCTGCACTCGAGGGGGGAGAGTATGCCCTGTCTGTCATCCTTACCTTGATGACACCTCATGTTGGAACAAAGGGAAGAGGTGCACACATTGGTTCTCATCTTCCCCCTCTAGAGACATTTTGTGCATATATATGGCAGGTGGCAAGATATGCTTGTTGATTATTTTCAGATGTGAAATAATTCCACACACCTGATTTGAGATGTGCCCTGATATCTCCCTCCCCCTTACTGTCTACAAAGGGCACTTTACAGTGGAAGATGTTTAGGGGTGGTTGTCATAGATACCAGTAGCTTTAATGTATCTGGCTGCAAAGCTGTACTACTTCTAGAATGTGTTTTTCAGACTGTTTTGGGGAAATACTTTACACTGGCAAATGGGGAGAGTCTGAAGCTTGCTTCCTGTCTACAGTGTTTGCATCTGATAATAGCACTGTTTTATCAATGCCTACCATGTTCTACCTCGTTGTCTCCTTCACTATCTGGAACGGTCATCGAAGAAGTGTCTGAGTCCCATTATTAAACAAGGGGATGGAGCAAAATCGTTGTCATGTTCTTCATAGTCGTCCATATCCAAAGAAATCAGAGGTGGGGCATTTTCAGGAATCACCTATTGTTCCTCACCAGTGGATTGCATTCTGTGTTGCTGAGGGGGTGTCATCTGAATATTCTCTTGGGCCTCAGATGAAAGGAGCTCAACTTCCACTCTTCTGGATCTTCATCTGTCGCATGATGCAAGTGCTGCTCCTGTGTGTTATATAGCTGGAATGTTATCTTGGAATGTTGATGATGGTTTCATGGGCCAGCCCTACAGGGAACGTAAGCCCTTCAATCCAAGAATGTTGATTGGAAAGATTTGGAATGTGGGAAGGACAGATGGAGGCTTTGGCTGAAGGAAAAGAACACACCGTAGTCAACTCCTCTGATACTTGTCAAACAATAAAAGGAAAGTGTTCTACATACCTTGTGGCATCCACTCTTCATTTCAGTGGTGATGAGCTGCCCACTGTGCTAACTGTGGTGAGCGAGTGAGGCAGACGTGGGACCTGACCTCTGTGGTGCAGGTGTGGACTGAGCTAGAGGTGTTTGCAGTGCCCGTTTCTGAGTCCAGGCTGGTTGGATCAGTGACCCCCTTTGGACGCCACTTTGTGGATCTGGCCCTGCACTGCAACAGTTGATCGCTTGAGGACATCCATGGAACATGTGATTGCAGCAGATCGGCGCAGAGTGCTGGAGAAGTGCTAAGTGTGCAGCCAGGGTTAGAGGAAGCAACCTTTGGCCGTGGGCAGCACTCCACATTGGAGGTAGCGTTCCCATATAAACCATCCTAAGCAACTAGCATGCGATGCGTGGCGTTGTTGTGTAAGAGGGCATGACTTATACACACGCAAACACTTAACCTAAAAAGTAGAAAAAGAGAAGGAAGGGGAGGAAAATCTGTACGCTTACGTTAAAACACCAGAGAATTGTCCTGCATGAGCGCCTCCCAGTTTTGCAAGGTAGCAGGCAAAAACCACCCTCGCGCACCGAGCGTTGAAGTGTCCTAAGCACGATACGTGGCTGTTTCCCCCAGAGCAAGCCCCTCAGGGAGTGCCAGAGTTCTCAATCGCACCAAAGAGAGCACTAGGAATCGCAATAGGGGCGTTCTGCAGCACATATACAAATCTGGCAAGGGCTAACATTTTGAACAATGCCGTCTTACCCATCAGTGATAGCGAGAGCGCCTGCCAGTAAGCCACATCGGAAGAGAACCTATCCAGTAGCGGGGTGAGGTTGAGTTGGAGGTAATCCTCCAGGGAGGGACCCAGTTGCAGGCCCAAGTACTTGAATTCAGAAATAGAAACTGGGAAAGGGCAATCCGGGGGAATGGCCTCTGCACCCCCAGCTAATGGGAAGAGTACCGATTTCTGGTGATGTACTCTAAGCCCGCAATAGGTCTGATACTCCCCCAGTCTCTTGATCACTGCACGACAGGAGGACGTCGGGTCTCCCATATATATCAGGAGGTCATTGGTATATATAACAAGACCCAGTCTTCCCTGCCCCAGGGCCAACGGACGTCTACCCACTCTGTATGCTTCCAGAGCTAGATCGCCAGTGATTCAAAGGCCAAGATGAACAGCAGGAGGGATAGAGGACATCCCTGCCTTGTCCCTCATTCAAGGGGGAACCCCTCCGACAATATTCCATTAACCCTAACTGAAGCCTCATGGGATGTGTATAGTAGGCAAACCCACCCAATGAAGACCTCCCCGAACCCTATAAGTCTCATGATTTCCCAGAGCGCCTCTCATCTCACCGAGTCAAAAGCTTTCTCGAAATCAATCGCAAGGAGCGCAGCCACTATGCAAGCCTTTCTCAGATCCAGGAGGAGGACCTGTCTACTCTACACTGTTGGAAAATACTGTGCATGGGCCCGGTAACTTTGACTCCGAGTCATTTCCAGATTACAGCTGGGAAGTTGTTGGGCCCCGGAGTCTTGCCTGATTGCAGTTGCATGAGCGCTGCAGCCACCTTGTCTATGTTATGTCCGCATCCAGCCCACCTCTCTGATGCACCGTTAGGCAAGGGAGTTCCGTGGGACCAATGAAACCTCTGTCTATCGGCCCACTTTGGTCCCCCGGGATACTATATAACTCCTCATAGAAGGATGAACATGCCCCTGCAATCTCACATCCTCCTTACCGTTGGAGTTCTGTATCTCCCGTACGGTCCCCTCACCCCTTCGGTCTTCCCCAGCTATGTCATTATCTTCCCGGATTCGTCCCCATATTCCTGGATGTGGCTCCGTAATGCCCAGTATGCGTGCTTTGCGTTATCTAGGGCCCTATTTCTCAGAGCCTCTTGTGCTGTTGCCAGGGCCTCCTGGGAAGCCCGGGTGCGTGATACGAGGGATTTCTCCTCTGCCTGTAGCACCCATTCGTCTGCCTTCTTTACTTCCCGAGTGTATTTCCGTCGCGCCGCAGCTGTCAGCAATATCACCTCCCCCCAGAGCACTGCCTTGAAACCCTCCCAGAGTGTAACTGGGCTGTTAACGGATCCCTCATTCTCAGTAAAGTATTCAGGGGTTTTCCGAGACAACCCCTCCATCACCTCCGGATCCCCTAAGTAGAATGCGTTGAGTCTCCACATTGTCGCCGGCCTGGTCCGGCCCCTTTTAAGTTCCATGAGGAGTGGCGAGTGGGTTGAAATTGCCCAGGCCAGATATTTGACTGAGCTAACCCTATGTATGATCCCGTGAGGGAGAAAGAAGTAATCAATACATGACACAGAGCAATGAGCGTTTGAGAAAAAAGAGTACCCCGCCTCCGACTCGTGCAGCAGTCGCCAAACATCTACCCGGCCCAGCGCTGTAGCGACTGATCCTAGCTTGGTAGTGAGGGTTGGGTTTCCATTTCCCACGTGTGTGCGGTCCTCCCCCAAAACCATGACTTCACTGAAATCCCACTCTATTGCCCTTGTATCTACTGTGTCTAAGAGCAATAAGGTCTGGAGAACATTCAGCAAGTCCATTGTGAGTGGGGGCGGTCCCCCATAGCTCCCCATTAATACATACCTACCCCTGGAATCTGATTTGACTTCCATGAGATGAAAGGGGTTCCTTTTGTGAATAAGTATCATCGCCCATCTCACTCCCCTTGAGAAATCAGCATGATAAGCTTTGTTGTAATTCATCCTTTTAAACAATTTGCAATGCCTTCCTACCAGGTATGTCTCATTCAAGATTACTATGTCTGGGCTATGTCTATTCAAAAACTGGAGCACCAGGAGACATTTAATGCTGGAGCTCAGCCCATTAATGTTCCACGTTAGAAGAGAGATTTTCCCTTCAGCCATCATCCCACCAAGAACCCTGTGGGGCCCACTAGAATGGAGGGCTCTTCCCAACCCCGTTCCATGTCTGCCCTTCCGTCCATATTTCTTTCCTGAACACCCAAGCCCTTCTACACCCCACCACCTCCCAGCCAAGTCTTCCATAAAATCCCCCAAACCCCATAAAACTTCCTTTAAAAGTTCCCCCATGACCCACCCTGCACTTCCCCCCAATTTGAAGCACCTGTCACCCAAAATCGCACCAACGGGTGCAAAAACAACATAAAACATCTACGGAGAGTCCACTGAAGCAGTGTGCGCTCCCGTCCAGTGGCCGCCTGTGCCCACTACCTCATGGCCTTGACGTTCAGTTCTCAGCTATTCCTCACATGACTGCATTCTTCAGCCATTGTCCTCCGTCTCAGAACTAGCCTCGATCTGTGCATGTTGTTCTGGGGTCCGGTTGCCAACCTTAATTGGTAGGGTGTCCTGGGCTCGTACATGTTGCGGTTTTCCGTTTGTCAATTGGGTTTCGGTCTTCGACAGGACCTGAGTCTCTAGCCATGCCCATGCCTCCTTTGGGGTGTAAAAGAGATGAATGGATCCTCCGTGTTGAACTTTCATTTGAGTTGGGAAAAAGAGGGCATATTTAATGCCTAGCGGGTGCAGGTTTCTCTTGATGGATTGATAGGATTGGGTTGTCTTCTGACCTTCTCTGGTGTAATCTGGAAGAATGTCCACCCGATGGCTATTGTAGGTAATGGGGCCCTTGGCCCTTGCCATCTGGAGTAAGGCATCTCTGACTCTGTAAATCAACAGCCTTGCTATTATCGTCCGGGGGCAGGTGGGAGTGCCCCAGGGGGTGGGCCGGCCCGTTGGGATCCTGTGTGCTCACTTCACGGAGAAGAACTTGTACAGTTCCTTTGGGACAAGCTATTCCGCAAGCCAGTCTTCCAAGAAGAGCGCAATACTGTAGCCCTCTTCCTTTTCAGGCACACGTAGGATGCAAAAGTTATTAGGGTGTGCCCTGCCTCTCTGTCCTCTGCCCGGTTCTCCAGTTGTGTCAACTTCAGGTGACTGATGTGAGCGGCCTTTCCAGTCTGTTGATTGCATCCTCAGTGTCAGAGACACGTTGTTCAGCTTCCCCTACCTATGTTGCCAGGTTCTGAAGATCCTGGCGCAAGAACGATACTTTGGGGCTGAGGAACATGTTGAGAAACCATGCTTAAAATTTAAACAGGCGATTTGGGGGATAGTTAGAGCCTTGGATTGATCTAAAACAAAGACCATTGAGCTTGTCCTTAAGGTTTATCATGGCAAAGATGCTTTTGTGGCGAGATGTGGCATGGAGCTTTGGGGATTTGGTAAAATGGTGCCTATTCAGCGGGCACGGTTGCAGGAGACCCATAAAATCTGGGGGAGGGACAGGGGACCCATCCTATCCTATTCCACTTGAACTCTCAATGATGGAACATGAGTGTGCCCCTTTACAGCAGTGTATGAGCTGCAATCATACCTCGACACCAGGGTATTCACAGGATTTACATGGATAGCGGATCAAGTGCTGTTGTGAATCTCGAGGCTCTGCTTTATTTTTTTCTGGGTCACCCAGATGGTTTATGGTGGCCTCTATTAAAACTTGTCTACAACTCATTATTCAGTTTATGGTGGGCACCGGCTCCCACTACAGGACAAGTCAGAGGTGAATATATACCTCATATACATATGTGCCTTCAAGAACTGATCCAAGAGAGGATCTGGCTAAGAGACCTCTCTCCGAGTTACAAGGGATCATCGTGCACTCGCTGGTCTTTGTCAAAGCTCCTTAGAAGTCAGACCCTCGAAAGGCTGCCGACCGGAGAAGGGGACTGCCGCGGAACCCGAAGTGAAGCACCCGGACATCCAAGTCCATCATCGTTGACTGGGGTTCGTAGGTTTGCTATAACCGCTAGAAGCGCGTCAAAGTGTGTTGCCCAGGCGCGGGGACAACTAGACGACGTGCTGCTCAACGACCGGAGCCGCACCGCTCCATTGCCTAAGACATTTGCTCCATTGCTCCATTGACTCATCATATCATTTAAGGTTAGTCCTGACTTTATCGTAGCTTGGGTAAAACTCAGACACTCTGCGTGCGATCCCCCGTAAACCTTTCCTGCACCCAGCTACAGTGCGTATGCGCACCCCTAAGTAAAATCGGAACTTGGGCTGCGTACACGCACCCCTAAATCTGACACCCGATCTTACCTCTGTGTGGTGAATCATATGTGCAAGTGTCTGCATGCCTGCATTCGGGTGGCCGATAGCATGAGGTTTTTGCATTGCCATTTCCCCGCTGAGAGGTTGCGCACTCGGATCCATGAATACATATCAATAGTGGGCGTGTGATGGAATTCCTGCGAGCCATCCCTCGTAATGCCCACATTTTCCCTGTTCTTCCTCTT
Organism: Ambystoma mexicanum; assembly: GCF_040938575.1. Taxonomy (NCBI): domain Eukaryota; kingdom Metazoa; phylum Chordata; class Amphibia; order Caudata; family Ambystomatidae; genus Ambystoma; species Ambystoma mexicanum. The sequence goes on along the minus strand of NC_090930.1, from coordinate 419,397,366 downwards.
TTCCCGAGTTCCCCCCCCGCCCTGCCCTCCACGCAAGCCAAGCCAAAGCTCTGCATGGCGTCTCGCACAAGGCCCTCTGCCTCTCGCAGTGATGTGCCGAACCTGCATGAAGTCCCTGCGAAAAAGTACAGCGCAGTCGATTCCATGAATCGACAAACGGGATTTCGGGTGCGTTTAGGTGCGCAACATCCCTATTTTCTGTGCAGATATTTCCATGAATTGGGTCCTAAATACGCAACTTTTAAACCTCTAGCAAAACCCTTCACAATAAAGATTACCCCTGCTAACTGCACAGGGAGTATTAATTCTATTAAAGACTAGGAGGCGAGCATTATGCTTCACTTCTTTAATTCACTACTCTTCACAGCAGTTTCAACAAACTCAAACATATAACAAAACGCTGAAAAACAGTCTGAACAGACTTTTTCTTCCTTGAACTACAATCCCCATAGTCTCTGTAGTCCAACCTACTCCAGCTCAGCTATGACCATATCCTGTCCCTGAGCTCCTCCTCTCTTTTACTCGCTCTGAAAGTCCCAGAGAAAACTCCACACTTAGCCCTGCAACCGGCAATGACTCGAACCATTCCAAACGAAAGTCGCCCTCTTTCAACTCCGACAACGACTCCTACTAGTCTCTCACTTCAGTTATTCTTCTGCTCCTCTCCTAGAAATAATAGAAAGCAGAAAATCAGGGAGGTGTCCATGTATTGCTATTATCCTCATAATATTATCACATGCAACATTCAATAATATATACAATACATTTCTCGGGTGGGAATTTAATGCTCGCCTCCTAGTCTTTAATAGAATTAATACTCCCTGCGCAGTTAGCAGGGGTAATCTTTATTCTATGACAAGACTGGAGGCGAGCATTATGCTTGTTCAAAGCTGTCCCAATACTGTACTCGCCATACTTTCTGTTGGTTTAAAATAAAACTCTCTAAATGTGCGGTCATTTGCCCAGTCTGCTGCTGCCATAATATCTTGCAAGGGAACCCCTGTCTTATATGCTTTGGACGCCATGGCCCCCCTCACTGAATGTGCACCGAATTGCCGCAAATCGATCCCTGCTGCTAGCATTACTTCTCTGACCCATCTCGCTATGGTAGCTGTCTTTACTCCCTGAAAGGGCTTCCTATGCGCTATCAGCAACTGACTTGTACTACTCGCTCTATTTTCTGCCGTTCTGGCCTCGTATTCCTTAATGCAACTAGCTACGCACCATTTGACATTACTGGGGAAATAGGGATAGTGCACTGCGGATGTGCCAGATTTCGTCCTTTGTACTACTACGAAGGTCACTCCTTCAGGACCGAACCTCCTCCTACTGATTTCCAAAGCCCTAACGTCCGACACCCTCTTGCAGGATATGAGACATAACAGCATAGCCAATTTGCCTGATAACTGCTTGAGCGACAAAAATCTATTCACTGGCCAACTCTCTAATAATTTCAAAACCCCTGTAACGTCCCATAACACTGTATATCTGGGAACCGGTGGCACCTTAAATTTAGCTCCTCGAATGAGCCTACACACTGCTGGGTGTTCACCCGCTGGAGTACCCTCAATTGGCATATGACCAGCGGAAATCGCTGATCTGTACACTCCAATAGTGCGGAAAGCTTTCCCATCTTGCAGCAGGTGTGCTAGAAAATTCAGTATGGCTACAATAGGCGCAGAAATGGGATGAAAACCTCTCCCTCTACACCGACTCGTCCACCTGGCCCAAGCCGCGTCGTAGCTCCTCCGAGTCGATGGAGCCCAGGATTCGGCAATAAGTTCTGCTGCTTGCATCGAAATGCCTGGCAGTTCCCATCGTCTCCTGATATCCTGCACGCGATGAGCGGGAGTGTCTTCTTCATTCTCAGAGGATGACACTGCCCAGCTGGGTCCGTGAGCAATTGATCCCCTTCCGGGAGGATCCTCGGCAGGTCTATCAACCGCTCTATCAGCGTCGGGAACCACACTTGGGCTTTCCACAACGGTGCTATCAGCACTAACTCTGCTCTCTCCCTCCGACACTTCGCCAGCACTCTGCTCAGCATCATGAACGGGGGAAAAGCGTAGTGAGTGCCGCCTGTCCAGTCTTGCAGGAATGCGTCCGTACCTCTTGCGTCTGGGTCCAGTCTCCAGCTGAAGTAGCTGGATAACTGGGCGTTGAGACGGGACGCAAATAGATCCGTGTGCAACGGGCCCCATTTCTGAGCTATCATCTGAAACACTGATGGATCTAACTTCCAATCGCTGGAGTCTGTGAGGTACCGGGAGTTCCAATCTGCTATCACATTCAGTGTGCCGGGTAAGTACTCCGCTGTCACTGATGTCCCCGTCCTCAGGCAATAGTGCCAGAAATCTTTCGCTAGTTCGGCTAGCATCCTGGACTTCGTCCCTCCTAAGTGGTTTATGTAACGCACTGCCGATATGTTGTCCATCTTCAGTAGGACGCAAGACTTCACTTTGTCTCTCGTGAATGTCTTTATCGCGAAGGAGCCTGCTAGGAGCTCTAAACAGTTTATGTGCAGGTTCAGCTCCTCTGCGCTCCATCTCCCACCAGTTTGCAACTCTCCGCATCGCGCTCCCCATCCTATACGGCTGGCGTCTGACTCTATCACGAGGTCCGGCCGGTCTCCGAATATGGCACGCCCATTCCAGGCGTCCATATTCTGTAACCACCATTCCAGTTCCGTGATCGATTCCTGATCTAGCGGTATCGATTGATGATATCTCAGCCCCTGTTGCAGGTGTCTGATTTTCAATCTTTGTAAAGCTCGATAGTGTAAAGGACCTGGAAAGATAGCTTGTATTGAGGCTGCGAGGAGTCCCACAATCCTCGCTAGGATTCTCAGAGATATAACTCTCTTCTCTAGGCATGCTCTGATCTCTCTCTTGATATCTCGGATCTTCCTTGCTGGGAGTTCTAGAGTGGCTTTCCTCGTGTCCAGGATGAAACCGAGGAAATCCAACCTCTGAGCCGGCTTCGTATCTGACTTCTCTGTGTTCACTAGAAACCCCAGTGACTGCAAGAGATCCAGGACCCACTGCGTCTGATATTCCAGTGCCTTCTGATCTTCCGCTAGCAGCAATAGATCGTCTAAGTATATGATCAGCCGGATTCCTTTTTCTCTGATGGCTGCGGCTACTGGTTTCATCAACTTCGTGAACGCCCAAGGCGCTGACGCAAGCCCGAATGGCATAGTCCTGAATTGCCAGAATTGTCCCTTCCAGCGAAAAGCTAGAAATCCCCTGAACTGCTCCTGTACTGGGACTGTAAGGTAGGCATCCTTTAGGTCTAGCCTGGTTAGCCAGTCTCCCTCCCTCAGGGAGTCTCTGAGCTGATGGATTCCTTCCATCTTGAAATGATGGTAAACTACCCATCCGTTCAGCTCCTTCAGATTTATTACCGGGCGTACTTTCTCCTTCCTGTGAACGAGAAACATGTTGCTGAGAAAGCTTGGGACCCCGGGGCATCTCTCTATGGCTCTCTTCCTCACTAGGAGCTCCAACTCGGTATCGAGGGCCGCCTGCTCCCCTCTCGCTAGCTGCTGGCGTGGGGGGGCTCTTGTCTGCACTGGGTCTTGGATGAACTCTAGCTGCAGACCTCTGATGGTTTGCAAAATCCAGGCATCGCTGGAAAGCGCGCGCCAGCTTCCCCAGAACATCTTTGTTCTCCCTCCCACCGGAGGGTACGTTATCGTTCTTACCTGGTGTGAACCCCTGGCCTCGTCCGAAGCCTCTTCCACGTCGTCCTCTGTTATAACGACCTCTGGCCGGGAAGAACGTGTCTTGTTGCCTGTTCTCCCAGTATTGGGCCCTGTGATTCGGGGGTCTTCTGCCTCCTTGTTGGCGACCGGTCGAGCGACCCCTGTAACGACCGGTCCCGGCAAAAACTCTCTGCGGGAAGATCTTACGGATTGACGCTTGCGCCTTCTCCAGTGATGTGTATGTGCCTACGAATCGGCCCATCTCCTTCCCGAAAGTCTCTCCAAACAAGAGGCCTTGCGCTGTCTCCCCGGCCTCGTAGGATGCCAGGTCGCTGAGCTTTGAGTCTATCTTCAGAAGTAATCCTCTTCTCCTCTCGGAGGCTATAGCGCAATTCGCGTTACCTAGGAGGCAGACCGCCCTTTGCGCCCATCCAGCTAGGGCCTCCGGGTCCACCTCCTCGCCTGTGTCTTTCGCTCTTTCCGCCAAGTCCATGATCTTAGCGAGCGGACCGGCCAAGTCCAGGACCTTCTCCTGGCAACTCTTCCATGATCTATCAATCCCTTTACGGGGGTCCTTACTGGTCTTTGAAACAAAAGTGAGCATCTTTGGATCCAATTCGGGGGCTTCTGCCACCTTCCCAGGTAGGTCCGGCCTGGGACATTCCGCAAGAAGTCGCTGGCGGACTTCCTTATCCAAGGCTTTCCTGAGCCTTGCTGTCATGTACTGAGCCACTCTCGGAGAAGGCTGCCAGTCGGAAGATCTCGGATTCCTGATGGCGTCCGGATCGAACATGTCATCTTGCTCCTCGTCGAGGTGCTTCTCTTTGCGGGCTTTCTTTCCCCCGCTGGGCGTTGCCCACTCCTCCTCGACTGGTTCCTCCGGCTCTTGAGGGGAAAATTCTTCCTCCTCTGGCTCCTCTTCCGAGCCTGGGTCATCATCTCCCCTATTATCTTCCCCGGGAGAGGGGGTCATGAGGTCCGGCACGGCCTGACGCTGCAAATATGCTCTCTTAAGCTTCGCGAAGGCGTCGGCGACCTCCGGGGCCTTGTCTTCTGCCCCATCCGATGGGCCCTGGGGGTCTGCAGAGGCTTTCCTCTTGCGGGCCTGAGTACTCCCCTTAGACCCTGCTCCAGAGGGTTCCATGGGCAGGCTACGAGTCATCTTGGTGCTTTCCTTAGGCTGGTGAAGCATAGCTTCTAGTGTCTCTAGCCTTTCCTGCAAGGGTCTCACCCCTTGAGCCACCGCATCTATCAGGGAATTCCCCAGCACCTCCTTGAAGCTTGCAGCCAAATCTAGGGACTGCTCCTCCTCACTCCATTCATATTCAGACATGATAAGGGGTGCTGCGTGCCTCGGTACCTGCGTGCAGGTGTCTTCTGCTGCCCACCTCCTGATAGATGCTCCTCTGAGACCTCTTCCAAGTCTCCAGATATCTCAGATCTTCTTTCTTTTCTTTTTTTTTTTTTTTTATATATGTGGCTGCACCGGACTCTTCTTGAATAATATGCCTGTGGTGGCTTGCTAGCCTTGTAAATAGGTTATATGGAGCACTTCTTTTCTTTTTTTTTTTTTTTTGTAACTTTTATTTTGTAAGGGCTCGAACCTGCTGCCTCTTCTGAGGTAATGCAGGCCCCCGCTTGCTGAGCGCTTCACGCGCGCGTGGGGAAGTTAGGCTCCCGGAGCTCTAATCGCTTCGACTGTTCGAACTCTTCGTGCTGCAGCCGCGTCGCGTAATGGGAGCGACGCGGCTCAGCGCTTCTCGAGCTCCGCCCCCCCAAGGGTGGGGGGGGAGAAACTCCTCTTGGCCCTCTGCGAGGGCTCGCCGCGTTCGGCGTTCGGCTCCTCCCTTACAAGGGAGGGGGCTCGCTGCAGCGTGCCCGCTCCCCGCAGCGTGAAAGGGAGGTTCGGGGAGCCCCGGAGCCCGGCGGGATACCCCTCGAGTGCTGGTAATGCGGCACGGGGCTGGTGGACGCCGGGGCTCCCGAAGCTGCTGTGAAGCAGCTATGCGGATCGCTCCGCGGAGGCGCGACGAAAGCGGAGTTCCGGATCCGAAACGCCGTTCCGTTATACTCGCAATAAAAAGAAAGCCTTTATAATTACTGTGCTAAACACTGCTACTCCGCGTAAACTTGCCCTGGGCCTTTTGCAAACCACTAGATAACCTAAATCCTGCGCTAAAGTAAATAAACCCACATTAGGTTAGAGGTAAACAGAAAGCCACTTATCTGCTTGAAGAGCAGTAAAAGAAGAGGAGGAGCTCAGGGACAGGATATGGTCATAGCTGAGCTGGAGTAGGTTGGACTACAGAGACTATGGGGATTGTAGTTCAAGGAAGAAAAAGTCTGTTCAGACTGTTTTTCAGCGTTTTGTTATATGTTTGAGTTTGTTGAAACTGCTGTGAAGAGTAGTGAATTAAAGAAGTGAAGCATAATGCTCGCCTCCAGTCTTGTCATAGAATCTTACACACAACCCCACTCCACCCTCTTCCAGGGTTTTGGTTTTTAGTCTGCTTTAAGCCCCACCCCTTAATGGTCACTATTATACAGGTGTGAATGTGCTTGAATTTTGGAATTTTAGTAAGTTCCACAAACAGCTGTCTGGGTGCATTGTGGAAAATACTTGCACATCTCCCCAAACAGGCACTGAGTATTAGAACGCCCAGCTTCTAAAGGTGCCTCTAAAAGATATTTGATATACTGGAATATAACAAGATTTGCTCATGATCACACAATTGGTCGTGTGGGAGACCAAAGATGAGAAACAGTATTTTCTGGTTACATGATCGTAAAAAAGCATTTAGATAAAACACATCAGTTCAACTACAGTGGCCCCAAAAATACATGGAGACTGCTTTGCGAACACAATGTAATAAACACACAAGCAAAAAGGTTGCATATAACACCAGACAAACCAAGTAGGAACAGCAGTTGTCATTCCTCTAGGAGAACAGTCACTTTACAGTTTAGTTTTGGTCAGTTACTCACAGTCACACATGCACATACAGTGGAACACACACACACACACTCTCTCTCTCTCCCTCTCTCTCTCTCTGTCTCAAACACTTTGAAACGGAGCAGCAGTCCTACCTAGGCTACTAGGCAATGTTTCCTTAATGCCAGGCACATAACCATCTTTTACGCTCACCTGGTCTCTGCGGAGGCTGGGGATGTTTTAACCGACTAGTCCATGCCCTGCAACATTAATGTGCACTGCTTGCATCAGAAACCTCAGAATGGCCGCTGGAAAGCATTATGCGCGCTAAAATCACCCAGAAGTGCGCAAGGAAAACCTGAAAAATAGGCCACCAATCCACTTTTGCCAGTGGCAACACAGGAGACCACTGCCAAAACCCATCATTTGGCTGCCCACAGAGGAAAATGAAACTTTGAAAAAGCAGTCCTGCATTGCAAGAGAAACACAGAGCTGTTTAAAAATCCGTTTTTCCTTGACTGTGGAAAGTGCAAAAATCATGGTTCCCAAACATCATAAGCGATCCAAAATCCTTGTTGGGTGTGAAACATCACTGTATATAAAGAATTCACCTAAGCACAATGTCAGCAGAAACATATTTTATCAGAAAAAAATCCACATTTAAAGATGCTTGCTTGGAAGAATATGTCAAAAATGGGCATAGTACCGCTACTCGCCTGTGTCAGAAGCTGGCGATTACTTATCCTGTCATTTAAACTGATACATGAAATCAAAGTATGAAAAGGAAAGACTTGCTATCAGAAGCAATAGAGGTGGATACAATTCAAAACTATATTTTAAAAAGGCTGGAATTAAGAGATTGGTGGATATATTTGTTAAAAATGTAATTTGTATTTTAGGACAAGACTATTTTAAACATTTTGTTAAACGTTAAAGCCAGCTACACTGGGCTTCAAAACATTCCACACCTTCTCCCAAACAAAGGAATCTTTTCCCTGCTCTCTGCTAATGAACTGGCGGGGAGGTGTGAAAGGAAAAGGGAAGAGCACTTTGGCCTGTTGCTCTGCTAGGAGAAAAAAGACTCCCTTTGACTCAAAGGAAATGCTAATTCGGGTGTAGACTGAAACCAGATGCCACAGTCACAGAGGCCTGGGAATGTTCTCTATCCCAGCCAAGACCTTGGAGGCGGAGACAAGCAGTTTTGTTTATTCAGAAAGCACAGACAATATCTTTATGAAAAAGACTTATAGACAATTGTGCTGAACTGGTAAAAATATGGAATTTAGAGGTTATTAAAATGAAAATGTTGCTCACAAGTAAAAACTACTCTGGAACTTGGGCGATATTCAGAGACAGAAATATCAAAATGTGGACTTTGTAGCAGTTGTGATAATGTTAAAAATATGAAACTTTACAGGAATGTGCCCAGATAGTATGTGCATGTATGTGAAAAAATTGGTACAGAACTGACACTGAGTAACCGACCAAAAGCGCGAAAAACTGTCATTTGTGAACCAAAGCTCTCCAGAAGATGGGACTTTGACGGATGCGTGCCTTATTTAATTTGGGATATAAATATGTAATATTAGCAAGTTGGTGTTATTGTGAATATGTTTTTTTAATGAAAAATAGACTTTCTGGGTAGAAATAAAGGGGAGGGTTTTTCTCTGGACCATAAACACAGTGTCACTATGACGCATCATGACACACTGTTTCCTTCTCAAATCAGGAGAGAGGGAATACTGGGACCAATCAGTTTCCTAGAGGGTGGGCTTAGTATAATCATCCTCCCCACCCCTTTGGGAAATATATAAATAGGGACTGTTGAGGGCACAGAGAGGACACACACATTCACCCATCAACTGATCTACTGGCGAAGCGCTCTGAAGGAGAATCCACATCCAGAACCATCCAGACTCCAGAACCCTGAAGCAGAAGGCCCAACCCAAAAAGCTGAACCCTTCTCAGCTGGCCTTTATAATCTTGCCACTTGATTTAACCCCAGACTTCCGGGGGGCATCACAAATCCAACAACCTGGCCATGCTGTTTTGCTGCTTCTGGTCAAAAACCCTTGCTACAACCCAGAGATCCAAACCAGTAGAGCAGAGATGTAACCGAGAACCAACCCATCAAATCCAGAACCAGGATGCCGTGCAGACCAGAGTGCCTTGCTGAGAGCAGAACCAAGCGCCTGAATCCTGTCCGGTGGATAGCAGATTCCAGTGCAAACCCTTTGACCAGATCCTGACGGGCCTATTCCATTCCAAAGCCATAGTTGTGAGTATTTAGCATAGAACTGCCCATAGCCATCTCTTAGTTTTAAGTAATCCTATCCAACCCATTCCAACATATCCAGAACTGCATTATAGAATCTCATTTGTCTATCCTGACTCCTTCTCTCATCCACATAGTCCTGTGATAATTGTAGTGATAATCATCTTTGCGCTAATATATATTTGCTGGTGAAAGGCAAGCGTCTCGGCAGATAGAAACCATCCGGCGGCGCCCCTGGATCGGTGGCTCTGCTGTCGTGTAGCTTGTGGCTCCATAGACTCCCTAGTGTTAAGAAATCTTTGTTCCTAATCTTCAAAAGCGCATCTATCATTTGAAATCTTGACTCTTTTTCTGAGAAAAATCGACCTTTACTAAAACCTTTGTAACTTCTGAACCATACATGGTAGGAACGAAATTTAAATGTCAAATTGAAGCTAACATCCTCAGCTTATAGTTTTTCTGTAATCACATTTCTCGTGCGCTGAAAAGTTTGCCGCGATTCTGCATTTGGCTCAATTTCATTCCATGTAAAAATAGCTATTGCTTGCATTCAACTTCTGAATTCGGTTTCCTATCTATCAGTCATTCAAACATCATTGCTAGTGTGTACCTGAACCTATCCAAAGCGACTCTCACTAGTTCTGAATCCATTTTAGCAAATTAAAATCAATTTTTAGCATTTTTCCCATTCATTTCAGATCACATTCAAACGCATTTGACCTGTTTAAAATCAGTCCTGTTCTCTAAGCTTGCTGGGGGAATTGGGATTGAACTTGCAATTGTTGATTGTTATTCCTGAAACCTGTGTTCCATCTCTTCATACTGCATATTAGGGGGGATTGAGTAGTAACAGGGGGAAAGAGTGATTACATTGTCTTTGATTGAATTCATATCAAGTTTAATTTCTGTGCCTCATTAATTTCATATCATTGCATTTCATTGAACCCACACAAAGTTATTCCCTGCAACATTATTCTTCTCACCCATACTCCTATTGAGTAAAGAGATTGTTGATTTTTGTGATCATTGTAGAAATAATATGTGTGCTATCTAGATATTGTTCATATTCATAAAAGTGTGATATGTATATTGTTTAATTCATCAAATAAATCTTCTAACTTTGCAAAACAACCTACTTCTTGGTTCAGTGAGACCGGGGGGGATTCAAAGAGAGGGGCATGATATAAGGGTACATCGTCCAGAAATAAAAGAACTTTGACATAAAAATATATAAATAGGGGTTCCAGCTGGGCATCTCACGCTAGGCATTGACTTAGGTGGAGTGCTGGGTTGAAACCACTTACAAGGCGTTGGGGCACGGTTGCAGCCCTCCCGGGGGGTGAGGTCGCTCGGGTCCGACTTCGCCCTCTGCGCTTATGTGGTGACTGGTGTTAATAGGTGATGCTGCTCGGGACTGCTCCTGCGTGGTGAATAGGGGGCGTGAGTATGCCTGCTTGTGTGCCTGATCCCCTTCCAGACCTCTTCTCCCAAACCGTGGTACCCGTGAGATGCGCTGTCCCTGGAAAGCTCACCTGTTGATTAGTTTTGGCGAGCACGCCGTCCTGCTGCTTCTGGCAGGGGCGCTTGTATGATCTGTACTGAATTCCTTCACTGGTCCCTTGCACGTGGTAGTCCAGTCCTGCTGCGACTAAGCCACTATACTTCAGCTAAGTGTTTCTGTTTGCCTTTGTCTTTCCTCGTTGTATTGTAAATGTGTTGTCTTGTATTGCTGTCTGTTCCACTGTTGATGTTTGCTCTTTTGCTTTCTTCCCTTGCAGGTGATGTTGCCGGCCTGGCAGAAGCTGCGGAGCTCGAGGCAGCAGACGGAGGGAATGAGGAACCAGGCTGCAGCGGTACAGTAGCTGGTAAATTGTTAACTAGGGGGCACGCGGGGTTCAAATGCGGCATAGCCCTAGGACGGATGTTCTTACCTTGTCTTTCTTCTTCTTCACAGGGTCCGAGTTCATGGATGCGGAGTGCAGTGCTGCGGCGTCGGGATCAAGATCACTGGATGTCAAGAGATGAGTCTGCAGACGGTTTCCTGGAGGTGAGTATGCAGGAAAACACCTGGTTTCAAAGGTAAGTAAACTGGTCCAAGCGGTGGTGAGCGTCACGTTGCACGCGAGTGCACAGTAACGCGAAGAACCGGCCTTAAGGATGGAGCAGCTTATATAGCTGAGCTTCTGAAGCCACACCCACCAGGTTCAGCCTGCCTGCCACACCTGATGAGTCAGCACATGAGGATGTTCTCTGGAATAAAGGCTTTCAGCTCCTGGAAAGTTCTTGTAAAATAAAAGCACTCCTGCACTGAAATAAAGTAAAAGCACTCCTGCACTGAGTCCAGCCAGGGCCCCTGTGTTTATGGGTCCCAAAGGGACATAAGTGAGTCAAGTGACCCATTGCCCCCATCACTAGACGGTGTGGTTTTTGTGTTCTGGGGCCTGTGGCCATGACAGCATCCCCTGGCCTTTCACAGAAAGGCACCGCCACCATTAGCCAACTCAAGAGTGTACTCATGTGCAAACGGCAAGCCCACCGGGGTATGAAAAGTCGAGGGCTGCATTTCTGGACTATGGCAAGTTCTCTGCTGCAAGTGCATTAACCTGATGAGCTCCCACAAGGCCTACATTCCTAGAAACACAAAGGGCAACAGATCGGATGCAGGCCCAGAAACGTGAAGGATGCCAGCAGGCCAGACAAAGCCTTTCATTGGCTAAAGGTGAATACATTGGCCATTGGATTCAGGGTCATTAAAAAAAATAAAACTCCATTCTGAAAACGTGGTGTGCAAGTGCTCGGAACTGGTGTTTACACACACCATTGGCGAATGGGCTCCTGAGTGCCACAGACAACTGGAGCAGTGCTGTGTGTTCAAGCAGTGCTCAAGTGGAATAAGGGAGCACACACTCTTCTAATAAGTCCCTCTACTACTTGGTAGGTTTGTTTAGACTCCGCTTCTATTTCCTGACTTGCGTCCATGCAGTACAAGGAAGCATGTTTAATCACAGTGAAACTCTAAAAACAGTTTTTCTTTCTTTCCATGTCTGTAATCTCTTCTGGACAAAAACTCATAAATTGCCCAATGTCAGTTTTATTTTCTTTGCTCAGTGGGTGATTATGTAGTACAGCACACTCCTAATCGCTTCAAATATTTAATCTAACTACTTATTTTTGTATCATACTTATGCAGTTTACACGGTCTCATGGTACGTTGGGTCCTGCAAGAAATAAGGGTCTGTTAGTGGGAGAAGAGCAAAGGTTCGCATTTTATTCCTAGAGACAGTACATTTATGCACAAACACAAAATATATGGAAAATATTTTCAAAATCCGTCTATGGTTGGGACGACGAGGGGTGGGCGGACCGGGGCTTTGTCATGCCCAGTCGAGTGAGTGACCAACTCATGGACAGGGTACAGATTACAGAATTTCACTTCACTTACCTTATGTACACAGTAGCTGAGGAGGTCTAGTCGGAGTCTCACTCTCTCTCTCTCTAGTCTCTCCCACGATCAGCACGAGCATGCATCACTGCCTGGCTTCTCCTTCATTCTGGAAAAACGAAGGCTGAGGCTCAGGCTGCGCAGCAGTGCACTGTGCAGGGGCACGTGCAGTTTGTTCCCCAGCCTGGGCACATTCCAAATGCGCAGTCACGGGGCACGTATGAGCGAGCAGCAGAAGTACTTGTTAGTTATAACTTGTACTTTTGCTGTTTTGCATGCACGCTTACATGACAGCTGCAGCCTGCAGTCTGCAGGTTGCCAGTGCCAGATGTATTTTTACATGATGCAGAGACACAATTTTGGGGGATAAATTCCATTATATCCCCCCACTTTAAATTGTGGGGGGGGATTTGTCCCCTCTGTGCCTCCCCCCATGTCCTACACCCATGTATTCAGCTGGTTGAGAATCCCTTTTGTAAGAGCATTTTGGGATTACCTGGCTCTACCCCCAGTTTTGCAGTTCACCAAGAACTGGGTTGCCGGTTTTCTGGTGACCTGGTCATATCCCTGCCAGCCAGTTACTGGCTCAGAATTTGGGGGAATATTAAAGCCACCCTGACCCAGGAGTTAATCAGTTATCTGGTGCCTAGAGACCCCTATTTGAAGATTCCCTGGCTTAGATATGTTAAAGCCCTGTTGACAGATCTGGTGTGGGCCACTGTTTCTCTACGACAACTCTCTTATCTATGAAGGTCATTAAATCTGCAAAAGCTAGTGTACGCCAGCTTATTAGGGATAAGAGAGAGCCTCTTTTGCGCCCAGAACCACTTTTGTACGGGTGTGTTATAAATGCAATATCATATCAGATTATGAAGCCATCTAACAGAAAAAACATTTGATTATCACATCTCCTGGCCTTCAGAAATATCTGAGCTCGGCTCAGTATTCGTCTAAGCTCATTCTTGTTTCAACCGCGCATTTTAATTGTATTAATTTGAAAGCTGTGTTGGCGGTTTGGTCCAAGGGGAATGTGGATCCGTCATGTGTTTTCTGTGGGCGTCTGAAAAAGATTTGTCCCACTTTTTTTTTGTTTTGTCCCACTTTTTCAGCAATTAGATAATGTACATTGAAACCAGTTTTGCAGGGATAAGGTCTTCGATGTTATGAGCCAGCATGCACTGTATTATCTGATATGGGTGGACTCTGTCCAGCTGGGGTGGGCCGTTTTGATGTTCTTAAAGCGTGTTCTGTCTTTGAGAGAATGTTTTTTAAAGATTAGTTGGTTTTTGAGTCTTGTGGTTTTGTTTTTAAGGGCTTCATTAAATGTAATTTGAATCATTTTAATTCTTGTTTGTAATATTGTTGGTTGTTAATTGTGGTGTTTTTATGGTATGCTTTGTTCTACCAAATGTAAAGATTTTGACTGACTGAGGTGGCCATTGTAAATAAGATGGATGGTGTAGCCAGTTCGAGTGAATGGGAGACATCAAGAAACCTCAAAGCTGCAGGGGGACCTGGCTTGCTGAGTTAGCAAAACATTCAGACCTGGGCAGGCCAGACAATAGTTGCACAGTTCTTGCCAAGGTTACAGTGGAAAGGAAGGTACCGAATGACACCCAAGAGAGCTGATGATAACAGTTCCCAGACGTGAGACACATTTCTCTTAGATTAAGCAAAGAAACAAATAACGCTGGAAGGTCAGATTCCCATTAACCAAGGCTTAACAATGAGGGGAAAGTAGCTCACACAAGTCTCTTGCAGTCAGGAAGGGTAAAGAAAACCACATGCACTAAAATCCTAGTAAATGCTGAGCCAAGTAATCCAAAACATTGTCTCCACGCACGTGACCTGCACGTGGAGAAGAATAGCTATTCACCAGTTTCAGGGACAGACAGACTAAGGCCTTTATTCCCATCGAGTTTTCAAGACACAGATACAAAATGTGTCGAGTCCTGGCCTGAGGCCTAGGGAATCAGAGATGGTAACCTATTGTGAGAAGCAGCACCTTGGTGCCGCTCCTCTAGCTACTATTGTTGCTCATGTGCTGTTAATTTTCCAAATTGCCAAGTCTGAGAAAGCCAGTACTGACCAATCCATAGCTTCCATCCACGTTGCCCCACGTTTGTTGCATCGGCCAATAGAATATGTAGAGATGACATGTACTCACTTGTAACAATTTTGTAAGTGGTCTCAGGCGGAGCTATCAGATAGAGCCTGACCAATGAATAGTCTAACCCCTATAGAACCTATATCTAGTTGATTCCCCTAACCAATCCCCACACACCTTAGGTTTTTGTAATCATGAATGTGATGTCATGTCAGCTGTGACATATTGTTGGTTCTTAACATGCTGTCAAGCCTGGAATGATTGAGAACCTCTGAGATTATTTTAATGTTCATTGCTGTCCCTGTTTCATGTGGATTGTTTATAAAACAGGTTTTGTCAAACTCGTTGGACTCTTCCGTTTTGGGCATGAGATTTCCTGGCCTGTCCCTCCTGCTAACCTGGGGATTTTGACCCCTTTAACAAGCCCTGCAGCTTTATGCATCAGCATAAAGCAGGCAGACTCCATAGGGATCTATTGTAAATGCTGCCTGCCATATTTGCATTATAGGCAGCGTTTACTTCATTTTCACGGCAGAGTTCAAAACTGCAGGACAAAAGGCAGCATATACGCATGTACACCACCTTTTGCCCTGCACATCAGCACTCCGCCATGCAAATCACCAAAATGTGGGGGCAGGGAGCTGCCTAAGTGTATGTCTACACATAACGACTCCTCGGTGCCAAATTACGGTAACTCGAAAATGAGCCCCAGAGTAGGAACCCAGACTATGCCCAAAAGAGATATTAATGAGCCAAGAAATGTGGCTATCTAGCTGGCATGGGATTTGCCCATAGAAGCAGCTCTAGAAATAACCTAATAATGATATGATATGATATGGCATTTGTAACGCGCCTATACACAAGTGTTTCAAGGTGCGACACTGATGCGCGAGTGTGGAGGTAGCGCTGGTGTAGCACAAAATGAAGGTGGCGGGGAACCTGCAAAATGTGGTGAGCCATCCTCTGTGGTTGCTGCCACCCACAGATATACACCGGCCTTGGGTCAAGCTAGATGCCGCTGTATAGTGGGAGACCCCTACACATGGTTCAAATTACCCTGAGTAGGGAAGAGTTAACCTGGTGTCACTGTGGGTGTTGGAGTGGAGAGCAGGAAGGAGATCATGTCTGGTGGCTCTTATCTGTCATCAGGTCGGGTTAGGTTTGCATTGGAAAACAGACAGAATCCATGTTTCAAGTGGGTCGTTGTAATTCAATGTGAAACTTTATCCCCGCGTTTATATTTGGGATTAGGTGCATATTTTTAAATCTAGAAGGGCCATAATCAGAGTTCTCATCTTCAGTTTTCATTATAAACGAAACTGTTGAAATAAACCCTTCTTACTCCTGTTATCTCTTGCGAGTGTGATGCCAGCACTGGAAAGTCTGGAGCCTTTGTCTTTTATTAGAAGACAGGAATGGCGCCCTCTAAATCACCGCCATCTGTGAAAGATGGACGTTGAAGGCAGGGGATTATCCGAGGGAGGCTTGGAGCCAGCTGCTTCTCGGCCTCTGGAATGCGCGCCGAGGATTGCATTGTTCCCTTGAAAATTGAAAATTGGAATCTTCGTTTTCCGTTTGTACCTGTCGGGCGCTTCCGGAATCTGATTTATGTTAGGGATTTGAACAATCTAACTTGCAGTGCCTGAAGCTGGAGCTTTTAAATGCACCTTGCCTGCTTGATAACTAGATTTCCCACAGAAAATAAGGTGATCCTTTTCCAAAGTTAGTGCAATAGTCCTAGAATGTTAATGTTAAAGGACATTTGTACCGCACACTATCACCACTGGAGTGTTCTCCTGGTGCTCTGGCGGCTCTGAAAGAGGGGAAAAGGGAGGATGTGTTAGTGGGAGGAAGCTGGAAAAGTGCAAGAGAGCAGTGATGTGCTGTTGGCGGCCTCAGCCCTGTGGGTAGGTAGGCTGGGCCTAGTGTCTTTGCAGCCGGTAGTCGTCGTGTTGTGTACTATTGTGTGAGTATGTGTGTTTTTTGTTTTGTTGTTGCAATGTAGTCAAGTTTGTGCAGTTTGTTGTGCTGTAGGTTTGTGGTTATGTTTGGTTTGGACTTTGAGAGGTGTAAGCAGAGGGGGAGATTGTTAGTGTATTGGTTAGTTTGCATTTCTGTCTCGAAGTGAGGCGCTGGGCTTGCGTAATCTCACCAGATGGGGAGTGGGAGCGTTTCTGCGCCTCTGTCCTGATCTGGGCTTGTCCGGTACTCACAGTCCCTTTCACATCTGGCCTCCACTTCCATCAACTTCCTTCATAACCTTACCTGCCTTCCTTTCCACTGCTACGGCCAGTGTACCTGTTAATGGCCACAACTCAGTTAGAGTGTGGTGATTGCTAACATTCAGACAACTCTATAACAGTGTGGTACCTGGTAGCAATTATGGGGTGAGTGAGGATGTTGGCTGGGATTGGCTGGGGTTGTTGATTCTGTACTAATGGGTGTCGCTTTTGTTCTATTTGACTTGGCGTTACCTGTCTAGTTGTGGTGGGAGTTTCTTAGTCGGTTCTGGGTGTTGTCAGTGTCCTCTTAGGTTTATTCAACCTTTTTCTTGTCTGTTGTTTCGGTTTTCAGTTAGAAGTCTGTGGTGTTGAAGAGCCAGGTTTTTAGTACTTTCCTGAATTTTAGGTGATCTTTGGTGTTTCCTATTTCTTTTGGGATGTTGTTCCAGGTTTTTGCGGCTAAATGGTAGAAGGAGGTGCCTCCAAGTTTTTTCTCAAGGTATGGTTTTTGTTCCAGTGCTGATTTCATTGCTTGACCCGAGGAGTCTCGTTGGCTTGCAGATTGTTATTTTCTTTTGTAGGAATTCTGTGTCATGATGCCTGCTCCCGAGGAGCCAGGTCAAGCCCAGCGTCCCCGGAAGCAGACTTCATACTCACCAAGCAGGACCCAGCAAACCCCTATTGGGGCTCTTTGGACCTTGTCCTGGCGCCTTTGGCGCCAGGCTCATAAAAGGCATCTGTCCTGGCGCCATAGGCGCCAGGCTCATCATGGCAGAACATATGGTAATGCTTGGGTGAACTCACCAGAGGCAGACCATGCTGCATACTCACCAGAGGCAGACCATGCTGTCTGAAGCTCCAAGCCAACTAAGGCTGGGGAGGAACTATTTTCTTTCAGGAACTCTTTTCTTACTCGGGTGGGGCCAGTGGAAGAACACTCACCTGAAGCTCTTTCAAGGCTATTTAAACCACGCCCGGATGGCCACACGTGCTTCGCGTTATTCTGCATCTGCAGCAGGACGCTCACAGAGTCGGCTCCTGCATCCTGGCTCCTGCCACGCCCGCCAGCACCTGGAACACCTGCAAGGAGAGAAAGGCAAGCATTAGGACATTACTTACCTGCATCCAGCATCCGGATTCTTCACTCCGTCGATCCTGCAAAAGAAAGTCAAGGGTTAGAAACGCATCTCATCGCTCGCTGCAGCGCCGCTTCCACTTACCTTCACGTGGCGCTGTCTAGCTCTTCAGCGGTCATAGGTGACATCGGCCGCATCCCAGCATCTACGGAAAAGAAAGACAATAGTTAGAAGCGCTCCGCTTCTCACACTGCCACGCCGCTTCCACTTACCTTCACGTGGCGCCGGCAACCTTTTCAGCGCCCATAGGCGACATCGGTCACATTCAAGACCTACGGAGAAAAAGGACAAAACAAGGTGAGCAACGAACTAATTGCAAAAGGACAGATTACTCACCTTAAGTCTTACCTGAATTTTGTTGGGACCTCAGTTCCCTTTTTGGGTCGGAGCGGCTTTTCTGGCTTTTCCGTACCCCGGCCCCTATGGGGAAATAAGACACACTCATTAAGGTGTCGGAGCAAACCACTATGGCACACCTCCATTAAAAGTACTCACCTGAGCTTACCTCTGCGAATCCATTCCTCCACACGGATTCCTCACCTAGTCCCTGAAAATTAAACAAAGGCCAAGGGACAAATAAGACTTGATCTTTTGAACTATATACTTACGGCAGCATTTTGGTAAAGGCAGGCAGACATCGAACCCTCGCCAAATCCGAGATCCAGTGAAGTAACTGGAAATCTACGCGCCCCTGCGTCAGAAGCAGGATGGAGAGCTCGTCCATACAGAAATTAAGAAGGATTATTCTACGGGCCAGACAGACGAGGTTTGGGGGCCCAGTCCAGTCCATCTTCCAAGCACTACGCTTTACCGTGGAAGAAGTTGTAGCAGTCCAGAACGGGTCGGTGCCTCCGTGGGAATCAGGTGAGCGTTACATTCTGCTCCTTGTCCACTGATTGCCCTGTGCGTTATGCACTTTGTTATGAAGGTGATGCGTTGTTTTACTGTGAGCCAGTGTAGTGTTTTTAAGGCAGGAGTGATGTGGTCTCTTCTGGCTAGTTTGAGTAGTAGTCTGGCTGCTGTATTTTGGATCTGTTGTAGTTTCTTCAGGAGGTATTCTGGTATTCCGAGGTAGAGGCTGTTTGCATAGTCGATTCTTGACATGATGAGGGCGACGATTGTGAGTGTTTTGTGCATGAAGGAGAGGAAAGGTAGGATTCTTCTTGCCGTGTGGAGGAGGAAAAGCATTTCTTAACTGTTGCATTTATTTGTGGTTCTAAAGTTAGGGTGTTGGCCATCAGGACTCCCAGATTTTTGACTACGTTAGATGGTGATGGTGTGGTTCCCATTTCCATTGGCCATGGGATGGCGTTTCGTTCTCTTGGTCTTTGGATATGATCATGATTTCTGTCTTTCCTGGGTTGATTTTCAGATTGTTGGCATTCATCCAGTTGAAGACTTCTTTTAGATACTCGATTAGGGTTGAGTGATCGACTTGGGTGTCTTCGATTTTGTAGATGATTTGAGTATCATCTGCGTAGTTGTAGCATGTAATGTTGTATTTTTTGAAGATTCTGATAACTGGAGTGTGGTAGATGTTGAAGTACAGCGGTGATAGTGAGGATCCTTGTGGCACTCCACAGTCGTTAACACGTGGGGTCGATTTGAAGGGTTTGATCCATACGGTTTCTGTTCTGTCTGCTAGGAACGATTTAGTCTAGAGTAGTGCTGTGTCTGTTATGCCTATGTATTCTAGTCTTTTGGTTAGGGTGTCATGGCTAACTGTGTTGAAGGCTGCCTAGAGGTCGAGCAGAATAAGGGATGAGGTTGTGTTTCAGTCTGCGTTAGTTTTTAGGTAATCTCAGATGAATAGTAGTGCTGTTTCTGTTCCTCTTGCGGGTCTGAAACCGACTTGAGCTTGGTCTAGCAGGTGGTGTTTTTCTACGTGTTCCTGGGTTAGTTTGTATATGTAGGTTTGAAGGAGTTTTGCTGGGCAGGGAATGTTTGAAATCGCCCTGTAGTTGGAGAGATCTTCTACGTCACCACTTGTGATTTTTAAAAGTGGTTTGATATATGCTGATTTGAAGGTCCTTGGTACAGTTCATGTTGCTAGTGATAGTTTTAGAAGGTTTCTGTAATATTCTGCTGGCATTCCTTGTGTGAGGAGTGATTTGTAGATGTCCGGTGGACAGGGATCCATGGGTGATCCTGCTTTCTTGCTGTGTTCTACCAACATGGCAAATTCCTCTGCTGATATTTCAGGAAAGTTTTGGAGTTTGTGCTGTGGTTCTGTGTTGGTTTCGTTTGGTTGTGTGTTGTGGTTGTTTGGTCAGTTTTGTATGGTTTGTCGGATGGCGTTGATTTTTTTCTTGAAGTGGTCTGCCAGGTCATTGCATAGTTTCTCTGAAGGAGTTGGGGTGTTGTTGCAGGCTGGTGGGTTTCTCATCCCTTCAATGATGTTGAACATTTCTTTTTGTGTGTTGGTGGCATTGGTGATTCTGACATCATGCCTTCTCTTCGCCTTTTGAATTTCCTTCTTGTATGCACAGATTTGTTTCTGGAAGAGTGTTTTTTGTCTGGGTTGTATTCTTTCCTCCATTGCAGTTCCATCTTTTTGTTTTCTTGAACATCAAGGTGCAAATGCATGACAGACCTTGATTGCTAAACCTACATATTCAGCAGCATATCGGAGTTGTATTTTGGTTTTATTTCTGCGACATTTAGGGTATCTGTGGCCTATGTTGGTGTTCATTTTGAGGTTCTTTGAACTGTTTCTGGGACATTTTGAATTCGACCAGCTACATACACATATCTGTCTATGGGCCTCATTACGACCCAGGCGGTAAGTTACCGCCTGGGCCGTGACTTTACCACCATGGCGTAAACTACGTTTACGCCATGGTGGTTGGCGGACTTACCGCCCCATTCCGACCTTGGCGGGGCGGTAAGTCCCCAATCCCCATTTACCCTTCCCCATTCCCATTTTTGCCCCATAGGGCATAATGGGAGTGGGGAAGGCGTTAATTACGCCACCGTAAATTACGGTGGCGTAATTAACTCCATGGTCCCTTAGCGCCATGGATTTTAACACCCGCTAAAAGCAGGTGTTAAAAGCACCATGGCGCTAGGGGAACTCGTAATTGGCGGTAAGGGGTCGGCGCAGCTAACGCTGGCGTTAACCCCTTACCGCCAGGGTCGTAATGAGGCCCTATATGTGTATGTAAGGGTAGAGGCGTAGAGGGGCTGGAGGTGAGGGAGTAGGGTGTGGGATGGCGGGAAAGGTGGAGACCCCCCATTAAAAATAAAACACTGGTCGAATTCATGACAACCAAAACTGCAAAAACAAAAAGTCTTTGAAAACACATAGAAGCATTTGAATGGTCTTTTGTAGCAAGGTTTTTATAAAAAATCTTCTGTGGAATACTGGCCCATAATGACAGTAATGATTTATTCTGCCTCTCCTCAATGCATCCATAGTCGCATTGGTGTTCTATTGCTCCCTCTCATTCATTTATTTAGTGAAGTTGTATAATGTGCTGCACTGCATTTAAGATGCTTCACACGGTTTACTTGCATTCTGATCCATTTACTCACATGCCCACAATGTTTTTCTGCTTTTTTAAGTGTACTTTTCTTTATAGCCACGTATGATTTTGACAGTAATAAAAGATGCTTACGTTTACTTTCTCCCTGTGTATTGTCCGGCTTTCCCTGCAGCTGTACCCTGGGCTGCAGACACCTCTATCACAGTAGTGATAAGGATATATCTGTTCAGTCTTTTCTTAAAACTGAGATTCAGTGTTTTGCAGAAGCTTCTCGAGACAAGTGGACATGCGAAGAACGGTGCCTGATCCCCCACGCCTCAATAACCTGGACGTCTGGTCATCCTAACCTTGCCACTCTTGTTAAATGCCCTACATAGCTCAGTGCAACCTAGACACTCCCTGCATTTGCCGGCGCATTCACAAAGGGGAAGTAGAATGCCCAGAATGGATGCTGATGACCACATTCTACCGAGGACTTGCCCAATAGGCAATCTAAATATGTGGTTCATTCTTCACTGGAGTTTCCGCTGCTTCACCCCTCTGAGGGGTTTCATATTTTATTCCCTCCTTGAGGTGTTGCCTGGGGTTTTTGGATTAGCTCCTGATTCCTCTTCTCTAGGCTACCCTTTTTCTTTCTCCCCTCTGCGGTTCTCCCTATTTTGTCCCGCTGTGGGGTTTTCTGTAGTTTGTCCGCTCTGGGGTTTTCTGTACCTCCCTCTTTGGCATGCTCTCCTATTCCTCCCTCCCTTGTGTTATTTCCTTTGCCCTCCCTTTTGAGAGTTCTTCTCGTTCTCCCTCTCTGGGGTTGTCCTCCTTGTTATTTTTCTTCTTGCCTTCTTCTATGTGTCCTCCTTTGTCCCTTAGTTTTTCTTGCAGTAAACCTCTGTTGGCAGTAGTGCCTCATCCATAAAGAAATAGAAAATAAATGAGAAAATAGATCACTATTCTCTGCTGAACCTGCTCATCAACTGTGGGAGCAGCTTGTTGTTTGCAGCATGCTTTTCTTTCCCCTTCTCCTGGTCTCCTATTTTCCTCAATCCGTTTTCCTCCAATGACTTAGCTTTCCTTTTTCGATCTCACATTTCCCCGTTCTCTCTTCACCAGCGTTTCCAGCTTTTGGGCATCTCCACTGTTTTGCTCATTCTCACAGGTTTTCACCTCTTGACTTCTCCATCTCCCTCCATTTTAACTCGTATCTCCCTTTCCCCCTGGATTGCTGCGATAGGTTTTACACAGGTTCTCCTGGTGAATTTTGGCTTGTCATGTTTGGCATCTCATCAGCTCTGGCTTCCTGTCTCCCTCTTCATTCCTAAAGATCTGCCTCTATTCCTTTTTCTCATTTCCAAGGTCTCCCTCACCATTCATACTTCATGGCCTCTGCATCTGCTCTTTTTTCTGGCGACTGATTGTCCTTCTCCCAGAGATCACCTTCTCTCACTAAATTTGGCTGCAGACTTTGCTTCAGATAACACCTGCACACCACCAAGTATATTTTCATCAACTTGCGACTATCTGTACTTTCTCTGATTCTGGTGACCATTACTGGCAAAGTGACCATTACTGGCAAAGTCTAGCTATAGCTATATTGAGGTAGCCTGTACCAACCGAGGAGCTGTAGGGTCGGGGGTATAATATTGTGTTAAAATGTTGCCATATGCAGAACACTATCTGTGGAAATACTGGACAAAAAAACAAACAGTTTGCAATTGATTTTGAGGATACCCCCAATCCAAAAATGCAATAATGCAATAGATGCAATAGATGCAAGCCACCAACATTGTACAGGAGCATTTCACAACGCCCACAATATATGCCAGTTTAAAAACATGTTCACACTGGCTGTGCCCATACTTTTCCATGCTGGATGCGCCAATATTTGCCAGAATTCCTATATAAGAACATATGTATGTTTGCTTTGCACATAATAAATCATGTCCACACTAGCTCTGCCAATGTATGGCAGTATCAAAATAACCTACTTGTGATGGCTTTGCCTCTTCAAAATACCATGTCACAATTAGAAAATATGTCCAATCTGGGTGCACAATGTATTCTAGTCTAGGCATGTACTAACGGTTATCATGTTTGCTTTATTCTTGATGCACAGTAAAACATGTCATGTCACAGTAAGAAGGAGGGCTGTGAGAGTGTCACACATTGTAGAGATTTAAGAGGAAAAGTAGTGATTGATTGATTGATTGATATTTTATTTCTATCGCGCTCGTACACAAGTGTTTCAGAGCGCGACAAGGCAAGGGAGGGGAACAGGGGAGAACAACACAGCGATCTTACTAGGCATAGTGACATTGAGAACGTGCAAGTGGATGGGAGAGGGGGGTGGGGAAAAGTGCATGGAAGGGGGGAGAGGTGGAAAGTGCGAAGCAGAGGAGAAACAGATAAATAACAATAAATAAATAATAAAGGCAACAAACAGTGGTAATGAAGCCAGCAATTTGCAAGTGCTAGGTTTAAGGCAGCAGACAGGGTAGGTCTGATAAGTGCAGGAAGAAAAGGGGGGGCTGTATGGGTACAGATACAGACCCCAGTGCAAGGGGTGGCCCGGAGGCAGTGCAAGAGGGTGGCAGGATGAGCAGGTACCTGGGCCCAAAAGACAGAGGGTGGCCAGGTGCACAGTGCCAAGAGAGAACAGATCAGCAGAGGAGAGGGGGAACCAAGGCAGAAGAAAAGAGGAAGGTCTTGAGGAGCTTCTGGAACCGGAGATGGTTCTCCTCAAGTGAGCAAAGTCTTTGACAAAAATGGAGGAGGCGATTGATATTGACTTGGGAAGTGTGAGAAAAGATTAGAGTGTAGATGAAAGTTTGGGTGGGTGATTGCAAATGGAGGCGATTCGGGTTTGTAAAGTAGGAGGATTTGGCAGAGCCCAGTGCAGGTAGTGCAGGTTTAATTCTGACATTAGGACAGTAAGGGAATTTTGGTAGGTTTGGATTAGGGTAGGTGTTTGTAATTTGCCCCATCGTCCTAGTTCACAGCACATTTTTGTTTTAAGGGCTTACATTTCAGAGGTGATCCCAGGCTGAGGACGGGGATGGTAAGGTGTAAATGTGCGTGCAGGGTAGTGTTGGTCAAATGGAGTCATAAGTATATAGTTTAACAGGCCGATTCATGGAATTAATGTGCGCCGAGAATTCCCGCGGAGAGGTGCCAAAACGTGCGATTCGCAGTAAAAGTGCGAAAATCGCAGTGCAACTGCGAAAATCGCAGGGAAACCAGCGCACATCGATTCATGGAAGTCCGTGTGCGAGAAAAATATTGGATGTGCGCTGAAAAAGTGCGCGGCGCACGCCGGCGCACAGGTCATCCAACGGCGTGCGCCACGGCCGCTGCGAAATCGCACATAGCGCGGCGCACATCACAAAAGTAGGCAGAACACTGGGCGTAACACTCGGAATGGGGAACAACGCGTGAAAATATGGGTGTCACGGGGGAATTACAGGAGGCAAGTGTGCGGAACGCCCACACGCTCGCCTACAACTCTTATTCATGGAATCGAATAGGGCAAACCAACGCATGGGCAAAGACGCGCACAGGGCCAAACAAGTACGCCACAAGAAAGCAGGCGGTAGCGTCCCTGCGCCTGAAATAAATGTGCGCCAAAATGTGCGCTAACAAAAAGCACCCATATACAGCTATGATGAATGATCCATACAGTGGCCCTCTAGGACAAATGAGGTGCAAAGGGGTACCGACAAACACGGACACCCGCTGTGTGAAAAATAGCGTGTGCGTGTATTACGGGGTTCGTGGGAAGTTCCACACGCGATTGGCCTGGGCACGTGTATTCCGGGGTGCGCGGGAAGTTTCACACGCAAATTTGCAGGGTACGTGTATTTCGGTGTGCGCGTGAAGTTCCACACGCAATTTCAGCAGGGTATGTGTACTCCGGGTGCGCGGCAAATTCCACACGCGAATCCAGCAGTCTACGTGTATTTCGTGGGTGCTGGGGAGTCCCACACGTGAATTGGCCGTGTGGGTCCTCCCAGCTGTTCCTTCTACACCCTCCACGGCCCCTGCAGGCGGCCCACACCACAGGGGACTACCCTGCACCCTTGCACATGTCCCGCAGGCAGCCCATCCACCATGGCCATGCCCCCAGCCAACCCACATGTCACCTTGCACTACTGCCCACCAACGCATGTCTCCCTGCACCCCAACCCCCAGCATCCAGGGGCACCCTCCACCAGGCCCCCACTCATGTCTCCCAGCACCCCCACCCCCCTGCATCCAGGGGCACCCTCCACCAGGCCCACAATCATGTCCCCCTGCACCCCCACCCCCCAGCCGTGCGATTTGCCTGGGTACGTGTATTCCAGGGGTGCGCGGGTAGTCTCACATGCGATTCCATCAGGGTACGTGTATTATGGGTCCGCGTGAACTTCCACATGCGATACCAGCAGGGTACGTGTATTCCAGGCGTGTGCGGGTAGTCTCACACGCGATTCCATCAGGGTACGTGTATTATGGGTCCGCGTGAACTTCCACACGCGATACCAACAGGGTACGTGTATTTCGGGGTGCGTGTGAAGTTCCACACGCAATTTCAGCAGGGTACGTGTACTCCGGGTGCGCGGAAAATTCCACACGCGAATCCAGCAGCCTACGTGTATTTTGGGGGTGCTGGGGAGTCCCACACGTGAATTGGCCGTGTGGGTCCTCCCAGCTGTTCCCTCTACACCCTCCACGGCCCCTGCAGGTGGCCCACACCACAGGGGCTACCCTGCACCCCTGCACATGTCCCGCAGGCAGCCCATCCACCATGGCCATGCCCCCCAGCCAACCCATATGTCACCTTGCACTACTGCCCAACAATGCATGTCTCCCAGCACCCCCACCCCCCAGCACTGTAGGGCACCCTCCACCAGGCCACCACTCCTGTCCCCCTGCACCCACACCCCCCTGCATCCAGGGGCAACCTCCACCAGGCCCCCACTCCTGTCCCCCTGCACCCCCACCCCCCAGCACTGTGGGGCACCCTCCACCAGGCCGCCACTCATGTCCCCCTGCACCCCCACCCCCCAGCACTGTAGAGCACCCTCCACCAGGCCCCCACTCCTGTCCCCCTGCACCCCCACCCCCCTGCATCCAGGGGCACCCTCCACCAGGCCACCACTCCTGTCCCCCTGCACCCCCACCCTCCTGCATCCAGGGGCACCCTCCACCAGGCCCCCACTCCTGTCCCCCTGTACCCCCACCCCCCTGCATCCAGGGGCACCCTCCACCAGGCCCCCACTCCTGTCCCCCTGCGCCCCCACCCCCCTGCATCCAGAGGCACCCTCCACCAGGCCCCCACTCCTGTCCCCCTGCACACCCATCCCACTGCATCCAGGGGCACCGTCCACCAGGCCCCCACTCATGTCCCCCTGCATCCCCACCACCCAGCACTGTAGGGCACCCTCCACCAGGCCCCCACTCCTGTCTCCCAGCACCCCCACCCCCAGCACTGTAGGGCACCCTCCACCAGGCCACCACTCCTGTCCCCATGCACCCCCACCCCCCTGCATCCAGGGGTACCCTCCACCAGGCCCCCACTCCTGTCCCCCTGCACCCCACCCCCCAGCACTGTGGGGCACCCTCCACCAGGCCCCCACTCATGTCCCCCTGCACCCCCACCCCCCAGCACTGTAGGGCACCCTCCACCTGGCCCCCACTCCTGTCCCCCTGCACCCCCACCCCCCTGCATCCAGGGGCACCCTCCACCAGGCCACCACTCCTGTCCCCCTGTACCCCCACACCCATGCATCCAGGGGCACCCTCCACCAGGCCCCCACTCCTGTCTCCCTGCACCCCCACCCCCCAGGCCATGCGATTTGCCTGGGTATGTGTATTCCAGGGGTGTGCGGGTAGTCTCACACGCGATTCCATCATGGTACGTGTATTATGGGTCCGCGTGAACTTCCACACGCGATACCAGCAGGGTACGTGTATTTCGGGGTGCGCAGGAAGTTCCACACGCGAATTTGCAGGGTACGTGTATTTCGGTGTGCGCGTGAAGTTCCACACGCGACTGGGCCTGTGAGAGTGGGGTACGTGTATTCCAGGGGTGGGCGGGAATATTTACTCGCGACTGGGCCTGGGAGAGCGTGTTACGTGTATTCCTGGGGTGGGCGGGAAGATTTACACGGTCGCCTACAACGCGCCAAAAAATAAAAGGTCCAATCCTGAAACACGTACGCCAGCATGAAGCAGGCGCACGTCCCGCGCAGCATAAAAGAGTGCGCAAACAACAAACAAGCTCAGACGCCAGGATGAATATACCGTTCCTAGCAGCAGTGGCCGTGGGATACCGCAGGAGGAGGAGAAGGATAGTCAGGGCCAGAATCTTCACACCCAGAACCAGCCTATTTGGTATGCCTGATGACTAGGTGTATGGGAGGTACAGGTTTCCACCACACATAATACTCAACCTGGTCAGTGAGTGGGAGGATGACCTCACATCACCCACCCTGTGCTCCCAAGCACTCAGCCCCCTGGAGAAGTTCCTCAATGTACTGCACTTCTTGGCTACCGGATCATTTCAGCGGACAAGTGCCATAGTGGGGGGGGGGGTGTCACAGGCCATGCAGTCACGGTGCCTACACCAGGTGTTGGCCATCATCACTGCACGCCCATCAGTCCGCAGGCACATATACCTGCCCAGAACACCTGCAGAAAGGCAGGCTGTCAGCCAGGATTTCTACAGGGTGGCACAATTCCCCAAAGTGCCAGGTGCCATTGATTGCACCCATGTGGCTCTACGTCCCCCCAGGGCATCTGAGCACATCTATAGAAACCGCAAGCACTGGCATTCCATCAATGTCCAGGTAGTATGTGATGCCAAGGGAATCATCACCTCAGTATATGCCAACTATCCAGGGTCCACCCACGACAGCTTCATTTACAGGATGTCAACCCTAAACCGGGACATGGAAGCTGGGCGGCATGGCGATGCATGGCTGCTTGGTGAGTAGAAATGCCACAGCACACGCATGCATGACAGATACAGAGTAATGCCAATACCTCACTAATGATCCCCATCACCACCTCCCCAGGGGACAGTGCCTACCCTCTGAGCACACACATGATGACGCCAATTCGGAACACCATCACGCCTCCCGAGGTAGGATACAACACAGCCCATATTGCAACACGGGGCATAGTGGAGCGTACATTCGGAGTGCTCAAGTCACGCTTTCGCTCTTTTGACCGTTCTGGTTGGCAGCTGTTATACGCTCCCCCAGTACTGTGCAGGATCATAGTGGCAGCATGTGTCCTGCACAATGTTGCAATACGCCGGGGCCTGGCTGTGGACATGGTGGTGCCCCCACATCCCCAACCACATGCATGCCCGCTGCGCATGGGAGGAGAAAGGGCACGGGGTGAGGCAGCCCGTACGCAGCTGGTGGCTAATTACTTCACATAGAAAGCACACCCCTGTGGAGTGCACACAGCCCTGGCACATACCATCTGACAATCAATGATGACTCAATCTGACAATTCTGATGAATTAAGGGACAGTCAACTGTCAGAACCATAGCAGCCTGAGATTGTTCACCTGGAAGTGTCACAATGTGTGCATCCCTACATACACAAACACCACCAATGCAGTGTCATCAAAAGACACACTTCCATGCAGCAAAAATGAATACCCACTTGCAAAATACAACATGAGAACAGTGCCATGTCACCCAACCCCTCCCTGGCACGGCCACACAACACACCATGGCATGTCATGCAATGTGAGAGCAAACAAATTAATCCCCACAACATGCCCCAAGTGCCACCAACTACAGTGTCCCTAATGGAAACTGGCCACACATGAAATGCTCACAGTAATGCCGGACCAACAACACACATTACCAAATACTTACCAATAATACCAATCACCTACATAACCTCCAACCTACCATAAACATGACAGTACGGACTTAAAAAAATGGAAGCCTCACTACCTGATAATGGCAGCACTTCGAACACTTCCAACTATACAGTGTTAGCGCCACGCAAGAGTGTAGGTGCACTGCTTACAATATGGACTCCAGTTCCAAAGTAGACAGCCTTGTGAAGACATGAGAAATGGACCTGCAAATTAGGAGGATGAGATGGATGCAGAGGCACATATCAATACACCATGCAGTGTACAATACAACCACAATATGCACTAGGAATGTATACACAGTATTGACTACAGACTGCCCACACATCATATGGGAGTCCAACGTCACTGTGTAAGTCAATGTCACTTGGGCACACCCTTTGCTAGCCCATGGAAACGGGAAGCAGGAGGGGTGTGCATCACACAAACCCAAGCATCTGACCCAAATTTAGGACAAGCCTGCATGTGCCCAGCCACAATACAGCGTATGCCCACGGGAGCCACACAAGGCAACACACTGTCAAAAAAATCAAGATTAAAAAAAAATAATAATGAAAAAAAATAAAAAATAAATAAAAAATAAAAAATGGCCATGAATGGGCCCGGTGGGGGTGGGGGAGGCCACCCAGGAGGTCCGAGGACAGGGTGCACACCAAAACCCACCTGTGTGGATCTTGCGGAAAAAAAACACCTCCATGGGCTCATGGCCTGCACGGCTACCCTATTGTGGGAGAATCGCTGCTGTCGCTCTCCTCACCCTCTGCAGCTGCATCAGGAGGTGGTGGCACTATGGGAGGCAGCCCACGCAAAGCCCTAGTCTGGTCCTCCATGGCAGCAAGCATGCGGGTGTGGAAGGTCTGGTTCTGGAGTATAATTGTGCGTAGGTCCCCATGCAACAACTCACGGGATGCCCGGACCTCCGCCCTAGTTGCCTGCATCTCAGCTGAGAGTGTACGTGTGAGCCGCTCCAGCTGCTGTTCTGTCCTCGTGTTAGCTGAAGCCTCAAGCTCAACCAGAGTAGCCCTGAGCTGACAGAGTGCCGCCCGCCTGTCACTGTTGGACGCCAACATGTCCTCCCTGTGTGACTGGCTAATGGAGTCTGTTGCCTGCTGTAGTTGTTCAATTAGCCTTTCTTCGGGGACAATGGGAGTGGCCACCCTATCCATGGCCTGAGCCATCATCTCAGTTGATGCTGCCTGTTGGTTTGCCATACCATATATGGATTGCTCACATGCAGTATTGCCAGGTGGCGTACGGCCACCGCGTCGGCGGGCACCACACCTGTCTGGGGCAAGGCGAACTGCGCCTTGCTGTGCCGGCACTGCCTGAGGCTGCAGGACTGCATTCCCCCTCTGATCTGCTGGCCCAGAAACATGATCAGATGTAGCAGAGTGTGACCCTGCATCCGTAACCACCAAAGGCGGACCTACCAACACTGACATCCCCATTGAGGGTTCTACCCCTGGTGCAGGTGGGTTGGAAAGTACAGAATCCCTCCCATAAACACTTACCTGCGACGGCACATAGGTCTCATCATCCGAATCGACACCTGAATAGAGCTCGGGGGAGGTGCACACAGAGACACCCCTTGAGATGACGGCCTGCAGCAAGTGTGGGTTCTCACCCACCACCACACCACGTCCCTCACTGGTGCCCGGTCGGGCCTGAGACCCCTCCTGGGTCTGCACCATCTCCACAACCCCAGCAGTATCAAGTGCATCATCCCCTGCAAAGACATGAAAGAAAAGAAATGGGAACAGGCATTAGCAACATGGAACACAATTAGGGCTGAGAAGCAACAGAAACAGTACTTCATTGACACATGTACCACATGACTATAACCCTTCCATGCATGCACTGTCACTGCGTATGAAGGGGAGGCAAATGGCACACATTGATGACACCAAGATGGAAGACCAACAAATTTGCTGCATGCTGCCTAGCAGTGCCATCACACATTAGCCTGTGATTGGCATGTCCAATACACATACATGACACATGCCATCACACAGATGGCATGTACCCTAGCCATGTCACACATGTGACAATAGGACTGAGAAATGCCTAGTGAAAGTGGTGGAATGCAGACAATCAGCCTGAATGAGCACAGAATAACATGCAACTATGTTGTGGCAAGATGACAATTCAAGGGCAACTGGCGTGAGGTTGGGCTGAATGTCTACTGTTGCCAGAAGGGATACTGCAACACCCAAATCCTGGTGCACAGAATGTATTGGATGAAGCACATGGGTGACCCAAACCACTCAGGCACATACCCCCTCACCTGGCACTCAATCAGAAGCACTCACACATACACCATGCACATGGATGACACACACATGCATGTGCACTCACCGGACAATGGGCCTCATTCCGAGTATGGCGCTAACCAATGGCGCTATTAACGCCTTGGTTGACGCCGTACCCAGAACGGCAGCGCCTTGGTGGATGGCGGAATCACCGCCCCATTCCAAGGTTTGCGGGGCGGTAATTCCCCATTCACCAAGGCTCTTCCCCATTCCCAAATGAGCCCCCATAGGGCTCAATGGGAATGGGGAAGATGCAAATAACGGTGACCGTTCATTACGGTCACCGTTATTGGCTTGGAGGCCCCTTTGCGCCCTCGACTTTAACACCTGCTCAAAGCAGGCGTTAAGGGCGAGGGCGCAGAGGGAACTCGGAGTATGGCGGTAAGGGAATACCGCCACCGGTCTCGTTACCGGTGGCCGCTATCCCTTACCGCCATACTCAGAATGAGGCCCAATGCCTTGTAATCTGGCAGGTCTCCCATGCCTTGGATCTGTTCCTCCGTGACGTAGGTCCCAGCAACATACTCATGTGGAGTGAGTTCTATGTCCTCTGCCGGAGACCCACCTCCAATCACTAGAGTTGCGGCATGACTTGAGGCCAGCTTTTTCTTTTCCCTGCGCTTAAGTTCATTCCAGCGCTTGTAGCAATCATTAGCTGTGTGCCTCACGAATTCAAGGGCACTTATGAGTTCCGCAATGGTCTGCCAGTGTGCCTGACGTTGTGCAGGTGTGGTCTTGCATCCTGCAGTAATCACCATTTCGCTGTCATGTGCGGACACATACTCCACAAGTGCATCAAGTTCGACCTGATTGAAGCTGGGCTTCCTTGATGGGCCGGACTGTGTAGCCGTGTCTGGGGCATCAGCCTGTACTGGACGAGCACTCTTCCTCTTCCGCTTGGAAGGTGGTGGTGATACTGAGTGTCCTACGCCGCTCTGGACACTAGGGGCAGGAGCCCCGGTGGACTGTGGACTAGGAGTGTGGGAATGAACACTCACCATGGGACTTGGTGCAGGCATTAGCTGAAGTGTGATGTAGTCAGGGGGAACGTCAGCAGGATGGACTAGGACCGACCTTGTCCTGGCTGGGACACTCAGAGCTGGGGTGGATGGAGCCGCAGCTGCCCCTGCAGCCTCCCCACCCTGCCTACTCGGGGCAGCAGATGACATAGCTGCCCCTGATCCACGTGGGCTGGTGACACCAACGTGCACCGCCACACTTGGCCTAGACCTGCTGACCTGGAAGTCAGCCATGGAGTCACCCAGTGCCAGGTCTGGTGCCACAATGGGCTGGTCCAACAAGGGCTGAGCAGGGATGGTGTCAGCCACGTTACCCTCAACCAGGGGGGGTCATGGGTGTCCCTGACTGGTCACCCACACATGGGGGGCTAGGGGCACCCTGCAAGTCCTGGCCACGTCCCCTACCGTATCCACCACAGCCACCTCTTGTGGCTCACCCACCTTTGCCACCCTTACCGCGTGCTCGCCTCCCAACCATGGCACTGATGTTGTTGTGCGTATGGGAGTTGCAGTAAATTATTGTCCTGGGCAATTGGGGGTCAAAGGGGTAGGGTGCTAGATGGAATTCGTACCCTAGTGCTCTAGCAAGGCTGTATGTGACCCCTGGGGGAAGATGACCGGTCACGCAATGCAAAGGCACCCCGAAAAAGGGAGATAATGTGCACGCAACCCCTCCTAGACCACGTGCGTGGAAAAAAAACCCTGCACTATGCTGTGGCACCCAGAAACACAAAAATGAACGTATGCGTGTCACACACAGCCTAGACTGACCTCTGAAGGGGTAGGCAACACACGGGGCAAGCACAGATGTCAAATAAGTGCGCGACTCACCGTCTGCCAGGAAAAATCGCGTGAAAAATACGCACGTGTGCGCGTTGGCAACACCCCCGCCAAAAGAAGAATTGTACGCTGTCTGAGGAGAGAGGACAACAGGAGAAGTGAACGCTGTTTGAGGAAACAGGCCCAGGAAAAAGACAAGAAGACAAAAAGCTGTCAGAGGTAACAGGGAGTACGAACTTGGAACGCCGTGAAGTAAATCGCGTGTGAACCGACAAGAAGTACAGATTTCACCCACTCGCTCCCCACGAAAAGCACATACAAGGAAATGGTGTTCTACACTTACCTTTCAAACATGCCCACACGTCCAGCGTCACTTCCGTGTGTACGCCCTAAGGCCCCATCCTCCAATTACATGAGCTGACACTCTGACGTGCAGTCATTGGACGTGTAACATGCACCCGTTTACAGGGAAACGCCCGCGCACGCACGCCACAGACGCGCATACGCGCTGGTGGCCTTTGGGCCAATGAATTCGCGTACGTGTGCTGACGCGCTTAGGCGCTAAGGCCCTTTCCTCGAATTACACGCAGACGTGCTGGATTTTCACGTGCCAAATCACTTCGTATCAAGCTGGCCACGTGTAAGCACACGGAAGACCACGCTCCTGCCCAGAAGGCCGAATTACTGCCCCCCAGAGCCCCGAGCACGCTCACACCTGCCATCTGCTGCTGCCTGATTGCCTGCTGCCCACGTGCCCTGCCATTTGCTGCCTGCACATCAGCCAGGGGTGCTATTGCTGTGACCCCCCCTGCTGGAACCGAAGACTCCCGACTGGGATTCCATCACTCCACAGCCCAGCCCCAGAACCCAGTTGCCCACCCTCTCCTGCCTCTGGGGTTTTCATGTTGGGCACTGCAACATCTGGCACCACTGACAACCCCCGGCCAGAGAGGCAGAGGGGTACCAGCTTCACTGCCACCGAAGTTGGTGTCCTGGTGGAGCAAGTCCTGGGGCAGTATGATGCCCTCTTCGGAAGTTTGCGCGCCGACAAGGAAGGACGGACTCGGATCTGGACGGACATCGTGACTGCCATCAACGCGGAGGGGGTGGCAGTCCGCGACTTCCAACATGTCAAGAAGTGCTGGGAGGACTTCAGGTCCAGGACCCTCAACAAGGCCCGGCGCCTCTTGAAGGCAGCGGATGCTAAGGGGCACCGGGGCCACTTGTCGGACGATCAGATGAGGGTCCTGGAACGCATATCCCCAGCGCTCCACGTCCAGGTCCTTGAGAGGCAGACCCATCTGGAGTCGAGCGGTAAGTGTACATGCATCATGATTGTAAGCTGTGCGTGTGGTGATGTGCCAGTAGTGTGCAGGTTGCACATGTGTTTGTATGGGGCCAAGTATGGGTGGGGGTGTACAGGGCCGTGAGGCTAACACATGCGAGGGCTGTCATGTGTGAGACATGGATGGTGCTTGTGTGTGTAGGCTTGCATGCCAAATGCAGTTGTGTGGGCACACATGTTTGGATGAATGTGTATGTAAGCAGGCATGTTCGTGATGTCACACATGGATGTTGTTTTCAGCTGCATGTATCAGCACTGTGTACATGTGTGTGTGTGTGTATTTGACAAGGGTGCAACAGTGATGCAACATGGATGCATGTGACAGCGGGATGTGGAAGCCTGATTGGCAGATGTGACATGGATGCTGATCTGAACACTGCGACAGTTGGCAGAGGTGTACACATGCATGCAAGTGTGGTGGTATGTGTACATGTGTAGTGCACTCCCTGTGTTGCATGTGATGTCTGGCTCACCTTTACCTGCTCATCCTGTTGTATGTGTATGGATGGTGCTGGCAGTTGCGATATGGCTGTGGTATGGCTCATGTGTGCAAGTTGAAATGACATGTGTGTTGGACGATTGTGATGCCATGCCTGAGGTTTGCCAATGCCACTCATGTACGACTGTCATGTGTGTATGTGTCCATTGTACAGTGCCCTGATGCCTGTGTTTTATTTCTCCCTGTCTGTAGCGTCAACTGATGAAGAGGGCGGAGAAGGTGCTGTGGAGCATAGCGGCGGGGATCGCACCGCCAGCCGGAGACGCAAGGCCCGGCTCCCCTCCCAGGTTGTCATCTCGTCGGGGAGTGAGGAGTCCGGTGCCGTGTCCCAGGCCGCAGCTGCCGGGGGGAGGTTCAAGAGGCGGAGGTCGGAGTTGGACTCCTCGGCAGCAGAAGGGGCAGCTGGGACCCCACAGGGCCCAACGGGGGAAGATGGCACGGAGTCATCCAGGTTGGTGGGGGGTTTGGTGGAGGAGGAGGCCGTGTAAGCAACAGAGATGGGGTCTGGAGGTGGGGATTCCACTGGTGCTAGTGGTGCAGTGCAGGACCAGGGACAGGAGGCAGCACAGGCCGCC
This sequence comes from Ambystoma mexicanum, assembly GCF_040938575.1. Lineage (NCBI taxonomy): Eukaryota > Metazoa > Chordata > Amphibia > Caudata > Ambystomatidae > Ambystoma > Ambystoma mexicanum. The sequence goes on along the minus strand of NC_090930.1, from coordinate 419,361,667 downwards.
GCGGAGGTGCCCGTGTGCAATCCTGTCCCTGATCCTGTCACTGCATCATCTTGCACCAGCAGGGATGCCTACGTCCAGACCCGTTTTCATGCAGGGGATGAGCTCACAACAACTGGCCTTCCTCTGCCTGCGGACGTGGCTATCCGGGTCCGGGTTGAGCCTGTCCTGACTGGTGTGGTGTTGCGTCAACGGGCCATGCGAGGTGACCTGCAGTCTTTTCATGAGGAGACTGCACGTCATCTCGAATGGCTCGTTGACTGCGTCGGCCTACTGGGACAGGTCACCCAGACCGGATTCCTCCGTTTGATGGGGCTTGCTCAGACCCCCTACTCAACTGAACCCCCTATGCGCCAGTCGTGCTACGTGCCATCTTCCCACCCATTAGTCACCTGGGTGCCCTGTGGAGCTGCCTCTGACGGTGCGGCCAGGCTGGTGGAGGAGGCATCCCTGCCACAGTCGGGAGTCCGACATCCAGCAGGGGTGGCCACATCAACGACTGCACCCCAGCCGGTGGAGGATGTGCAGGCAGCAGGAGCCAGGGCACGGGCACAGGCACAGCAGCAGCAGCAACGAGGTGGGAGACATGAGTGGGGGCCTGGTGGAGGGTGGCCCACAGTGCTGGGGGGTGGTGGTGCAGGGGGACATGAGTGGGGGCCTGGTGGAGGGTGCCCCACAGTGCTGGGGGGTGAGGGTGCAGGGGGACATGAGTGGGGGCCTGGTGGAGGGTGGCCCACAGTGCTGCGGGGTGGGGGTGAAGGGGGACATGAGTTGGACATGCGTGGGGGCCTGGTGGAGGGTGCCACACAGTGCTAGGGGGTGGGGGTGCAGGGGGACATGAGTTGGACATGAGTAGGGGCCTGGTGGAGGGTGCCCCACAGTGCTGGGGGGTGGGGGTGCTGGGAGACATGAGTGGGGGCCTGGTGGAGGGTGGCCCACAGTGCTGGGGGGTGGGGGTTTTGGGAGACATGAGTGGGGGCCTGGTGGAGGGTGCCCCACAGTGCTGGGGGGTGGTGGTGCTGGGAGACATGAGTGGGGGCCTGGTGGAGGGTGGCCCACAGTGCTGGGGGGTGGGGGTGCTGGGAGACATGAGTTGGACATGAGTGGGGGCCTGGTGGAGGGTGCCCCACAGTGCTGGTGGGTGGGGGTGCAGGGGGACATGAGTTGGACATGAGTGGGGGCCTGGTGGAGGGTGCCCCACAGTGCTGGGGAGGTGGGGGTGCAGGGAGACATGAGTGGGGGCCTGGTGGAGGGTGGCCCACAGTGCTGGGGGATGGTGGTGCAGGGGGACATGAGTTGGACATGAGTGGGGGCCTGGTGGACGGTGGCCCACAGTGTTGGGGGGTGGAGGTGCAGGGGGACATGAGTTGGACATGAGTGGGGGCCTGGTGGAGGGTGCCCCACAGTGCTGGGGCGTGGGGGTACAGGGGAACATGAGTTGGACATGAGTGGGGGCCTGTTGGAGGGTGCCCCACAGTGCTGGGGGTGGGGGTGCTGGGAGACATGAGTGGGAGCCTGGTGGAGGGTGGCCCACCGTGCTGGGGGGTGAGGGTGCTGGGAGACATGAGTGGGGGCCTGGTGGAGGGTGGCCCACAGTGCTGGGGGGTGGTGGTGCTGGGAGACATGAGTGGGGGCCTGGTGGAGGGTGGCCCACAGTGCTGGGGGTGGGGGTGCTGGGAGACATGAGTGGGGGCCTGGTGGAGGGTGCCCCACAGTGCTGGGGGTGGGGATGCAGGGGGACATGAGTTGGACATGAGTGGGGGCCTGGTGGAGGGTGCCCCACAGTGTTGGGGGTGGGGGTGCAGGGGGACATGAGTGGGGGCCTGGTGGAGGGTGCCCCAGAGTGCTGGGGGTGGGGGTGCAGGGGGACATGAGTGGGGGCCTGGTGGAGGGTGCCCCACAGTGCTGGGGGGTGGGGGTGCAGGGGGACATGAGTGGGGGCCTGGTGGAGGGTGGCCCACAGTGCTGGGGGGTGGGGGTGCAGGGGGACATGAGTTGGACATGAGTGGGGGCCTGGTGGAGGGTGCCCCACAGTGCTGGGGGGTGAGGGTGCTGGGAGACATGAGTGGGGGCCTGGTGGAGGGTGGCCCACAGTGCTGGGGGGTGGGGGTGCTGGGAGACATGAGTGGGGGCCTGATGGAGGGTGCCCCACAGTGCTGGGGGGTGGTGGTGCTGGGAGACATGAGTGGGGGCCTGGTGGAGGGTGGCCCACAGTGCTGGGGGGTGGGGGTGCTGGGAGACATGAGTTGGCATAAGTGGGGACCTGGTGGAGGGTGCCCCACAGTGCTGGGGGGTGGGGGTGCAGGGGGACATGAGTTGGACATGAGTGGGGGCCTGGTGGAGGGTGCCCCACAGTGCTGGGGGGTGGGGGTGCAGGGGGACATGAGTGGGGGCCTGGTGGAGGGTGGCCCACAGTGCTGGGGGTGGGGGTGCAGGGGGACATGAGTTGGACATGAGTGGGGGCCTGGTGGAGGGTGCCCCACAGTGCTGGAGGGTGGGGGTCCAGGGGGCCATGAGTTGGACATGAGTGGGGGCCTGGTGGAGGGTGCCCCACAGTGCTGGCGGGTGGGGGTGCAGGGGGACATGAGTGGAGGCCTGGTGGAGGGTGCCCCACAGTGCTGGGGGTGGGGGTGCTGGGAGACATGAGTTGGACATGAGTGGGGGCCTGGTGGAGGGTGCCCCACAGTGCTGGGGGGTGGGAGTGCAGGGGGACATGAGTGGGGGCCTGGTGGAGGGTGGCCCACAGTGCTGGGGGGTGGGGGTGCTGGGAGACATGAGTTGGCATAAGTGGGGACCTGGTGGATGGTGCCCCACAGTGCTGGGGAGTGGGGGTGCAGGGGGACATGAGTTGGACATGAGTGGGGGCCTGGTGGAGGGTGCCCCACAGTGCTGGGGGGTGGGGGTGCAGGGGGACATGAGTGGGGGCCTGGTGGAGGGTGGCCCACAGTGCTGGGGGTGGGGGTGCAGGGGGACATGAGTTGGACATGAGTGGGGGCCTGGTGGAGGGTGCCCCACAGTGCTGGAGGGTGGGGGTCCAGGGGGCCATGAGTTGGACATGAGTGGGGGCCTGGTGGAGGGTGCCCCACAGTGCTGGCGGGTGGGGGTGCAGGGGGACATGAGTGGAGGCCTGGTGGAGGGTGCCCCACAGTGCTGGGGGGTGGGGGTGCTGGGAGACATGAGTTGGACATGAGTGGGGGCCTGGTGGAGGGTGCCCCACAGTGCTGGGGGGTGGGAGTGCAGGGGGACATGAGTGGGGGCCTGGTGGAGGGTGACCCACAGTGCTGGGGGTGGGGGTGCAGGGGGACATGAGTGGGGGCCTGGTGGAGGGTGGCCCACAGTGCTGGGGGGTGGGGGTGCTGGGAGACATGAGTTGGACATGAGTGGGGGCCTGGTGGAGGGTGCCCCACAGTGCTGGGGGGTGGGGGTGCAGGGGGACATGAGTTGGACATGAGTGGGGGCCTGGTGGAGGGTGCCCCACAGTGCTGGGGGGTGGGGGTGCAGGGAGACATGTGTGGGGGCCTGGTGGAGGGTGCCCCACAGTGCTGGGGGGTGGGTGTGCAGGGGGACAGGAGTTGGACATGAGTGGGGGCCTGGTGGAGGGTGCCCCACAGTGCTGGGGGGTGGGTGTGCAGGGGGACATGAGTTGGACATGAGTGGGGGCCTGGTGGAGGGTGCCCCACAGTGCTGGGGGGTGGGGGTGCAGGGGGACATGAGTTGGACATGAGTGGGGGCCTGGTGGAGGGTGCCCCACAGTGCTGGGGGTGGGGGTGCAGGGGGACATGAGTGGGGGCCTGGTGGAGGGTGGCCCACAGTGCTGGGGGTGGGGGTGCAGGGGGACATGAGTGGGGGCCTGGTGGAGGGTGACCCACAGTGCTGGGGGTCGGGGTGCAGGGGGACATGAGTGGGGGCCTGGTGGAGGGTGGCCCACAGTGCTGGGGGGTGGGGGTGCTGGGAGACATGAGTTGGACATGAGTGGGGGCCTGGTGGAGGGTGCCCCACAGTGCTGGGGGTGGGGGTGCAGGGGGACATGAGTGGGGGCCTGGTGGAGGGTGCCCCACAGTGCTGGGGGGTGGGGGTGCAGGGGGACATGAGTTGGACATGAGTGGGGGCCTGGTGGAGGGTGGCCCACAGTGTTGGGGGGTGGAGGTGCAGGGGGACATGAGTTGGACATGAGTGGGGGCCTGGTGGAGGGTGCCCCACAGTGCTGGGAGGTGGGGGTACAGGGGGACATGAGTTGGACATGAGTGGGGGCCTGTTGGAGGGTGCCCCACAGTGCTGGGGGTGGGGGTGCTGGGAGACATGAGTAGGAGCCTGGTGGAGGGTGGCCCACCGTGCTGGGGGGTGGGGGTGCTGGGAGACATGAGTGGGGGCCTGGTGGAGGGTGGCCCACAGTGCTGGGGGGTGGTGGTGCTGGGAGACATGAGTGGGGGCCTGGTGGAGGGTGGCCCACAGTGCTGGGGGGTGGGGGTGCTGGGAGACATGAGTGGGGGCCTGGTGGAGGGTGCCCCACAGTGCTGGCGGGTGGGGGTGCAGGGGGACATGAGTTGGACATGAGTGGGGGCCTGGTGGAGGGTGCCCCACAGTGCTGGGGGGTGGGGGTGCAGGGAGACATGTGTGTGGGCCTGCTGGAGGGTGCCCCACAGTGCTGGGGGGTGGGTGTGCAGGGGGACAGGAGTTGGACATGAGTGGGGGCCTGGTGGAGGGTGCCCCACAGTGCTGGGGGGTCGGTGTGCAGGGGGACATGAGTTGGACATAAGTGGGGGCCTGGTGGAGGGTGCCCCACAGTGCTGGGGGGTGGGGGTGCAGGGGGACATGAGTTGGACATGAGTGGGGGCCTGGTGGAGGGTGCCCCACAGTGCTGGGGGTGGGGGTGCAGGGGGACATGAGTGGGGGCCTGGTGGAGGGTGGCCCACAGTGCTGGGGGTGGGGGTGCAGGGGGACATGAATGGGGGCCTGGTGGAGGGTGCCCCACAGTGCTGGGGGGTGGGGGTGCAGGGGGACATGAGTTGGACATGAGTGGGGGCCTGGTGGAGGGTGTCCCACAGTGCTGGGGGGTGAGGGTGCAGGGGGACATGAGTGGGGGCCTGGTGGAGGGTGGCCCACAGTGCTGCGGGGTGGGGGTGCAGGGGGACATGAGTTGGACATGCGTGGGGGCCTGGTGGAGGGTGCCCCACAGTGCTGGGGGGTGGGGGTGCAGGGGGACATGAGTTGGACATGAGTGGGGGCCTGGTGGAGGGTGCCCCACAGTGCTGGGGGGTGGGGGTGCTGGGAGACATGAGTGGGGGCCTGGTGAAGGGTGGCCCACAGTGCTGGGGGGTGGGGGATCTGGGAGACATGAGTGGGGGCCTGGTGGAGGGTGCCGCACAGTGCTGGTGGGTGGGGGTGCAGGGGGACATGAGTTGGACATGAGTGGGGGCCTGGTGGAGGGTGCCGCACAGTGCTGGGGGGTGGGGGTGCAGGGAGACATGAGTGGGGGCCTGGTGGAGGGTGGCCCACAGTGCTGGGGGGTGGTTGTGCAGGGGGACATGAGTTGGACATGAGTGGGGGCCTGGTGGAGGGTGGCCCACAGTGTTGGGGGGTGGAGGTGCAGGGGGACATGAGTTGGACATGAGTGGGGGCCTGGTGGAGGGTGCCCCATAGTGCTGGGGGGTGGGGGTACAGGGGGACATGAGTTGGACATGAGTGGGGGCCTGTTGGAGGGTGCCCCACAGTGCTGGGGGTGGGGGTGCGGGGAGACATGAGTGGGAGCCTGGTGGAGGGTGGCCCACCGTGCTGGGGGGTGGTGGTGCTGGGAGACATGAGTGGGGGCCTGGTGGAGGGTGGCCCACAGTGCTGGGGGGTGGGGGTGCTGGGAGACATGAGTGGGGGCCTGGTGGAGGGTGCCCCACAGTGCTGGGGGGTGGGGATGCAGGGGGACATGAGTTGGACATGAGTGGGGGCCTGGTGGAGGGTGCCCCACAGTGCTGGGGGTGGGGGTGCAGGGGGACATGAGTTGGACATGAGTGGGGGCCTGGTGGAGGGTGCCCCACAGTGCTGGGGGTTGGGGGTGCAGGGGGACATGAGTGGGGGCCTGGTGGAGGGTGCCCCAGTGTGCTGGGGGTGGGGGTGCAGGGGGACATGAGTGGGGGCCTGGTGGAGGATGCCCCACAGTGCTGGGGGGTGGGGGTGCAGGGGGACATGAGTGGGGGCCTGGTGGAGGGTGGCCCACAGTGCTGGGGGGTGGGGGTGCAGGGCGACATGAGTTGGACATGAGTGGGGGCCTGGTGGAGGGTGCCCCACAGTGCTGGGGGGTGAGGGTGCTGGGAGACATGAGTGGGGGCCTGGTGGAGGGTGGCCCACAGTGCTGGGGGGGGTGCTGGGAGACATGAGTGGGGGCCTGATGGAGGGTGCCCCACAGTGCTGGGGGGTGGTGGTGCTGGGAGACATGAGTGGGGGCCTGGTGGAGGGTGGCCCACAGTGCTGGGGGTGGGGGTGCTGGGAGACATGAGTTGGCATGAGTGGGGGCCTGGTGGAGGGTGCCCCACAGTGCTGGGGGGTGGGGGTACAGGGGGACATGATTTGGACATGAGTGGGGGCCTGGTGGAGGGTGCCCCACAGTGCTGGGGGGTGGGGGTGCAGGGGGACATGATTTGGACATGAGTGGGGGCCTGGTGGAGGGTGGCCCACAGTGCTGGGGGTGGGGGTGAAGGGGGACATGAGTGGGGACCTGGTGGAGGGTGCCCAATAGTGCTGGGGGGTGGGGGTGCAGGGGGACATGAGTTGGACATGAGTGGGGGCCTGGTGGAGGGTGCCCCACAGTGCTGGGGGGTGGGGGTGCAGGGGGACATGAGTGGGGGCCTGGTGGAGGGTGGCCCACAGTGCTGGGGGTGGGGGTGCAGGGGGACATGAGTTGGACATGAGTGGGGGCCTGGTGGAGGGTGCCCCACAGTGCTGGGGGGTGGGGGTCCAGGGGGCCATGAGTTGGACATGAGTGGGGGCCTGGTGGAGGGTGCCCCACAGTGCTGGCGGGTGGGGGTGCAGGGGGACATGAGTGGAGGCCTGGTGGAGGGTGCCCCACAGTGCTGGGGGGTGGGGGTGCTGGGAGACATGAGTTGGACATGAGTGGGGGCCTGGTGGAGGGTGCCCCACAGTGCTGGGGGGTGGGAGTGCAGGGGGACATGAGTGGGGGCCTGGTGGAGGGTGACCCACAGTGCTGGGGTGGGGGTGCAGGGGGACATGAGTGGGGGCCTGGTGGAGGGTGGCCCACAGTGCTGGGGGGTGGGGGTGCTGGGAGACATGAGTTGGACATGAGTGGGGGCCTGGTGGAGGGTGCCCCACAGTGCTGGGGGGTGGGGGTGCAGGGGGACATGAGTTGGATATGAGTGGGGGCCTGGTGGAGGGTGCCCCACAGTGCTGGGGGGTGGGGGTGCTGGGAGACATGTGTGGGGGCCTGGTGGAGGGTGCCCCACAGTGCTGGGGGGTGGGTGTGCAGGGGGACATGAGTTGGACATGAGTGGGGGCCTGGTGGAGGGTGCCCCACAGTGCTGGGGGGTGGGTGTGCAGGGGGACATGAGTTGGACATGAGTGGGGGCCTGGTGGAGGGTGCCCCACAGTGCTGGGGAGTGGGGGTGCAGGGGGACATGAGTTGGACATGAGTGGGGGCCTGGTGGAGGGTGTCCCACAGTGCTGGGGGGTGGGCGTGCAGGGGGACAAGAGTGGGGGCCTGGTGGAGGGTGACCCACAGTGCTGGGGGGTGGGGGTGCAGGGGGACATGAGTGGGGGCCTGGTGGAGGGTGGCCCACAGTGCTGGGGGATGGGGGTGCTGGGAGACATGAGTTGGACATGAGTGGGGGCCTGGTGGAGGGTGCCCCACAGTGCTGGGGGGTGGGGTTGCAGGGGGACATAAGTTGGACATGAGTGGGGGCCTGGTGGAGGGTGCCCCACAGTGCTGTTGGGTGGGGGTGCTGGGAGACATGAGTTGGACATGAGTGGGGGCCTGGTGGAGGGTGCCCCACGGTGCTGGGGGGTGGGGGTGCAGGGGGACATGAGTGGGGGCCTGGTGGAGGGTGACCCAAAGTGCTGGGGGGTGGGGGTGCAGGGGGACATGAGTGGGGGCCTGGTGGAGGGTGGCCCACAGTGCTGGGGAGTGGGGGTGCTGGGAGACAAGAGTTGGACATGAGTGGGGGCCTGGTGGAGGGTGCCCCACAGTGCTGGGGGGTGGGGGTGCAGGGGGACATGAGTTGGACATGAGTGGGGGCCTGGTGGAGGGTGCCCCACAGTGCTGGGGGGTGGGGGTGCTGGGAGACGTGTGGGGGCCTGGTGGAGGGTGCCCCACAGTGCTGGGGGGTGGGGGTGCAGGGGGACATGAGTTGGACATGAGTGGGGGCCTGGTGGAGGGTGCCCCACAGTGCTGGGGGGTGGGGGTGCAGGGGGACATGAGTTGGACATGAGTGGACTACACGTACCCTGCTGAAATCGGGTGTGAAACTACACGCGCAACCCGAAATACACGCACCACGGACAATTGTGTGTGGAACTTCCCGCGCACCCCGAAATATACTTGCCCAGGGCAATCGCGTGTGGAACTTCCCGCGCACCTTGGAATACACATACCCTGCTGAATTCGCGTGCGGAACTTCCCGCACACCCCGAAATGCACGTGCCCAGGGCAATCGCGTGTGGTACTTCCCGCGCACCTTGGAATACACCTACCCTGCTGAAATCGCGTGTGGAACTTCCCGCACACCCCGAAATACACGTGCCCAGGGCAATCACGTGTGGTACTTCCCGCGCACCTTGGAATACACGTACCCTGCTGAAATCGCGTGTGGAACTTCCCGCGCACCCCAAAATACACGTGCCCAGGGCAATCGCGTGTGGTACTTCCCGCGCACCTTGGAATACACGTACCCTGCTGAAATCGCGTGTGGAACTTCCCACGCACCCCGAAATACACGTGCCCAGGGCAATCGCGTGTGGTACTTCCCGCGCACCTTGGAATACACGTACCCTGCTGAAATCGCGTGTGGAACTTCCCGCACACCCTGAAATACACGTGCCCAGGGCAATCGCGTGTGGTACTTCCCGCGCACCTTGGAATACACGTACCCTGCTGAATTCACGTGTGGAACTTCCCGCGCACCCCGAAATACACGTGCCCAGGGCAATCGCGTGTGGTACTTCCCGCACACCTTGGAATACAGGTACCCTGCTGAAATCGCGTGTGGAACTTCCCGCGCATCCCGAAATACACGTACCCAGGGCAATCGCGTGTGGAACTTCCCGCGAACCCCGTAATACACGTACCCTGCTGATATTGCGTGTGGAAGTTCACGCGGACCCATAATACACGTACCCTGATCAATTTGCGTGTCAGACTACACACGCAACCCTGATACACACGTACACAGGCAAATCGCACTGCTGCGGGGTAGGGGGTGGTAGAAAGGAGTAGGGGCCTGGTGGAGGGTGCCCCTGGATGCTGGGGGGTGGGGGTGCTGGGAGACATGAGTGTGGGCCTGGTGGAGGGTGCCCCAGAGTGCTGGGGGGTGGGGGTGCAGGGGGACATGAGTTGGACATGTGTGGGGGCCTGCTGGCAGGTGCCCCACAGTGCTGGAGGGTGAGGGTGCTGGGAGACATGCGTTGTTGATCAGTAGTGCAATGTGACATGTGGCTTGGCTGGGGGGCATGGCCATGGTGGTTGGACTGCCTGCAGGACATGAGCAGGGGTGCAGGGTAGTCCCCTGTGGTGTGGGCTGGCTGCAGGGGCCGCAGAGGGTGTAGAGGGAACACCTGGGAGGACCCACATGGCCAATTCACGTGTAGTGCTCCCCGCGCACCCCTGAAATACACGTGCCCTGATGGAATCGCGTGTGATACTTCCCGCGCACCCCTGAAATACACGTACCCTGATGGAATCGCATGTGATACTTCCCGCGCACCCCTGAAATACACGTACCCTGCTGATTTTGCGTGTGATACTTCCCGCGCACCCCTGGAATACGCGTGCCCTAATGGAATCGCGTGTGTTACTTCACGCGCACCCCTGATGTACAGGTACCCAGGACAATCGCGTGTGAAACTTCCTGCGAACCACTGAAATACACATTTCCCGCTTGGCGTTTGCTGTTTGGCAGCCCTGTGAACTGGTCCAGGGTTAGCGCAGCCCTTTGCGATGAATTGGGAATTTTGATGGCTTTTCCTTACGCGAGGGCGTTCTTGGGGGCGTAACTGGCGCTGCTGCAGGGTCGCTGCGCCACTCTGCGCCACGGCTGGTTTTGGAGGCTGAAATCCATGAATACGCTGTGCGATGAAATGGATTTTATCGCACGCGGCAGGCGCAGTGTATCGCACGGGCACACTGTGCGCCAGCCGCGTGCGCCACATTTGTGCAAAATTCTATGAATTACCCTCTAAGTCAGAGAAAGCATGATAATGGAAGAGACATGAACAGAGTAAAGAGAAAGGATAGATCTTTCCATATTATCAAGGTAAAGGCAAGAAAGTCCATCCTGACTTTCCTCTTTGTCATTGAAGAGGGAAGATGAGGCGTATAAGGTTGAGGAACTGAGATGTTAAAGTGAACAATGCAGTGATCAGGGTCAGAACGTTCAATGGAGAGGTCAGAAGAGGAGAGTGAATTAGAGAGAAAGATAAGGTCAAGAGAGTTTCGACCAGAGTGGGTTGGGTGGAGGCATCATGAAGCAAGATACAGACAACAGATTCACTTTTTCTAAAATCTATAGTTTGTTTCTTAAATGTCAGGATGGAGTAAGGCCTAACCTGCCCTATGCTAAGGTGGGATTTCCCTCCCTAAAGAAACAAAGGATGGTCTGTGTTCAACTCAATGGTCTGTCTGTGTTCAAAACCTATACTTGCTTTCATAACTAAAGACATGCAATGTGAAGGGATGTCAGCAACCAAAGAAACAGTGTTCAGAATAAAGTTCTGAACATCTGCCAGCTTCTGCCTTGCTTTCAGCTTCCCCGTCCCCAAGTTCAAAACAGTTCCACAAAAAGGCTTTGGGGTTCCCTGGCCCAAGTTCAACTCAGTTCTACACAACCTCAGGGCTCCCTTTCCCAAGTAGGAAGATCTCTTGACTGCAAACCCAAAATCAGTTCAACTTTTGTAGCTTTCAATATTGATGGAAAATCCACTTTATAGCCTTTTAGGCTTTCAATACTTCACTTGACTTTCTTTTTCTTTTGGTTACTTGAACACTTGTTAGGCATCACATCTTCAGCCTCTTGCCTTTCCTTGATGCACTCCAAGTAGGGGTTACTCGGTCTAGGCGCAGTTGTCGGACCACATGGTCCACCCATCATAGGTCACGCAACCGATAGCCCTTGCACTCTCATGGACCTTCTTGCCACCACAGGTTTCCTTTCTGCCTCTGTGTCATTAGTCCATATTCACTTCTGTTTCACTTTGACAGACTTTTTCCTCTGCCAACACGTGACTTCCACATACTTTACTTCATGGTATTTTTCCTTGTTTCCACATTACTTTCACAATATCCAATAGTGCTTAACATTTGCTTTCCATTTGTTTCAAAAGCTCTCATTATTTGCTTTCACTTAGTTTGCATTCTCACATTGTTCATAAAGCCTTTTTTCTTGCTTTCACTTTGTACATAAATGCACATTACTTTTTTTCCTTTCATGTGGCATTTGATATCTTTTGCATGTCTTTTTATTAGTTCATTATTCAATAAATCATTAAGTAGTTTGCAGCTTGTTCAGTAGTCCGTATTGTCAATTTAGTCTCCAGAGCGTTCATTACATGCTTTCATTCAATAGGCATTTTTCATAGCCCACACCAAGCCCCTGGAGCGTCCCGGCATGCGTAAACCCTATCTGTCACTCATCGTTGTACAGCCACTCCTCTTGGTGCTTTTGCTTTCCACTCTGGCTCTCGCTCGCTCCCCTCTCTCTCTCCAGGAGCTCCAACGAGAAGCACTCGCTGCTTACGAACCTCCCTGCTGCTGTCAAAGGGTTGTAGTAGACTTCTGTGTTCCCCTGCTCAAGCAGGGAACACGCAGCTCATGATTCTTCTGGGCTCTTGACTCTCTCACAGCCCACTCTGGCTTCGACATCTTTGTTCCTCTCCTGCAGTGGTCGGCATCCTTTTCACCAGCCTCTCTCCAGCCTGCTCTGAATTGGGTTGCCGCCTTCTCCTTCCCAGGTGGATCTCTCTCACTCTGTAACCCCTCAATTGATTGGCTGCAAGTGCAAGTCCTTTGCCTGACCATAATTACTCTTGTCAGTGGGACATGCCTGACCATGATAGTGGTGTTCTACAGTCCTCTTCCTTGTCCTAGTACCAAAGTGGTGTGCACAGTTTTAAGTGTGCATTACTCCTAGTTGCTTCTTCCTCATCCCAGTCTTAAAGGAATATCAATCTTTGACAGTTGGTGTGTTTAACAGTGGGGAACACTCGTAATAACCTATATTGGTAAGAGGAGGTGTGAGAAACTCATGGTGGCAACAGTAAAGACAAACACAAGTGATCACAGTTCAAGGGTGTTTATTAAACTGTTACATTGGATGAGAAAAACACCTAATCTAAACCTAAATCTAAGATGGGAGCAAGCTACGACCATCAAATAATAATAAGGCAGTCCTAATAGCGCCTTGTCAAATAAAAAGTGCCTATACTAAAAAAAACTATTGCCAATCCTTACCGCTAAGTTACTATTGTGGGATAATGTTCATCAGAAAAGAAAGAAGTGTTCATAAAATGATAACTCAGGATGGAACAACTGGGTCTCCCTTCCCCGCGTTTTGAGCACGAGACAAGGCGGACTCTCAAGCACAGCACGCTTCTGGGCTTCTCCAGCATGAGCTTACAGTTTGTTTCCAAAATATCAGGTCCTACTGTGGCCAAGTCTCTTTTACACCAAGTCTCTTGCCTCAGAGGGCCTGATGTAGTATTAGCAACAAACAAAAAGTTCCTTTCAGTAATCTTGTCGTCTGGTTATTTCCTTTCACCCGTGGATCACCCTCCACCCGGCTCCAATCCTTTTTGTAACCTTGGCTTCCCTCAGTCGGGTCCACATTTGCCAGTTTCACACAGTTCACTTATTCATAATACCTTGCGGGATTCACTTCCCTTAGCTTTTCTAGCCCCCAGTCAAGCTTTCTCTTCATTTATCGTTCATACAGCATTTTCCCTCAGTCGGCGCACACGCCTTTTTCAAACTGTCACAACTTTGGTAATGGGTTAAGGTCTTTCGACTGTACAAGGGCTTTTCCTACATCCTCTTGTTACTGTCTTATTCACAAGAAAAGAGGACCAGCCAGTGTCTTTCGAATGGATGCCCACGTGGCGCCGGACCACTCTGCAGCTGGTCTCTTTCTCGGTTTTAAAAGTTCAGAAGTACACAAGTTCTTTGTTCATAGCAAGTTGCCGTTTTCAACTTTTGCTCAACACTGGTTTACTATCGGTTCTCCCTCCGACTCACTGGCTGTGCTGACCTCCTTGTCGATTCTTGTCTCTAGAGTCAAGAACAGTATCGCAGTAGCAAGCAAGCAAGGAAGCCTCCTGTCTCGGTTATCAGTGTGGGAGGGTCCTGTGCACCATTGACATCTGTTACTCAACACGTCAGCTGTAGTTCCGATCTTAAGATCCCTTTCAAAGAGGCTTTGCAGGCCTGGGTCGAAAAGGACAAGGGCACTTCCCTCCTTGTTGTCCTTTCCGGTTTCGATGCCTTTCTTCTCCGTTTGAACTGTTGCCCTAGAATAACTGCTTCCTCGTGCGTTTGTCTTTGCTCAAAGTGTGCTCTCGTGCTCAGCTTTTTTATCCCTGTGGGGAAGGGAAAGGGCCGTCAGGTGTGTATAGTTATTGTCAATTGCCTGACTCTGGCTGACCCTTGTGTTGGGACATGTCAGGTAAATGGCTCTGGTGGTATTCCGTTGTCTTTCACGGTGTAAGAAAGTGTTCATGTTGGAAAAGGGGGATCGAGATTCTGTGTATGCTATGGGGTAGGATGGGGAAAAGGTGTTAGAAGGAAGGGGCTACCGCGTCTCACCCATCAGTGTCCCCCTTCTGCTCCCTGAAAACCCCTCATCCAGGTGATCCTCACCTACTGGTCCACCCCCATGAACTGGATCCAATAGTGATCGCTGTGTCCTGGCCACCTGGATGACAGATCTCCGGGGACTAGCGCGTGAGACACATTCAGATTTCTCAGAGAGGGGAGGATGTATTTTGACAAGTGCCCGATTTAACCAGAGGAGGGACATTTGGGTCTAGTCTGCTCACATAAGGAGGTGTTCTCATTATTGTTCTCTTCCCTATCCGTCTATAGAGATGATTTATCTGAGGGTTATTTGGAAAGGAAGAAAGGGAGGTGCCCTGACAGTATCCTATAAAGGCTTCAGGGACTGAAGGTTCATTTTGAAATGGAAACAGGGGATACTGCATAAGGACACCCTCCTTCCATTCCCCAAATCTCCTCCACCCAAATGATCCTCCCTCGCACATCCACCCCCAAAGTCGGGATCCAAAAGTGATGGCCCTTCTCTGGCCACCTGAGCAGAGGGCCCTGGGGAGAAGGAAGTGAGAATGCCTTCAAGTTTCTCACAGTAGGCTGGTCATGAAGGGAGCAGAGAGAGTGATCAGCTGCGGATGGCTTGTGAAGGTTATTTTCCCCCAGCATGACAATGGAGCTGTTGGTAGGAAGTGTCTCAAGGAAAGGAAAGAATACGTTGAGTGGACTGGGGAGTCAAAAGAGAGCCAGAACAGTGAGAGGAGTATTAGGGAAGAGTTGAATAGTGGCATAGTCGAAAGAGGAATAGTTCATGTCAGACAGGGGTAGAGAGGCAGTGTAGAGGGTCACATTGATAAGGAAACCCACCCGGCTGCCCTTCCCAACAGGTTGGGGAGAGTGGGAGAATGTAGCAAAGTCAGTGTACAGAGCTTCTAGTGTAGCTGAGTCATGAAGGGGAAATCCAAGTTTCTGTGATAGCAAGAAGTGAATGTTGAGGGTGATAAGGGTTGAAGTAGTCAGTGATGTAAGAAGACTGAATGCAGAGGAATTGTGCATTGCAGAGGCCAAGTGAAAGAGTGATAGGAGATGGGGGAGAGGCCAGCTGTTGTGCGGTAGGCTAGGCGGATAGATGAGTCTGGAGATCCAGGAAGAACAGGACTATCTTATTTGAAGGGTACTGGTGAGGGGCGGGGGTGATGGGAGGGTGCAGAGTGATGGTATGATAAGTCATTTATAACGCTCCTGTACACAAGTGTTTCTAGGCGTGACAAGACAAAGAAGGAAAGACAGAAGAAGGACAAAACAACAATATTACTAGACCTTGTGTCATTCAGATCACGCAAGTGCGGCAGGAGGGAGGGGGAGAAGTCCCAGGGGGCGGGCGAGAGGGGAGAGTGCAAAGGAACTCGTATGTGCTGCCAGGGAGCTGGCTCATAAGTGAAGAGAGTCAGGGGACTATAGGATTGCAGTTACAGTCCCTAAGTGGTTGGGAGGCCGGGAGGCAGTGCAAGGGCAACTGGTTGTGCAGGAACATGATCCCGTAAATTCAGAGGGTGGCCAGGTAACCAGTATGCGCAGCAGACAGGGACATCAGCGAGGAAAAGGGAGAGAGAAAGTGGAAGCAAAAAGGAAGGTCTTGAGTTGCTTCCGGAAACTTAGGTGGTCCTGCTCAAGTTTGATAGAGGCAGGGAGGCTGTTTCAGAGTGATTCCCCAGCCAAGGACAGAGATCTACCCCCCACTCGCTGATTGGAGGAGCGCCTGACCCTCAGAGAGTTGGAGGTGGATGAGTGGAGGGATCGAGAAGTAAGATGCTTTGGAAGAGAAAGTTGGATGTAGTGTGGTCCCCGGCCCCAGAAAGCCTTGTGGATGATGCAGAGGGTCTTGAGCTTGATCCTTGTAGCCAAAGAGAGCCAGTGGAGAGATTTTAGGGCTGGAGAGATACGATACCCGGGCTTGAGGCCAAGGACACATCTTGCAGTCCTGTTCTGGATTAGTTGTAAAGGGCGAAGAGCAGAGGCAGGAAGATTAAGAAAGAGACTGTTGCAGTAGTCCAGCCTAGAGAGGACCAGGGCTCTGGAGACAGTGAGCTTCTGGGGCAAAGTGAGAACAGGAAGAATACCTCTGAGGAGGTGCAGCTGATAGTGTGACTTCTTAGAGACATCAGAGATGTGGGGAGAGAAGGAGAGGGTGGAGTCGAAGATGACACCAAGGTTCTTAGCCTCACAGGAAGGTGCAGATAGTGAGCCCAGGGTGGGCGGCCAGAGTGCGAGAGGGAGGGTGGGAGCAGGTGTCCCATTGAGGAGGATCTCAGTCTTACTGGCATTAAGGCACAGATCATTGGATGCACATCATTCCTGAATTGCGGGCATTCAGTCAGGTATGAGAGAAGGAGCAGAACAGGCTGAGAAGAGCCTGAGGGAGAGTTGGGTGTCCTCCGCATAACACTGAAAGTTAGAACAGAAGGTACAGATGCAGTGGGCCAGAGGTGCCAGATAGTGGTTAGAGCCAGGGAGAGAGGTTAGACCCCTGAGGAACACGACATGTAGAGAGAGATATAGAAGAGAGGGAAGACCCAAGTTGGACCTGGGAAGGTCGGACTGAGAGATAGGAGGTCAACAAGGCTAGGGCCTGACCAGAGATATCCAGGTTGTAACAGAGACGATTGAGCAGGATGGCATGGGAGACTGTGTCGAAAGCAGAGGATAGATCAAGGAGAATTCGGACAGTAAATGTTACGCCAAGTTGAGGCTGAAGGCTATGAGAGAAAGGAGGGAGAAGAGTGTTTAGAAAGAGGAACTGAGCATAGCCAAGATGCATGATGAAGGGTGGAATAGCCAAGTGAAGACAATGAAGACAGGCTTCAGAGAGAGAGTGAGTGAGATAATATGAGAGAGTGAGAGAATGAGGGAAAGGTTGTCTGACAAGAAGCAGGTGTACATTATGAGTTGGGCTAGAATGGGGCTATAGGTCCCAAAAAGACAGTTAACAGGCCCAAAACAGCAATGCTCCCTGCTCTTGTGAGGTAACAGCAGCTTCACAGTGAAAGGTAAGTGGATGAAGGATCCCTATGTGAGGGTATAGGGTGAGCTTGGCGAAGTCCAGGCTTGAGTAGAGGTTCTGGCCCTATGCTGTAACATGCCCAAACAGGGAGCCGTCCTTTGATGCTTTTGACCTTTGGCTGCAGACACCTGGGCTGGACGCGAAGGGGAGACTAATTAAGGGATGCAGTGTATCGCGTGTCCCTCTGGGAGCCAATCACAATGCTCTAGATGGCCTCCACACTTACAGGCAGAGTCCTAGGCGGTGTAAGCCCAGGGAGATTTGTTTTGCAGGCAGCGCCATCACATGGTGCACAGGGTCCTCTGGCAAAGTGGGATGTGGCCAAGACAAAAAGAAATCAATATAAACACAAAACCAGGACTGACAAAGCATGTTTCTATTATTTTCTAGGCTGTCACCTGTGATCATGATGTGAGTTCTGCACACAAAACAGTGGATCGGGACAGGCGAGAAAATAAAAGACATGCTGTTCACGGATGAGACATCAGTCACGCTACAACTGGGTGGTATTTTGGAAGAGCAGGCACCTGCCTATTAAATGACAGCCACATATATATCCTGGTGAAAGCCCATGTTTCCAGAAATGGCCACGTCCCATAGTCATCTTTGTGGGCATAGTTAGCATTGCATTCTTCAAGGAGCAATTTGTCAGTGGGGTATTGGTCCCTCATGTGCAAAGTATTTATCCCCTGAATACCCCCAAAACTCAGGCTAATACAAGACAATGATGCAAAACATTCCTCTGCCGCATGATTCATTGGGAGCCAGGGTATTTTTTGGGGTTCAGACTTCGCTGAGTTGCAGCATTTATATGTGATGGAAATGGTCTGGGCATACATCAGGGGACTATTTGAGCAGGTTCATAAAACCATGAACATACCATAGATCAGGACATTCTGGTATGCTTGTGGAATGCTTGGGCAAGGCAGATTTGCCTGTTCCTGTGGGAATTTGGCTGCCCTTAGTGAACCTATCACTGTGGGTGAAACTCTGTGCCATTGTGGACCTAGACAGTGATAAGATACCGGGACAGACGGACTTGCAGGGATGTTTTTCATCAATTATATGGAAACATTAACACTGGCAGTGTAAAACAAGGGACAAGTGGTGGGGTAGTTACCTCGTTCACGCGGTGGGCACTCTTGGTTCTTCCCAAATCAGAAAAAGACAGGACGAACTGCTGTCCCTACAGACCGCTCTAATTCATGACCATAAACACCATAATCCTTAGCAAAGGAATGGCCAGTAGACTTATCAAGGTGTGACAAGGTTGGTCCATGTGGCTCAAGATGGATTTGCGCCACAGAGGAATAGTACCATAACGTAATCTGTGATCGCCTGGACATAATGGCTGTGGTTACTTCAGGTATGTGGAAAATGTGTAATATGTTTGAGTGGCAATTATTGTGTGCAATGCTGGTGGTCATATAGTATGGAACCCGGTTCTTTGGGTAGCTACATTTTCTTTATGTGGAGTCAAATGGTCGGGCACTGAGGAATGGTTTTGTATCAGCAGAATGGGTGGCACAGAGTGGTTGGTACAATTCAGGGCTACCCTCTATCATCCTTGATTTTCATGTGTATTAAAGAGCCATTTGCTTGACTAGTTTGGAAGAGGTTTAGAGAGAGGCGCCTGAAGAATGGAGGAACTAGAGGCACGATTTTGTAATACACAGGCAATATATCACTACATGTTACAGATTGTATTGGTATGCTATGGCAACGTATGGAGACTGCGGAGACTTTCAGAAAGGTCTTAGGGCTAGCAATAAACTGGGGGGAAATCAGTTGTGTACACATTCCTACTCAGCGACTTATGTGAGGCCAAGCATCTCCCACTTCAGGAACGCAGGAATGGATTCAAATACTTTGCTATTTACATTAGCTCAGATGTTGGGATTGTGTATCAATGTAATGTAGTTATGGCTCTGGAAGGATTGACGAGATCAGCTACCTTTTGGTCCATATTATCTATGTTTATAATGGGAACGGTTGCGATTGTCAAAACTTCTGTTTGTCCACAATGGGATGTTTTATATATTTCAAGGATGCCAATGCTATTCAAAGAGGTATATTTAGGGATATGTATAGCATGTTGCCCTTATTGCTACTTGTGAGACTGCAGGCCCAGGATTGCATTAGCCTTTCAGATGGTAGAATCTGGGGCATCCTATTGTTGTGGCAGCTTCACTGCTTTTTTGTGGATTTTTTTAATGATGGCATGCCCACCATAATACATATATTAAGGGGCACCTGGCACTTCCCTGATCTACCCAGGTAACAATATGTGTATACATGTGTGATTAGGATCAGGGCGAAACCAGTTAAATTGTGACCCATTCCTTTATTTCATCTCCCATGTAAATAAATGTAAATATGAAATGACAAAAATTACAGAAATACAATACAGTACAATATATCAAAGGTGTAACAAAGGAAAACAGAAATGACAAGCCCTTCTGCAGATAGTGATAATTCCTCTTTTATGTTCCTGAAGGCTTGAAGTTCTGTCACGGCACAATCACCCACCTGTCTGTTTGTGAAGACTGTATCTCTCCACCTTCCAGACCTAATCAGGTTCTGTACTCGCAACAGTGTAGCATCCTGTTCCATGTGCTCCAGGATCATTGTTGGCATGATGGCCCTTGGTGGCCCATGATGGGTGAGGAAGCTCACATACTCCTCTGCCATTGAGTTGATGGTGGAAGTGTCCAAAAGGGGATGCTGCAACATGAAATCTTCCGGGTTATATTCCTACCCCGGCTTGTGAACAATTGTGAAGTCAAAATCCTGCAATCACAGTGCCCATCTCTCTATCCATGGTGGCCTCATGCATTTAGAGTTTCTGTAGATGGTTACTAGGGCTTGGTGATCCGTCACAATCATGAATAGATTGTGGAGGAGAAACATCTGAAAATCCTTGCAAACCCTTACGACGGCCAGACCCTCCTTTCCAGGTTGTTAATATCTTGTTTCTACCTTCGATAGGCTCTTGCTGGCATAGGCAATCACTGTTCTGGGGGATTCTCGCCCGGGATAATGTTGCGCCAGGATTGCCCAGAGACCAACTGGACTGGCATCTACAGTCACTTCTGTGCACATGTTTGGGTTGAAGTAGGGCATGCCTTCAGCTGAGGCAATGTCCTGCTTTATTTGTACTAATGCCTCCTCACATTGCTGAGACCATCGGAATGCCCTGCCCTGCTTGGTGAATTCCCTGAGCGGGACACTGGTGGTCGCAAAGTATTGGAGATATCTGCTGCAGTAGCTGGCCATCGCCAGGAAAGACCGCACTTCACGGACATCTTGGGGAGCTGAAATCTTGGAGACACTTTGCCTGGATCCGGGCTCATGCCTTTGTGTGAGAAGATGTTTCCATAGAATTTAAGGCGAGACTTGTGAAACACACACTTATACCTGTTCAGTGTCAGGCCGGCCTCTCCAAGCACCATGCCTACTTGATGGAGGGCTTAATCGTGCAGAGCGATGGTGGCTTCAAACACCAGGATATCATCACTGTAGTTGAAACAGTTGCTAATATGCCGAATCACTCTCTGCACTCTCATTGAAATATTTCAGCTGCCGAGCAGATGCCAAAACTGAGTCTCTTTTATCTGAAGAACCCAATTGGTGTGGCAAACGTGGTGATGTATCAGGACTGTTGGTTTATCATTATCTGATGATAGCCCTTGTATAAATCAAGCTTTAGGAACATGTTTACCCCATTCAGCAGGCTGATCATATCATCCAGGTGCATTCCGGGATGCCTCTGACGCCCAATGGCCTTGTTCGCTTGTCGCTTGTTCACACATATGCGTATCCCTTGGGTAAGATCACTATGGGGGACCCCCAGGTGGTCAGACCGCCAGCCGGTTTGTTTATTCCTTGCTTCAGCAACTACTGTATTTCTTCTTTAAAGAAGGGTGTCAAGTGTACTGGTATTCTCCTTGGGTGCTGAGCCACGGGGCTATGGATTCATTAATGTGAAGTGTCACAGGATCTCTCTTGAGGCCTCTGATGTCCTCGAACAAAGTCAGGAAAGCTTGCGTGACTGACAGTCCATGTTGCATGGTGTAGGACACAGCTGCAATTTCCATCTCAACAGTAGTGTTGCGCCTTAGAAGGTTGCTTTCATGGACCTCCCCTTGCAGTATGTGAAATTCAGCTTGCACACATTTCTCTTTGTAATGGATTGTTGTGGAGAACTTCCTGTGGTTCTGCACAGGACCTTTCGCGGCCCACTGAAAAACTCTGAGATCAGATGATCGTAATTGGAGTGGAGACGCCATCCTGGGATATTCGGATATGCACATGTTGTTTAGGGTGGCGCTGGTATCGATGAGGAACTTTACCTGGTGATCACCCACCAGTAAAGTGATGTCGCCCTCCGATGCTGAGGTCATTCCATTCCTCATATATACATAATCCAGTAGGGTACCATCTGTAGAGTTTGAGAGTGACAGAGATCTTCCTGTCACTTACCTGGCATGTCTCACAAGGTCTCTCCTTGCGCCCACATCTCTCCTTGAAGCATAGCTGCGTGTGCTGGACTCCGATCTATATGGCATGGAGTTGTACACTTATGAACGTCTGGGTGGAAAATAGCAGACAACCGCCAAGTGGTTCTTGCTACCACACTTGGCACAGGCTTGCCCAAAGGCAGGGCATTTCACACCTTCCTGATGAGGGAATTGAAGGCTACACCGGTAGCATCTACTGGATGAAGGGGACTCTCTGGGCGTACTGTTGTTTTTAGGCCTTACACAAACTGGAGCTGCTGACGAAACCTGATATGCGTGTTCTCGTCATGGAATCTTGGTGGTTTCAATTTGTGTGGCTTGCGTATCTGCTCGGGACTTCGCCCTAGCCCTTTGTGGTGTAGTTGTCAGAGGAAGCGGTTCACATAGTAGTTCTTTTCTGAATAATGAGGACAAGCATCCTCCTATCATTCTCAGTGTGATGGCTACCACATTCATGACCTTGTAGAATTTGCAGTGCGCCACTAGTTTATGAAGGCAGGTGGCAAAGCCATCCATGGGTGCACCAGCCATGTGGCATGCCTCGTTGAACGTGTGTCCCTCGTGGTCAATGTTGCGCTGTGGGTCGAAGTAGTTGCTCAGCGCTCCTTTGAGGCCTTTGTATGTCGTGACATCTTCAGGTGGGAAGGTAGGTATGAGATCTTCCACTTCATCTCGCATCAGATTCACCAGCAGCCACATAGCGAACTTGTCAGGTGCGCTTTCATCGTGGGCATGCAAGTAATCCCCGGATCCATCTTTCCCATCGGGGCCCCAAGGCTTGCTGGTCACCCATGTCAATTGGTCTAGGTTGGCGAAAAGCTGCAGTGTTACCCAGGTCTTCGGTTTCTGACATTTTGGTGGTCAGAAAATGATGATGCCAATTCACAACGTCGTCTGCAATGTGCGTTGCTACAAAGGCCTCTGTATTTTCTCACAATTGTCCAGTTCCTGCGGATTCTTTCAGCTTTAATTCTCAATGGAAGACAACATACAGTGGGAGCATGCAGGCACATATATACATATAACAGGGCTAAACTTCCTTTATTCCATTCCTGTGGCACGCTGCCGCTTGCCGGGCTCTCTACTGCACATGCACGAAGTTTGCGCATGCTTATTGGCCCATCCGTTGGAGCGCCAAGGCTCCGTTAACGGTGTCCTTGCCAGGACACTACAGAAAGGGGCTATGACAAAGGACAATGCTAAAGGGAAAGGTCTATGGTGAAGAAGTCCAACAAGGATTATGATAAAGGAGATGAACTATGATGTTGGAGAAGGAATAGGTTTGGGGACTACTACGGACTGTGATGAAGAATAACATATAAGATGAAGGACTAAAACAAAGGAGAAGGACTAAGATGATGTAAAAAGACTGTGAACCGGAAGAGCCAGAACAAAGGAGAATCACTTTGGCAGAGCTCTTTGATGAAGGAGAAGGACTATGATGAAGGAGAGAGACTATGCAAAATGGCAGATGAAGGACTATGATGGACTATGATGTAGGAAGAGGACTAGGATAAAAGACTATGAGTAAATATAAGGACTATGACAAAGGTCTGCAATGAAGGACTATGCCTTCCAGATATATACTTAAGGACTCTAGGCCAATTCCAGGCAGACAGTATTGAGGAGGCTGCTGGTCACATGACTAGGCCCTGCCACTCAGCTGTTCCACCCACCACCAGTTGTCACGCCTTCCAGGCATCTACTTAAGGACTCTAGGCCAGCTTCTAGCAGACAGCATTGAGTAGGCTTCTGGTCACGTGACCAGGCCTGGCCACACAGCTGCTCTAATCCCCACCACCTATTTGACCAGTCCTCATTAGGCATCCTCATCGCCGGTATCCTCAGCGAAGAGTGGACGGAGACAAGGACCTTGCCTGTTTGTGTCTGATAGGGACCAGTTCTAGACCCGCTATACTGCATTTCACCTAAAAAGTAGTTGTTACTACTGATACTAGGCAAAAGAAATCACCATGTGTTTCCTTCCTCCACATCCTATCCCCCCCCTCCCTAGGGGTTGAATGGCCAAGTGCCCTGGGCAGCCCCGGCAAGCTACACTAGAGAATATCATCAACATCACCCATTCCTCCATCCATCCCCCATGGACCACACACACACGCCCTCCCATGCTGATCAATGCTCGCTCAGCAGTCACTCACATTGTAGAGATTGCTGTCCTCATCTCAAACAAGAAACTTGACACATTGTTAATCACTGAAACATCAATTACCCCATCCACCCCCCATGTTTTTGATGTCCTCCAACCCTAAGGCCACTGCATCCTACATGTTGACCAGCCATGAAGTACAGGAGGCCGAGTGACAATCATCCACAAGAGCGATTGGCCATGCTCCATTATTCCCTCTCCCAGAACAAGCTCGTTTGCATCACCCGCCTGCCGGTTCCCTTTATATCACAAGGTTTCCATCCCCTTCCACCTCATCTACAGACCACTTCACAGGAGTGACGCTTTCATTGCCAACATCTTCAAATTACTCTCTCTGCCAAATTAGCATCCTGTAATAATATCTTTCTCTGAGATTTTCACATCCCTAAATCCCAAGCCGACAACCACAATAGAAGCATGCTTTTCACACTGGCCAGACTCATGGACCTTAAGCAAATTGTGCTCTACCACATGCACAGCAAAGGCAACACCCTAGACTCAGGGCATCATTACAAGGTTGGCAGTATTCTAGCGGTAACTGCACCGGGATGCCATCAACGCCAATAGCGTTAACGCTACTGGATCACGAGTAGCAGTAGGGCGGTAAAATCTCCATTGGGTCAAATGGACCCAATGGGGGCCGGTGGCGCTATTAGCGCTAGTGTAAATTGCACCAGCGCTAATAGCTTCGAAATATGCCCTCTCTGCCAGAGCATTCACCTCCAGCTAAAAGCTGGAGGTGAATGCCTCCTGGCAGGGCCAAATTCGTGATTGAACTAACACTTAAATGCAGCGGTAATATCGTTACTGCTGTATTTAAGGGCTACCGCCCAACTCGTGATGAGAACCTTAGTCTTCACATCATCCCCCTTCATCAACTGCGCAGACACTATCCCACTCGACTGGTCAGACCATGCCACCATCCCACTATCAGACAACCACTCGACTATGGCCCACAAAGGCCAGACCCAATGGGGGCTGGTGGCGCTATTAGCGCTAGTGTAAATTGCACCAGCGCTAATAGCTTCGAAATATGCCCTCTCTGCCGGTGCATTCACCTCCAGCTAAAAGCTGGAGGTGAATGCCTCCTGGCAGGGCCAAATTCGTGATTGAACTAACCCTTAAATGCAGCAGTAATATCGTTACTGCTGTATTTAAGGGCTACTGCCCAACTCGTGATGAGAACCTTAGTCTTCACATCATCCCCCTTCATCAACTGCGCAGACACTATCCCACTCGACTGGTCGGACCATGCCACCATCCCACTATCAGTCAACCACTCGACTATTGCCCACAAAGGCCAGGCTAAAAACCCCCTCACTTAGAACCCCTCATTCAAAACTTTCCTGGTCAAGGAGTTAGGAGCAACTTTGCAGACATCCCCATCACAGGGAATGCCTTGGTCCTCGTAGAATTATTCAACAAATCTGCTATGAAACTGGTTGGTGGACACGTACGCCTCACTAAAACCAGTCGTGCTAAGACCAAACCATCTTCCCGTTGGTGTACCCCCAAACTCACCTCCAACAAATGCTCAATCAGAGCCCCAGAGAAATGATGGTGCAAAAAATGGTACCCTGGAAACCTCACCAACCGTAGGTTTCTAATAATCGATTCCAAAGATGCATACTACTCCACCACTATCATGGCAGCCTATAACAGGAGCAAAATCCTCTTTGAAGTAGTAAAGCATTGCACCAAAACCTCATCGGAACTCGAGGTACCAGCAACTCAGGAAAAATGCAATGGAATCAACAACTTTTTAAATAAAAACAATAGACAAAATCCTCGAGATTTTCGAATCAACCTCCCACAAGATTATCTTCTCCTGCACCTCAGCGCACACACTGACCCTCTGGGCCGAATTCTCTCCTCTCTCTCCCGCAAATCTCCTAAAAACGATTGCCTCCCACAAACCTACCTCTATTCTGACAATATCATCCCGTCCTCCATCATTGATCTTCCGTTCTGCTCCTTATTCTGCCTGTCAGGCTGAACTTGCGGGCGCTTCTGGCACACTCGGCCACCATTTTATGCTTTCTCCTTCAATGTCTTTCCATTCTGTGGTGACTGTTCCTGACATACGCATTAGCTGCTTGTCTTTCGTTTTTGCTCCTGCTTACTCAGCTGCACTTGTGCTTCTGTCTATGTGGGTGCTTGTCCATCTAATGCGTTCTTATGTAGTAGTCTGACACTGTGCGCAAGCTTGTGGGAACCATAGCATAGTCCTTGCTATTTGTGCTAGATTTCCAGTCGCCTCACTGCTCCAGTTTTTCCCGGCTATATGGAATTTCCTGATACCTAAAATCTCTGTACCCCTAGTTGGGGCAGCTGTGCCTTCTTCTATTTCCCCTTCCCATTTTCCTTTCCTTACAGCTGCCCTTCTTCTAGAGGGAATCTCCACCACAATCCAGTAAACTGTCAGTTAGTGGTGCTGCCACCTGGAATGGCCCATCGCGGTCAGTGTAGGTTATCCTTCAGGTATGCTGAGGAAGGGAGGGTGCTGCCCTTTTTTAAGACGTACTCCTAAAAGTGTTACCTTGTCTCCATAGCCCCAATTATTTGTTAGCATTTTGTTCACCGACCTGTGGAACGACCTCCACTGCTACCTGCCTTGCCTTCTGCTTCAAGCATGTTCCTGTCAGCAGTTCTGGCCCTCAGGTAGGCTTCACCTCCTCAGTTTGTGAGGTGCAGTCCTGTCTGGGGACTTGAATTGCCTCAGCATAGATCCCCAGGCACCTGCTGGTGAGTCTGCTCATAACAGTGGGTCAGGTTAAATATCATAGATTTCACCGAATCCAATTTCACCTACTCAGAAAACTTCCTTTTTTTCTTCTTCTAATTGGTTAGGTAAGTAGGTAAAATTTGAAACATAGATGAGGGTGGGGTAAAGGGATAGGATAAAGTAGAGGAAAGTGGGGCGGGTGTGGGGGGTCTCCCCACGCATAATAAAAATAAAATTTGAAGAAAAACAAATTCAAACATTTCTCCTTTAGGTGAAGTGGATTCGGTGAAATCACAGATATTCGGTCAGTTTCTAGGCAGTTCATGTCAAAAGCAGTTTTGGCACCTGTGCACAGATGGGAGCCTATGTGTCTAGAATGAGGATGCATTGGTCGAGACTGTTATATAACTGGTCAAGAGAGTTGTAACATTCTGACTTTTGCCGTCTGTTGCAGGGTGTTCAATTGCCATGTGCCAGTGCTTAGTTGGTATGGGTATTGTGCAATGAAACATAGAATTTGAGCATGCTAGTGCGGGATCACTTAGTAGAGACCTTGATGGGCATTTAGGACACCCATCGTGTGTGGCTGTAGGGAGATCCTTTTATGACGAAGTCCTGAGGCACTCTAGAATGGGATAATATTACTAGTGATGGAGTGCGTGAAGTGCATTCAGGTATGTATTTTGGAATTCCTAATTCCATAAGCCACATGGCTGCTATGTTTGGTGCTTAGAATTGCAAAGGAATAATGCATGTAGACAGAGGACTGTGCAGATCTTTCCTTTTTCAACTTGACAGATTTGAAAAAGAGCAGAAGAGTTCCTGTTTACTTCAATCTAGAACTTGATTCGGGAATGTGTTCTGGGTTGCCTGTAGCTGCTTCAGTTAGAAGAGGAAATTGTTGCAATACCTGCAGGGTGGTAGTTTATAAATACCTACCAATAATTTGGAAGGTATTTAAATACTAGGCCACAGAAACCATCTCTGAACAAAATAGCCCCAAGGTTAGCTTTTTGGAAGATGATGTCCGAGAGCAAATAAATATCAGGGACAAAACAAAAGGACTGCCCAGAGTCTGCAGACATTATGGGGGGCTTGGGGAATGTTTACATACCCGCTGAAGATGGTATGTTTATGAGCACAATGAAATGGTAAAATCGGCCACTATTAAAAGGCTTTTATATGTACATATAGATATATACATATGTATTAGAGTTGCTGCTGCAGCTCTGTAGTTATGATTGTGTAACAGTTTACATAGGAAAATGATCAATCGATTTCCACTGCAACTTTTGGTCTTGTCCATGAAACTTCACCAAATCTCGAAAGCAACTAATCGGACCACACCCGAACACCCAGGCCAAGTTAGGTGAAATGTTATCAACATTCTCTTGTAGATCAACAATGCTGGAAAAAGGTATTTTTCATTGACCTTTCCATAGACCCTCAACAAAATATGCATTATGGAACCAAATCTCAAAATTGTTTGTTGTGAATTTAACATTTTGGAACACATCTCGCCCTTATCTATAACTGGGGCATACCACAACATTTCAAAACTCTTTTCACCTGAACTCGAGATATTCACTTTTGTCTTCGATGTGTATCTTTATAATAGTACAAGTGCAGTAAAAACGACTATTAAGTATACATGATTTCTTGTATAACTCATATGAGTTCATGCCAGAAGAACACTCCCTCCGAATAACACCTACATAAAACAATGCAACACAATGAGCAACATGCTCCAACAACACATAGAAATCATACACATAGTAGCGGAAACACAATTTCCCCAGAGGAGACTACAAGATGAACAGACACACATGCATGCACACCATCATAAACAACATGCTTTAAACAACACGTGAGTAATGCATTTCAGGACAATGGGCACAAGCAACATGCAGATATCTCACAATTGATGCTAGAATACAAGTGACTACAACAGCCCAGACAACATAAACAACCAATACACTCACAGAACATAAGCATGCAGAATACAACTCAGCACACTAGTTATAGAAAACAGGAAGTTACAACGCGTACAGGCCAAATGCGTAATGATATGATATGGTATGACATTTATAACGCGCCTATACACAAGTGTTTCAGGGCGTGAAGAGGCAAGGGAGGGGGAACAGAGGGAAGACAGACAACGATCTTACTAGGCCAGGTGTCAGGGTGAGTGCAGACATAAATGCTGGTTTGGGGACTGTAGGGATACAGAAAACTGTCCCCAGGTACAGGGGTTGCCAGGGAGGCAGCGCAAGCATGCAACTGGCAGGGCTTGGGCCCGAGATCAGATGGGTGGCCAGGTAACTCGTGCAGTCGCGTTATCAGCCCCTACTTCAGCAGGGGAGAGGGGGAGAGAAAGCAGAAGCAAAGAGGAAGGTTTTTAGGTGCTTACGGAACAGAAGGTGGTTCTCCTCAAGTTTCAGGGAGGCAGGGAGGCTGTTCCAGAGGGAGGCCCCAGCCGAAGAGAGAGATCTACCACAAACTTGTTGCTTGGAGAAGAGACTGACCCTGAGGGAGTGGAGGCGGATGAGCGAAGAGCTCGAGAGGGAAGATATTTAGGAAGGGAAGAGAGAGTTGCAGGTATTGAGGCCCCAGAAGGCTTTGTGGCCAATGCAGAGCGTTTTGAAATTAATCCTCGCAGCCACTGGGAGCCAGTGCAGAGATTTCAGTCCTGAAGAGATACGATCCCTGGGCTTGAGGCCAAGGACAAGTCTCGCAGTCCTGTTCTGGATGAGTTTCTCAGGGCGTAGAGTAGAAGCAGGCAGATTTGGAAAGAGGCTGTTACAATAGTCTAGCCTGGAGCGAACCAGGGCTCTGGAGACAGTGAGCTTCTGGGGGAAGGAGAGGAAAGGAAGATTACCTCTGAGGAGGTGCAGCTGGTAGTGTGACTTCTTAGAGACGTCAGAGATGTGAGGTGAGAAAGGGAGTGTGGAGTCGAAGATGACCCCCAGGTTTTTAGCCTTGCAGGTGGTAGCAGGAAGAGGGCCAAGAGAGGTCGGCCAGAGAGCTACATGAAAGGAGGGGGAGGGTGTGCCGATGAGAAGAATCTCAGTCTTACTGGCATTAAGGCAGAGGCCATTGGCGACACACCACTCCTGGATAGCAGACAGACAGTCAGAGATGAGGAACAGGGAAGAGGTGGCCGAAGGTAGCCTGAAAATTAGCTGAGTGTCATCCGCATAGCACTGAAAGTTGGGGCAGAGAGTGGCAATGCGGTGGGCAAGAAGTGCCAGGTATTGGTTGAACAGCCAGGGAGAGAGGTTAGACCCCTGGGGGACACCACAGGTAGAGAAGAAGATATCAGAGAGGAAGGACACAAGTTGGACCTGCGAGGGTCAGTCAGAGAGGAAGGAAGTCAGCCACGTCACAGCCTGACTGGTGATACCCAGGTTATCACGGAGACACTTTAGCAGGATGGCATGGTTGACAGTGTCAAAGACAGAAGAGAGATCAAGCAAGATGAGGACCCAGGCAGTGTTACAGTCAAGGTTTGAGAGCAGGTCTTCACAGATGTTCAGGAGAGCAGTTTCCGTGCTCCTGGCGGCGCTGAAGCCAGACTAATGGTCATGGAGACAACCACCAGATTCAATGTGGAGATTAAGCTGGGAGATGGCCACTTTATCCAGGAGCTTGCCCAGGAAGGGAGTGATGGAGATTGGGCGATAGTTGGCCGGGCAGGAGGGATCGGCAGAGGGTTTCTTAAGAAGAGAGTGTACAAGGGAGTGCTTCAGGGGGATGGAAAGACTTCAGTGGTGAAGGAGTGGTTGCAGAAGTCAGCCAGAGCAGGAGCCAGGGTGTCAATGTGGTCCTTGATGGTTTTGGAGGAACAGGGGTGAACCTGTTTTGACAAGACATTCGTAGATCGGACTTGTCTAGAAACCTTGTCTGCGGAGAATAGGGGAAAGGCAGAGAAGGAGTGGGAGGGGTGGCTGCAGAAGGGCCAGAGGAAGAGCAGGGAGTATAGGAAGGGAGAGGAGAGGAGGAGAGTGAGGACAGGATGTCCTGAGTTTTAGAGATGAAGTGAGAAGCCTGTGCTGTGCAGAGGGCCTGGGAAGGGACAGGAGAGGTAGAGACTGCAGCAGGATTGGCCAGTTCCTTGCAGATTTTAAAGAGTTCAGCCGAGTTATTAGATGCCGCTGAGACGCGGGTTTGAATGTGAGCTCTCTTCTTGGTGAGGACAGAGAGCCGGTATTGCCTATGGAGCAGGCGGCAAGCCAGTATGTCAGAGGATGTACAAGAAGCACGCCATTTCCTCTCAGCCACCCTGCACTTGCGTTTAAGAGTGACGAGGTCTGAGTCGTACCAGGAGTTGCACTTGGCTTTGGGCTTCAGGCAGATCCTCATAACAGGGGCAAGGATATCAAGAGTATCAGATATAGCAGAGTGGAGCGTGGAGAGGGCTGTTTCAGGGTGAGAATCAGCCAAAGGGATGAGGGGTAAGAAAGTGGCGTCGAAAGCCTCAACTGATACGCGCTTCATGGTTCGGAGGACCAAGAAGGTGGGTGGCAGGGATGGAGGTGGCTTGGCCTGTGGTGTGGAGACGGTGAGATGGGAAGAAAGGAGAAAGGGATCACTCCAGGGGAGAGGAGTGGTGAGAGGGACAGAAAGGGTAAGATCTGAGGAGATCAGAACATCCAGAGTGTGCCCTGCAGAGTGAGTCGGGCCAGAGGGGAGAATAGTGAGTGAGAGAGAGTCGTAGAGGTCACGAAAGAGTCCAGAGGGAGGACAGGAGGCATCGAGGTGGATGTTGAAGTCTCCAAGAAGGAGAAGTTGAGTGGTCGAGGCCAGTAGAGAGGAGGAGAGGTCTGCCCATTCACAGAGGAAGGAGGAAATCTGACCAGGTGGCCGATATATACTAGACACAGTAAGGGAATGGCTAGCGGAGAGAAAGAGAGCCTGCAGACAAGGCATTCAAAAGAGGAGTAGGCCTGCGTAGGGATACAGAGGCAGGAATTCACTTGGGGAAGATCAGGGCTACACCCTCTCCGGAGCAGTTGGACCTGGGCGCAGAGAGGATCTTGTAGCCATCAGGGAGGAGCGTGGCAAAGCTTGTGACAGAGCTGGCCGTGAACCTTCTCTCGGTGAGACCGAGGACATCAAGGTCATGTTCTTCTAAAAGGCGGCAGATGTCAGAGGAGTGTTTGACAGCTGAGCGAGAGTTAAGAATGGCAATGTGGAGAAGGTTACCACCATTGAAGGACTTCCGGGGAGGGGTACAGATTAGAGGTGCGTCCTGCGGAGGTGTGGAAGGAGCCCGGAGGGGGGCAGAGAGGGAATAAGAGGGCAAGGTAGCCGAGGTGGAGGCAGCAGGGGGAGGCAAGGAGGCTGTGGAGGGGGGAGAGGGGACAGTAGGAGTAGAAAGGAAATTGATGAGGCACAGGAAGCGTCGATCAAAGAGGTGAAGGTTGGCCTGAGGGCCTTGGACCAGGATGATCCCATTAGAATAAACGTTAAAGATGACCTTGGAGGAATGGAAGGAGGCCAGGAGGTCATCCCACCGGGTGCCACCATTAATGGGAGAAGAAGAGAAAGGAGAGAGCACAGAGACCATATGTAGGGTCGATAGGTCGGGCGAGGGAACGATAAAGAGGATGTCAGTGAGAGTTTCCTTGGAGGAGGCACTGGTATAGTTGTCAGCGATAGGGAGGCCTGGGTTGGAGACCAGGATATCCTTTTTAAATTTCTTCCTGCCAGATTTTGTGAGGAGAGCAGGATAGTCAATAGAGAAGCAGTTAGAAAAGATAGGAGGGACAGAGAGCACCATAGAGTAGGAGGGTAGAGGGTGGAAGGGAGCGGGGAACACTAAGGAAGGACACTGGACAGGGTGCAGGCAGACGAGACAGCGAGAGCCAAGAGGGTTGAACAATAGGACAAGACAACAACACTCAGGATTAAGGAACTATCCAATGCACGTTTAAGAGAGGGGGTAAACCACCTAAGTTTAAGAATCCTGAATAGAGGGAGAAAGGTCTAGGTTTCACAATGCAATTTTAAATATTGATACAGTGCAAATTAAACAACAGGGGAAAAACCACCTAAGTTTGAGAATCCTGAATAGTGGGAGAAAGGCCTAGGTTTCACAATGCAATTTTAAATATTGATAAAGTGCAAATTAAAACAACAGGGGGGAACCCATCTGTAGGCGGTCGGGGTAAGCAGGGAAGTCAGAGGGAAGATGACTGGCAACTGGCGTCCCCTGCGGACACCTGCAGACACAAATTGGAGCCGCCTCTATGGGAGCCAATTGGTGGAATACAATTGAGCAGACCCCATACATATGGAGAGGTCAACATTTAGAGGCGATACACACAATTAATATGCCTAACAGTGGTGTGCAATTGACCACAACTGACCAACACAACATTTTCGTGCAACACATACACATTACGCATAGAAGCTGAATATAATAAAGGACTCTGTTGCTTCTCGAAGTTAGGTCTGTAACCAATAAATATAATAATAATAATAATAATAATAATAATAATAAGGCAGAACAACCACAAACAACTGATACACATATCACAAATGACCATAATGGCCTTAGAAAATACACACATCATGCATATGTACGCTGACGGCACATGTCATACCCAATATGTATCCCACATTTTTTTAACAACTCATTACAAGTCATATGTTGTATGCACCACATGTCATTTTTGCACCAAGACATATTAACATTTGTCCTGCTTAGGCAAATAGATCCACCTCACCCATGCACAAGAACACCAACATCTTTACCGAACCACACTATATCAGAGAGGAACTACATACCACAGTCATATTATAGGACTAATGCACACAACATGCACACAGTCAATGCATCAACAGAAATTCTCTAAAATAATCCTGATGCTGCATGGCCTGGTGGTATGACACCATCATACAAACAGGCCAAATTAACAACCAGGAGCCAGGATTTTTTTTACAGTTCATAGGCTCACATATAAGTAAGTACAATGTATCACCAGAAAAAGACAGCATACACACGCAAGGCCTAAATCCATGCAGATATCAGACATCCACATGTATGCTTGACATAGATTCGATATAGAAGAATAGGGTCACGCATGGACTTAGTGTACAGACACATCATTACGTAGGGTTCAGACGTGCAGGTTAGTGTTAAAAGGACATACATAAATTGAGCAGATTCATATGATAAATGTAAAAACACGCAGACTTTGATTATGGCGTCACAAGAAGTGTTCAGGCGACTTCCAAACTACCTGCATCAAACACATGCACAAGTTCAAGGAATAGCATGCTACTTATAGAAATTGGCAATGGGGGGGGCACACAAAAGCCGAAAAACAGAACCAAAATACATTGAAGCACATAACGAATTACATTTCCAGTACCAAAGAAAGACCAAACCAACAGTGATTTGACACGTACCCGCACACACCAAACAGCAAAAAACACATTTACAAGTCAGGCGTTAAGGGTTTAACGGCGCCGTCGGCGCCGTTAACCCTTAACGCCAGATTAAGATGTCCCGGGTTTTAACGCCTGCTTTTTGCAGGCGTTAAAACCCATGCCGCAAAGTGACCTTGGTGCTAAGTACGGTGCCGCAAATTGCGGCACCGTACTTAGCGCCTTTCCCCATTCCCATTATGCCCTATGGGGCAAAAATGGGAATGGGGAAGGGCAAATGGTGAATGGGGAATTAATGCCCACTCACCTTGGAATGGGGCGGTAATTCCGCCATCTACCATGCCGGAGTCCGGCATGGACCATGGTGCTAAACAATTTTATTAGCAAAAGATGTTACTTATATAAGTGCAAACTTTTGTCACTAAATTTACACTGAACTGAAGGGAAACATCATTAAAGGGTGTTATTCTACATGTAAAAAAATACGCATCAAGAATGTTCAACAGTATACAAGAGTTCAGTAATTAAAAGCAAAAACAAGAATGGCAACAATGCAAAAAAAGGAAAACAGATTATTCATGCATTATATAAGAAATGTTAAGAGATTATCACAAAACTTTATATACAAAATGTAAAACATTTTCATGTAAACATAGGATACGTATCATTCTAAAAATTGCATGAACATTTGCCATATTTAATCCATCAAAAATGTGAAAATGTATAATTATAATTTAACAAGAAGAAACTTTCAACAACTCTTAATTTTAAAAAGCGATTAACCCACAGAAATCTACCAGAGCCAAACTAGTTACCAGTTCTATGAACTAATGTCATCGCAGTAAAATCAATCCCATCTCATTCATGAATTCCAAAGCTGCTATAGTTAACAGTGTTTCCTAATCACTCATTACTCTTAACCAAACATTCTCTTCCAAGAGAGTTTGCTGATCATGTACAAATCTGCCAAACAACTTCGCTCTGGCAACATGCAAAACAGAGCAATGCATTAGCAAATGCTCCCTAGTTTGAGGCACCCCTTTAGCATTACATAAACTACATAATACTCTCTTCCTCATGAGAGTCCACTAACATGATTTCATCAGTTTTTAAAAGGTTCATTCTAAACTGGAAAAACTGATCTCGCCAAAATTAATTTGGGAATCTTTGCAAAGAAAATGCAAGGGCTCCTTGTGGTTTATCACAACTAGTGAGACTATTGTACAGCTTAGCAGTCCTGTATGGTTGAGATCCAGTCCTCACGGAATAGAATCTTCTTCACCAGCCGTGGATTGTCTCTCAACGTCTCCTCCAACATATAGCTGTTCGCTAAGATTTCTAATGCCCGAGTTCTTAAATCTTGCAGTGGCCCGTTCTTCTTTGCTTTCATATGCAGGTGTAATTCTGCTAATAATGAGTTTGGCAAGGGAACTAACAAATTCTTATAAAAATGACAGAACTTTCCATCTGTGCCATGCTGAAATAGAAGAAAGTCCCAGTTCAAATCTTATAGCAGTAATAAATAGGCAATGGTGTAGAGTTAGCGCTCTTTTCATATAATGCTCTCCAATTTTTCCCAATTCAATTTACAGAATAAATAATTCAATTCTGAGGCAGAGAGGAGAGCCGGAATGACCTTAACTCGATAAAAGTCAATCAATGGAACGATAGAAAATCTACCATACTTATGTTTGATTTGCTTAATTTTTGTAGCTAATTGTAAGGCACAGGACTTTAACCTGGTCATAACATGTTCTCGACTAGGGGTGTCCATGATATGACACCCAAAAGCAAAAGGGAGCAAAGAATCACCCAGATCTGAGGTATACATATCAAGGAATGATAGCATATGGCCATGTTCTTAGAGCAGCAGCTTCAGCACAGCCTCACAGAACTGCATCATACCGTCACACAAGCAAACGAGGCCTACGAAAATGCCAAACTTGAAGCTGGGAGCTAGTTTCATTAAAATTTCACAAACACACACACACCCCCTCAGAGAAGGTAGATCATGGAGGTGTAGAACAGCATTACTCTGAACCTTACCATTAACCAAGGGGACCGTTCATTTAGATGCTCCCAGCATTAGCGGAATATCACAGTCCTTTTATTCATGCACAGCACCGAAAACCTATGGCGCCTTCAAACGTGGCTAAATCCAACCCTCTTTCCGGTTTCTGGTTGAATGGCAAACTCTTAAATGAAACTCTCAAATTTCACTGCACCCCTCTATGAGAAGGACGCCCACCTCTAATCCGAGTATCAGCTGAGCACTCCTGGGGAAGACATAAGTAAGACTAAGATAGGATTGTACTAAACTAAGATTAAAGTAAAATCTTAAAATTAAAAGTCATTTTTACAAATGGTGGGGATGGCCATACTGAAGGCAAGTCCCTTTTCATGCAAACTCCAGAATAAAGACAACCCGCTAGGGAATAGGCCAGGAGATAGCGTTGCAAGGATAACAAGGTTTAATAGTACAGAATACAAATATCAGCAAAGGTCTCTGCTGCTCGAAAGCGCTCTGGCTCGTCCTGCTACAAACAGTGGCTTAAAAACCTGACAATCATCATTACATACAGTACTAAAGGGTGCCAGTGATTGGGGGCACCCTACACATGAGCCTTCTCCATAGGGGTTGCCAGGCTGTAATTGGTTAGTGTTTTCCCATCGGTCTGGATCCACGTGGGTCAGCTGGGCTCATCCTTGCGGTGAAGGTCAGGGCACACATTACTACATTGTTTCATCCTAAACTGAACATGCTAAACCTGGCTATTCTATCATTGTGGCAGGCACCTGGGCGGAACGGGAAATGGTGCCAGGGTGAAGGGAGGATAAAATGCAGTCACACTGACCCACACATTCAGGGCGTCGTTGATACCACAGTTCCAGCACTCAAGTTCTCCACCTGGGGTTTTGATCTTTAATTTATCCCTCCCTGTACCTCGTGTTACAAGAGATATGCTTTCATGCTTGGAAAAATACAGCTGCACCTGCTAAGATCTTCTGCGGATAGTGGATTAGTATTGGGAGAGGTGTTGTCATGCATATTGGGGATTGCAAAGGTGGGGTTGTCAGGTCCGGGTGTGGGGCTGGCTAAGGACTGGCTGGGTGGGGGTTGTAGGCTTACTTGCAGTTTAGTGGTGACGAATGGACCCAGTGAGGAGACTGGTGTTGTCTCACGCTCTTGCAGGGCTCATTCCTTTGGCAGATAATAAATATTCGCAACACTGGAGGGACGGGGGGGGGGAGTGGACTTCCGAGGGGACAGCGCTCTTTGGCTTAATGAGATAGGGCGTAGTGAGCAGAGAACATGAACAGCGCTATCCTGCAAACTCTTAATCCTTTTTGGCATAATACAAAATGGCTATGGGTTTTCTAGTGCTGCGCGTCCACTGTTGGTGCTACAGTGCTCCCCCTTATGCACTATATCACCTCATATAGTGTTCACCTTACCTGCAAGTAGTGGGTGGGATAGGCTCATTCCCATCCGAACAATACCGAGTACTTCTTATATGTTATGTCAGGTGCAGTCCGCCCTGATGACACCAAAACTGGTCCACACTATGTCATGAGAGGCGTTAGATATAACTACCATGTCAGCATCTTGTGGAACCCATTCACTTGGACATCATTCCTGTAGTACTTGAGTAGTGACTGTCAGTCAGAACACTAACCCTGACTGTGCCCAAAGCTCGCCAAGGGCTGTGCTCTGCCTGATGTGGCAACACTCCACCTCGCTTGGGGCTGTGCTTCGCTTGATGTGGCAATATTCCACTTCTTGTTGAACAACCTCTCTTATTTATGAATGTGTGAGCCACACAACAATGGCATAGGAGAACCAACAGTTGTATGAATGGGGCTCTTCCTCTCATACCTAAAGAAGGGTCAGCTTCTGAAGCTTAGGAATATTACACTACTATTCCAGGGACATATTTGTGAAACTCCCTTACCACAAACACATTCTCTTGCAGTCTCCTTCTCTCTTCTCCTCCAAACAGAATCCTGTGGGAAGCAACGGTTCAAAATACCTCACGCTGATTGCTTGCAGCACCTGTCAGTCAGCCTACACCCGCAAGGTTGATGCCTGGTGTCAGAGTGTTGCTCTGCTACTTATAGGGAAGAATGTCACACCACTCTGCTGACAAATGAAACTGACATTTTGGAGTGATGCCATTGTGCTGTGGGGAAAAAGGGAGATGATTAACCCCCTTGCATGCAGGAAAGCAAGCAAGAGAAAGGGAAAAACAAACGACAGGCCAGCATATAAATACAAGCATTGAAAATACCAACAGTTTGGGGTTTTGAGTAGGCATGCTAAAGGCGCTTTGCCAGGCACAGGTATAGTGGTATTAGCTGGCCATTGATGGTAGCAGGTACAAAATGGTGCATTTACCCAGGCATCTAATAGCAGTGCCTGGCATAATCCTAATACTTATGCACAAGCCAAAACTGTTCGCGTTGCTAATGCTTATTTTTAAAAGGACTTTAGTGAAGAATATGCAGATTGCTTATAAATCGAGTGGCTGAAGGCAGACCTGGTTAAGTCATGTTTTTATTACAACAGTAGCAAGTTTACAACTGCAGTTAAGTCATTAACTCTCAGAAAACAGCCTTAAACAAAAACTGACAAGCACTCCCAGTGCAAGGTTTCATGGTAAAGCGATCTCAAACAGTTCTCATGAGGGGGTGTTTTGAGCGGCGATGGGCATTAACTGGGGTGGGGAGTGGCCATAGGTATTAGCATGGACATGGGCATTGAATGGGTGGGAAAATAACCAAACAACACCTACAGACTGTTTGTCCCTCCTCATATGCCATTCCTTCCTCTCTGTACTCAAATGCAATAGTTTTGGCTTATGGGTGTCGCAAGCGACACCTAATGGCCCAAACTAATGATTCTCTTAGCCTCATTTTAAACAAGGGGCTAGACGTTTTTACTTCTTCAGAAGGCTACTTAAACAGCAGCCATTAGGATCGTGTAGGTGCAGTGAATACACCTATTGTCAATTTGCAGAAAATGATGCAAACGATTTCCAGTTTGGTGCACACGGAGCACTGAATTTTGGAATGTATTACGTGCAACTCTAATCGGCCAATGTACAGTTTGGAATGCATGTGTGCTAAACACAATATTATTAAAACCACCAGACCAGTAAAAGAAAGAATAGCTGAACATAAACTGGCCCTTGTCGGATTACCCGGAAGAAGATGATGCATTGAATGCCAGGTTTTGTGGACTGAAACAATGAGGAAGCCCTGCACTGGAAACCAAGCCCTGGCACCCAGACAACAGGAAGCAGCACCTAGCAACAGGATTAAGGTGACAGAAAAAATCCAATTAGAAACACCAGGAAATGGGAGGATACACTGCCAACATTCAGCAAAATAACAGGAAGTTGAACATAATCAATATGAAATGGGACCTAAAATCAACATCCAAAATTATCCTTAAATCAAGTAAAAGATAGAACGTCAGCCTGTCGGAGACCAAACGGCAAAGACAACAACCTCCGATCAGAGATGTGAGGTGTGTTGGGCACCTGCACCGGCACGCCATCTATAGAGATACAGTGTAAAGGACAACAGCAGTGTACTATATCAGGCATGCATTCAAAATGCACCGAACATTATGGTGGTCATTAGAAGTTTGCCGGTATGCCGCTGGTAATTCTGGAGGGATACTGGCAAAGTGACATACCGTTTCCATCACCTGATATCCCAGTGTTATTACAGACGGCGGAAAGGGCGGTAAATCCCCATTCCATGGCATGGAGGGGATTGCAGGCATTGCAGGCACTGGTAATACCGGTGCCAGCAATACATGCATTTATTTTACGCTGGCGGTCTGATTTACCTCCCACTCTTGGCAGGTGGTAAATCAGTGACCCCCACCACTGCACCGCCAAACCTATAATGACCGCCTATGACTGTATAATAGTAATAAGTGTTCAGTTTAGATCACGTATGGAGAAGTACACTGAAATCAAAATAGGCAGTTAGACTAGCCTAATACTGTCTAACTGCCATTGGTTTCCAATATTGCAAACAATAAACATTAGAATGATTCCCCGGACCATGTAGTAAGGCTGAACCGCAGCCGTATTTTCTCAATATATGCTAATAAAAAGGTCAAAGGAAGAAAAAGAATCTTGAATGGTGTGGTGTCGTCACCGCCCTCATGTCACGTGGGGAGAACCCTGGGGCAGCGGGAAGGGGAGGAGCAAGCGGGGAAGGGAAATTCAGTTCCTAGCAAGTAGTCCATGAATAAAGTTGTGTTGCACCCCAGCTCCGGAGTCCATCTCTCCTTTCATGGTGTGGAGGACGACTGCTGTGTCAGAGCGTGAGGCGGTCCAAACAGGGACTCAACATTGCCAACGAGGTGGCTCGGAAGCCCCACCAAGCCAGCTACCTCGGAGGCTCTGCGCTCGTGACACGACGGACAGGGCACCACCTGAGACGCGAGCTGCCGGCACTGTGAGCGGCACAAGAGGAAGGCGGGAAGAAGCGCAACGGCTCCCCGCCAGCAGGCCATCTCTGCATGAGGTTGCCAACGGCGACCAGGTACATCTGCGGGTGGCGCGGCGGTTCCCCGCTTACAAAAACTCTGAGCGGTCAAGAAGAGACTCTCCGCCGAATGCAAACTCCGGGCGGTCGAGGAGAGACTCTCCCGCTGAATGCAATGGCTCGCAGAGTCACAGAGGAGCGCTGGAGGTGTGGCCCTCCCGCTCAGGAAGAAAAACGGGTAAGAGAGCAGTACACTCCCCGTTTCACCTTCTTTGGCATCCAGCCGCGGTTGAGGACAATATATATTCTCCCGCCCAATATGGAATGTGAAGGCCGCGAAGGCCTACAAACAAGATGGATAAAACCCACCCAACAGCACTTGACACAGCACCCCCGCCTGGGCCCCACCTCAATGGAGCGAAATTTCTCTCTCCATAAATCAATCACCAGTTGCAAAGACCTGAGAGCAAGGCGGAAAAAGCCCAAACGGTACAACCACAGCGCACCCTACCTGGGCCACATACTACTCATAGTGAACCACACCGGGAGCCTCTTCAGGCACAAAATAAATACCACCATCGCGCAGGAAAGGAATAACAAGCCATCCCAAGGCACAGGAGGCAGGCAAACCCCAGCCTGTAGATCACACCCACGGACATCCCCACATGAGCATTTCAGAGGAGTAATCACTGACTGTTCCAGTGACCCCTGCTAAATCACTTCCAAAAAAAATGTCGGACAGCATCCTGTCCCAACTACCATCGAACTTAGACCTCACTGACATCAGCACACTTGGATCACGATGGAAGAGGTGGCTAAGGGACTTTGAGGTGTGCCTAAAAGTGGTAGGACCCATAGATGATGAGCAGAAACACAGCTTACTCAACTACGCAGTGGGCTCAAATGTGCGGAACATTCTAGATGAAATATCAGAAAGCAACATAGACACCTACACCAGTTTAAAGAAAACCCTCACCAATTATTTTACACCCCACACAAACGTGGACTATGAAAGGCATATCTTCCACACCACGAAACATAGCAAAGGTGAGACCATAGACGCATTTGTAATGAGGCTAAGACTAAGAATGAAACACTGTGACTTCAACAATTATTCAAACGAAGAAGCCCTTGGGGCACAAATCACAGCCGGGTGTGAAAGCGCTGATTTCAGGAAGCGACTGCTACAAAAGCCACGCAACCTGGAGGAAATACTATGCCTGGCTCGCTCAGACGCCGCATTCGCAGCACAGGTGGAAGACCTTGATGATATAAAGATCACACATGGGAAGCAAGAGAACATTAACAAGCTAGATGGTGCCACAAGAAACAACAGCGACCCATTTTGCTACAGGTGTGGGCACGAGTACCCACATGAGGGACAATGCCCTGCCATAGGCCAAACATGTTCAGCCTGCGGATGGGAAAATGACTACAAAGCTGTGTGCCTGATTTTTTGCAGCAAGATGCGGGGAGCAGGGAGGAATGGAAAATCCGCACCTGAACAGGAGCAAGGTCAGCCGACCCAACTCCGGACGACACACCAACCCTATGACATGGCCCATCATAGACACCGCGACGAGCAACCTGAGAGAAGACAAAAGAGAAGAGAGTGGAGAGAAAACAAGACTCCAGCAGCCAGGCAAAGAAGGAGACCACGGCGGTACGTCAGGTACCTCATAGAACAATAAATGTCCGACAGTGCATCAAGTGCATCCTCAGAAGAAAACGCCCGTAGAAATGAGAGACACCAAGAGGAGCCACGGAAAAAGGGCTATCTGTATGCTCTAAGAAACAACACAGCCCAATACTCATGATCCAAATCAACCAGACAGCAGCCGAATTGCTAATAGACACAGGGGCAATAGTAAATGTAATCAGCAAGGAAGTATACAAACGCATACCCAATGCCCCTTGCCTCCAACCAGCCCGAGCACTCATATTCCCCTATGTCTCAAAGACACCATTAGCCTGCAAAGGAGTTTTCATGGCATCATGCTGCTACAAGGATAATGCGAAAGACATCCCATGCACGTCCTAGAAGCCGCCACCGACAGCGGATGCATCCTAAGCTACCAAGCGGCCATTTAAATGGGACTAATCAACATGCTGTATCGACTCATGATGCACAAGTATCTGGACCCTACCACAAACACAGAGCGGGTCTTCCCCTCACTGTTCAAAGGCCTAGGATAATTGAAAGACTGACAACTTGAACTGCACATTGACACCAGCATCCCACCAGTAGCCCAACATTACAGGGGAATCCCCATCAACATTCCGAAGCAAGTGGAAAACGAGTTAACAAAGCTACTGGAGGCAGACATTATCGAACCAGCAGAAGGTCCCAC
The DNA here is from genome assembly GCF_040938575.1 of Ambystoma mexicanum. NCBI lineage: Eukaryota > Metazoa > Chordata > Amphibia > Caudata > Ambystomatidae > Ambystoma > Ambystoma mexicanum. The sequence goes on along the minus strand of NC_090930.1, from coordinate 419,318,975 downwards.
ACCGTGGGTTTCCACCATAGTGCCCATATCCAAAAGAGACTCACCTGACATACGAATATGCGTAGACATGAAAAGATACAATGAAGCCATCATGAGGGAACGCCATCAAGCCCCCCTTATCACCGGCAATGGTGCATCTCCTATGGAGCAACAGTCTTCTCTAAACTGGACCTAAATAAAGGATATCACCAACTAGAACTCAGCAAGAGGTCCCGCTATATAACAACCATTGTCCGCACCTTGGGCTATACAGCTACAAACGATTGAGTTTCAGCGTATCGTCAGCGGCAGGCATTTTTCAGGCAGAAATCCATAACGTAATCAAGCATGTGCCAAACTGCCTGAATTACTTTGATAGCATCCTGGTATTTGGCCAAACACAAGAACAGCACAACAACATGCTTATGCGGGTATGCATGGCCTTAGAGGGGGCCCAACTCACCATAAACAAGGAGAAATGTTAATTTCGGAAGAGAACGCTTCATTTCTTTGGACACATTTTCTCTGAAAAGGGCATGACGCCAGACCCAGAGAAGGTTAGCGCACTCACGGTAGCTGATCCACTTACCTCCACCTCTGACCTCAGGTCTTTCCGGAGACTTGCAAGCTATTGCATGTTTTACATCAGGGATTTTGCATCCGTCAGTGAGCCTCTCAGGGCACTCAGCAAACTCAACACTAAGTTCATCTGGTCGACCAGGTGTCAGGAAGCATTTCAGCTCATCAAAGACCGCTTCGAAGATACAAGAGAACATGGCTTACTTCGATTCCAGAAAAACCATAGAACTCATCGTAGACGCGAGTCCAGTGGGCCTTGGGGCCATACTTACGCAACTTGATGGAAAAGAAGGACATGACAAACACATTGGCCCTCATTACGACCCTGGCGGAAAGTGACTGACCTGACCGCCATAGCGTAAATAGCGTTTCCGCCATGGCACGACGGAGCAAAGTGCGGCCAATTCCGACCCATAGGGCACGAGCACTACGCCATGGCAGAAGTGCAAAGTCCGCGATGGCGGAAATGTCCCCAAAACGCGCCTCACCGCCGTCGTACGGCGCCCTAGGTGCAATTCCGCCACCCATCTTAGCGGTCACCGTAATGAGCGGCAACCGGAAAGTACGGTGACCGTAAACATACGGAAACGGAAGTAAAAACATGGGCCCGGAACGGGAAACAGCACGCCGTACACCTATAAAATCAGAATTCCCACACAACCATTAAAAATACTACCCTGAGACACATCCCAACCCGTCATCCACCCCAGTGAAAGCAATAGAAATGGGAAAAGTAGCGAAAAAAGCATGCGACCGCAAGCGGCAGGTCCACTTCTCCCGTGAGGAACTCACCGTGCTTACAGAGACCCTCCAGGAGAATGCTGCCGTCGTCTTCTCCACGCAAATGACCAGGACGGCACTTGCGAACAAGAAGGCCATATGGGCCCTGGTGGCACAGCGGGTAAGTGCGGTGGGGACCGCACCCCGCAACCCACTGCAATGCAGAAAGCGATGGGACGACCTGCGGATACGCGTACGGAGCATACTATCCGCCAATCGCAACATTGCCACAGCTACCGGGGGAGGATCGGAATCACCCATCAAATTGACCCCCTGGGAAGAAATCGGTGCCTCCACCATTGGAATGGAGAGCATAGAGGGAGTCGGAGGGATGGAGAAAGGAGTGCAGACATCTGAAGAATCCGGTAGGTGGGCCAACTAATACAATGCCAAATCCACAATGTCCAATCATGTGAAGTACCATGTGTCCACATAGTGCAACAGAAACACATGTCCAGGAGAACGTCCACATACATTGGCCTGACAGCGCACTTTAAAACTCACATTAAATACATAAATAATTAAAAACCCTAAAAACACCCTCTACACGTGCAGCAGGCACACCTTAACTGCAGGCTGCAAAACAACTGCATCCTCAATCCACACAAAAATGAAACCACCTCCAAGGCCCCGACCCAAATCACCCTCAGGTACCACCCCAATGCATGTGATACATTGCCATTCCAATTTCCACAGACCCATAAATAACGCTCGCCCTCCTTTACTCCACCACAGGGTCCGATTCAAACGACGAGCTTCAGGACACCCCTACCAGCACACCTGCAAAGAGGGCCAAGACCAACGGCCAAAGACCCTCCACCTCAGCTGCACGCATCAAGACACGGCAGCAGCACAAATCAAGTGGCAGCACACAGGAGGGAACATCAACAGGCACCCCAGCAGCCAGCATGCCCACAACAGCACCACCACAGGTCCCCCCAATGGATGCCACAGAAGGCACTGCCTCTGGTGGCAGCAGCACCATAGGTGACACCCCATTAATGGCAGCATGCTCCGACACAGAAGACGGGGATGTCGAAGTAAGATCCATCCATGACCTGTCTCAATCCCCCTGTTTGTTTCATCCCGTACACCATGAGGATACCACGCAGGGGCACCCACAAGACGACGACTGGCCATCGCCCACAAGCCCTGTGGCAAGGCAACATGAGGTGACCAGCCCCTCTGTGACACCACCGCAAATGGCCATGGCACAGCAGAGGCAACAGTCCCTCGACCAGGTGATCGTGCAACAGCAGCAACTGGCCACGCTCCTCAAGGACCATGCTGATGAATGTGGGGGTACAAAGGCAGCCATAGAACCATCAACTGAGACGCTTAGGGCAGAAATGGAGAGAAGCACCGAGAGCCTGAGAGTACAAATGGAGAGAAGCACCGAGAGCCTGAGGGGGGAACTGCATGCGACGTCCAAAGACGTATGTGCTGAACTTGCCGCTGTGCGCCGTGTGCTCACTGAGCTCTCACAAACCCTTAGGGACATGCATGGACGTGAGCAGGCAGAGACATCATCCGTTGCAAGTTCCGTCCAGGGCAGCCCCCAACGTAGATCTGGGAGGAACCTGCGCTCCACAGGCAGGGGTGCCCCTGATACCCGGAGAGGGGGCTTGCAATAGCGTCTGCCCACTGACAATGAGCATCTGCGGACACTGGTGTTCGGGGGGGAGGTAGGAGGGTGGAGGGGGTGTGTTGGGCTTACTTGGGTGGCGGGTCGATGAGGTGTGTAACATAATTTCACATATGCAATAAACATTTCACAATCATCCAATGAGATGTGTGGACATTGTTCTTTGTGTACGAGGCCTTTATAGGCGTACAGTCCATATTGTGCATGTTCCAGACACACACAGTGCCACAAGTCCCGTGTCCATGTATCAGCCACCAGGCGTGAGTGCTAGAAGCATGAATCTATGATACTCTGACGAATGTCACGGCCCTCCTGTGCCTCGCGGACTCCTTGAGGTGCTGCCACATCCCCACCCTCATCATGACCATCTTCAGGTGCTTGCAGTTCTGCGTCAGGGGGCATGGGCACATTTCTACGTACGCACATGTTGTGTAGCATGACACATGCCATGACCATCTTTGCAACCTTCTCATGGCGGTACAGGAGTGCCCCGCCAGACCTGCTGAGGCAGCGGAAACGAGTCTTCAGTAGGCCGAATGCCTGTTCTATGACTACACGGGTACGTGAGTGGGCATGGTTGTAGTCCTCCTCATGCTGGTTCTGTGGGTTCCGGAGTGGTGTAAGGAGCCATCTCTTCAGTGGATACCCGGCATCACCTGTATGTGGACAATAAAGGACGTTTGTGGAATGACATTGCTACGTACGCACCCCCCCCCTTCCTGCCAGGTCATTGCCGCATCACATACCCCACATTATCATGCATGAAATGAGACTCACCGAGTAGCCAGGATCTGTTCCCTGCGTGTCGCTCCATGTAGCGTGGTATTGTAGAGTTCCTCAAGACCATAGAATCATGGGTTGATCCAGGAAATCGGGCACAACAATGTGTAATGATCCTGTTGGAGTCAGACACCATTTGTACATTAAGAGAATGAAATTGTTTTCGGTTGCGGTACTGGGCCTCCATGGCATGTGGGACGACCAATTCCACATGGGTGCAGTCGATGGCACCAATGCAACCCGGTATGCCGCCAAGTGCATGGAATCCCACTTTTGTGTTCGTAATTTCCTGCTCCGAGTGTGGTAGAGAGATGTAGTCGTCTGCGTGCTTCAGGAGGGCATCGAGCACTTGCAATAGTGTCCGTGAGAACAGTGGCTGTGAAATGCCATGCAACTGTCCGACTGTGTGCTGGTAGGTGCCTGTGGCCAGGAAGTGGAGTACAGACACCACCTTCAGTAGGGGTGGGATGGCGGTTGGGCTATCTATCATGCTGACAAGGTCAGCCTGTGTCATGTCCACAATGGCGGTTATGGTGTCCCGGTCCAAACGGTAGAGGGTGTGGATCTGCTCAGCAGTGAGGTTGAACGGATGAGCTCGGAGGCGTGGGATTGCGGGCTGCCTGCGTGGTGGTAGTGGCTGTGCTGGTGGGCCTTGCTGGCCCTGCCTTGCCCTCCTCCTCCTCCTGCGTCTCCTCTGTGCGGCCGGTTGTTGTAGTAGTTGGTGTTCGTCTTCTTCTTGAAGTTGGAGTACTTGCAGTGCTATCAGGTCCCCCAGGGCCAACATCGCTAGTCCTGCCGGTAGCATTTTGGAGTGGGTGTGGTTGTGGGAGGGGGTTGGGTGTGCAATTTATGTGTTTTCAGGCTGTATAGCCTCCACCTGTGGTGATTCATTTCACCTGTGCCAGCTGCAATACCCTTTGGGCGAGCACCGTACCGAGGTTCACCGACGGGCGGGGCGTCCCATTTGTGAGTGAAGCCAGTTGCCATTTACACACACTGCCGCACTACATGGATGAATTTGTGATTTCATGCGGTCACAGATGCCTTTTCGACGTGATGTTGCAAATGAGGAATTCGAAGGACAGCGCTTTCGGTTTTCAGCTAGCGGCGAGGAGACGCCCACAGGTCTGACTGCAAATATAACGTTCTATTGTTTAATGTCCTTGGGACAGGGGCCATGGCGAGTATGCTATGATTGATATGGATAGTATGGGATGCGCAATAGCGTAGTGGACAAAAAGGCAGGACGTTCCCAAATACATGTTACTTCACAACACTAGAATTCCGGGCTGGAGAACAGTGGATTTTGCAGACTGCATTACGCACAGACTCAATGGAAGTTTCAAATGTGATGTGAGTAAATAATCAGGCGTTTTCATACCGGGATGAGGGAATGATGTATGGATGCATGGACAGATGATTTGATGGAGAGTTTGCCATGTACAGGGCTTTTTGGAATCTATCCACCTCCCCTGCGCTATGTCATGCAGAGCTGCCATAGTGGGACCATCGTCTTTCTGCCCTTGTTGAACCCTCCCTGTCTCGACGCGCCTTCAGGCACTTGTGTCTATGCACGTTACTAATCCCATCTGATGGATTCTGTCTTCACAGACGCATGCACACAAACACTCGTAGTTAATGCTGTTTTCACCTCGATTTTTATGGTTGTGATTCGCAAGTGATTTTTGGGTGGGTATATTCCTTTTGAGTGGGCTAGCATGCATATGGCTGTTGATTTAGTGTGATCATTGAAGTGAGTTATACAATTGTAGTTCTGATGCCCATACTATTCTTTTTCATTTCATTTGGGTGACAGGTATCTCCTCCCCTTTTGCCGCTGCCATCTGTACGCCACTCCTGCAGATGGCTTTTACTCCCGACACCTGCTGCTTCGTGTCAATCAGTGGAGCACCATTACGATCTTATAGGACGATCGCCAATGGGCCACATGCCCTTACGCAGTGCTAGTGGCTAGGAGCAACATATCGTCCTTTCTGCTGGACTAGTGCCTACCTGATGGGACGGCCCTGCGGTTCTAGGCGCTTCCGTGTTGCCTTTTTGGACGTGAATGTAGCCCCTGTGTACCATGATGGAACAGGGCGTCACACAAGCAGAAGCTGGTCATTTCTTGCGGATGCAGCCCACAATACTGGAATGTATTTAGGAGTTCATGACCTAATTGCTGTATGGCCCTTGGTGGTTTTGTGGTGCATTAAATGTCTATTCTGTTTTTGTTTGTCTCATTTTTCTGCTCATGTTGCTGTACTTGGACCTTCAAATGCCTGTGCTGCATCAGTGCGGCAATGGTGCCATGGCAGATATGGATGCCCACTCACAAGGCACTTGGAGCCCCTGGATTCATTTGTTTGTTGGCATGCATGGGTGACTTGTTCATTTCACTGGTTGCATAGTGTGACTTCATTGCACCTACGAGGAGTTGTGCAATGTGGCCAGGGAGTGGTGTACGGGCACTCAGTAGGGCCGTTTACGGTTGATTCGCGATGCCGTACTTCTCACCATGGCAGTATGGTACTTTCCGCCATGCTTGATGGCGTTAGGTACATGTCCGCTAGGGTCGGAATTCGCGTACCGTTGCGCCATGGTGGTAATTACGGTTTGGCATGGCGCGCGTGCGCGTACTTGGTGCAGTTAGCGTTGGCGTTCGCTACGGTGTCGCTAATGGCATCGTACTTTACGGTGACGGGTCGTAATCGCACCGAGCGCTATTCGATGGCGGTATTGCATTTCCGCCATCTAGCAGAGGTTTGGGCCTGCAAACACTTTCATCTATTCCTTTACGGAAAGCCGTTCACCATAGTCATGGACCACCAGGCATTGATCTTCATCTATGGCATTCCACAAGCCAAGATGCTGCCCAGAATTGGGAGGTGGGCACTGCGCCTCCAGGACTACCTGTTCACCATAACACACAGACCAGGCAAAGAGCACAACCCTGCGGACTTTCTCTCAAGTCATCCACGAGAAGGAATGCAAACCTGAGATGTCCATACCAGATCAATACATACGATACGTCATCCATAGCAACACACCCCAGGGTCTCGACATGGACCAAATAATTTGTGAATCCAACGCTGACCAAGGTTTGCAAATAATACTAAGATGCCTGGAGACGGGTCGGTGGAAACAGGCGAAACAACTCAAAGAAACAGTAGGTGAAGAAATAGGACAAGACATCACGTGTTTTCTAGCCGTAAAGGAGGAACTTGTGAAGTCAGACTGAAGGGCACCAAACTTGTGATGCCGCGCAACCTGCGACGGAAGGTCCTTGAGCTAGCCCACAAAGGACACAGGGGTATAGTGTCCACAAAAAGAATGTTACGACAAAAACTGTGGTTCCCACACCTCGATTCACTAGTAGAGGGACTGCTCAAGAACTGCCCACCTGCGCAGTCATAAAACCCCATACTGCGCCTGAGCCGCTGTGTATGACAGCACTTCCCGAAGGGACATGGGAAGAGATAGCAGTTGACTACTTTGGGCCGATGGAATGGGGAGAGCACATACTAGTGGCAGTTGATGAGTACTCGCGATACCCGGACCTGCAAATAGTACCGTCTACGTCAGTTTACCATGCCATTCCCGCACTTGACAGGATGTTCGCCACGTATGGCGTTCCTAAGGTCATGAAGACCGATAATGGGCCCCCTTTCTCAGGGCAGGACTTCAAAACCTTTGCAGAATACATGGGTTTTCGACATCGAAAAATAACACCCTTGTGGCCACAAGCCAATGGCACGGTAGAGAGATTTATGAGTAACATCAAGCGCACCACTCAAATTGCGCGACTCACGGGAGAACCTGTGGAGAAACTGTTGTGCCAACTAATGCAAGACTATAGAAATACCCCACACAGCACCACAGGAAAAACACCCTCAGAGATGATGTTCGGAAGAACTATCAGCACAAGACTGCCACACATCACAGCGGATGAAGACCGATATGAAAACGACCCCGAAATGCAAAGGAAAGATGCCCTCATGAAAGAAGACATGAAAAGGTCAGCTGACACAAGACAACGGGCAAAGGAATGTGATCTGGCACCCAGGACATCGTCATAGTCAGACAACCACGAAGTCCCAAGAACATGGCCGCATTCAATAAGGAACCCCTCACGATTGTCAAGACAAAAGGGTTACTCATCACAGCAGAAGGAGAATAAAGATCCACAACGAGGAACTCATCTCACTTCAGGCGAATGCCAGGGATCATACCTGCTGCAGAGACTCGGTCACCTGATGCCAGCCAAAGCTGGGATGTACTATATGAAGGAGACAGAGAAGATTCCGAAAATGAGATGCCACTTGTGGCACCTCCAAGCCCATCCGCAGGAATGGACATCCGTCCTCAGAGAGCCAGAAAGAAACCCCACCGGCTCATTGAGGAAATGAACTGAAGAGAGGATTTAATGTGTAGTAACGGGGGTGTGTGGTGTCGTTACCGCCCTCATGTCACGTGGGGAGGGCCCCGGGGCAGCGGGAAGGGGAGAAGCAAGCAGGGGAAGGGAAGTTCAGTTCCTAGCAAGTAGTCCACAAATAAAGTTGTGTTGCACCCCAGCTCCCGAGTTTGTCTCTCCTTTCATGGTGTGGAGGACGGGACGACTGCTGTGTCAGAGAGTGAGGCGGTCCACACAGGGACTCAACAAATGCACTAATATACTTTTCCTTTGACTCTTTATAGATATATATGCTTGATGGCCATATTTGCGTTCAATCCTAACAGTTTTAGGAGAATCGGTTCCTCGTTATCAGCGGCATCAGGGCCCTTAGTGCCTGTGATCCGAGGGTAGGAAAAGCCACGAGTGTTTGCTTTAGTGCCTATACTTTGATGATTTATGGCTAGTGCTTTTCCAACGCTGTGTTAAGACTACTCAGCAAATCCAATGAGGATGAATGATGCAAATGGACACATTTTGCTCCCAGAGTTAGAGTAAAGCTCTGATTGTTGATTTGTATTGTATTGCCTGAATTGGCTTCTCCAATCAAATACACACCATATAGTATTGCTGCTGCTAGGTCCATTGAATGGCACTGGCTCCTTCCCTATATATTTCACTGTCATGGATGCCAGAGACACCCCGGCACGAACATTGAGCGGCAGGCGGGTAGCTAAGGACGTCTGTCAATATATGCATAAGTGCGCATTAGCTTAATGCAAATAAGACTCTTCATTACATTCATGGTAAGCGGTTTCATGCTATCACTTTTACGGAGGGCTCAGTCTATTTGAGCAAATACTTCATTATGTAAAAGGGTCAGGGCCTCGATTACCCACATGGCTGTTCCCCCCCACAAAGGATTGGTCATAAAATAAACCGAATGGTTAAACAATCATTTCGGAGAACAAATAAGCATGCTCGTTACCATTGTAAGCCTATCACATTGCAGAAAAAACCTTTCTGATCAGATACACAGTCAACCATTGGCATACCATGATTTTCCTTTGCAAGACCAACTCCTTGCAGACTTGAGTAAGTGCCTCAGTGTTTTTGTATCATGTGCATTTCCAATTTAAGCACTACAGTACTATATATAGTACATAATTGCAAATCTTGAAAAAGCTTGTGAAGAGCAAAACTCACGTTGCCAATTTTTCCCTGAGAATGTTATGTTATTTAAGCAATATAACCCGAGCTGGGGGCCATTACTGCGTCAGGTAATGCACGGGGGCCATAGCTATAGGACCCGGTAATGGCCCCTCAGCGAGGGGTTTAATGCGATTAGTACCCGGATCCGTTGAACTGGGATACTAATTGCGTGCATCCGTAAATTAGGAAGTGTCATCGTTTAACAAAAGTAAAACAAAATGGCCCTTCTCCCTTTCCATGGAGGGCCATTCGCAGAGCTGAGGTGATGTGCCGGAAACGCAACTGTTCCGAAGGTGGGAGAGGGAAAATATGCAAAAAAGGTGGCTGGCTATCCCTTGGTATAATCTGATGCATGTGGTTTCAGGTCTGTTTGCCTACTGAGGACTCCTAGTGCGCCTTGCAATAACACACTCAAGTTCTATGTTAGAACACATAATACGCATACAAACTAAGCCACCAACACATATAGAGACCCCTCCCCAGCAGACATCAAATATAAATACAGTACAAGTACAGTACGCTATTCTACACTTCTATGTACCACACCCCGGGCCAATGCAGCCTAGCACTTTGGGCACTTTAGACTCCCGCTTGAGACATTAATGCCTCAATGCGCTCAACAGAGAACACCTAGAAACTGACCCGCAGGCAGAGCTCAGGCAGAGCTCAGGGTGCTTCTGGCCTGCATGCATCAAATAGCAGCAAAGCTATCTTGCATTTTCCCCCTCTCCTCAGTAACTTGACCTAACGGCCTATTTTTACGATCTGCCATAGCGCACAGAGATCATGAAAATGGAAGTGGAGTGTGGGGGCTATTTTAATACACTTGCATCAGTTGTACTCCATTTTTTTTTTATGTCAAATTCTTTTTTTCATTGTCCCGAAATAGTGAATGTGCTTCTACTTATAAGTGGTGGAAATGGGGTCTAAGACTTGCTAGCAGCAGGACTCCTAGTCAAGAGTTCGGCTTTGCATACCTATTCCCACATATGTGTTGCCCCTACACAGTGATTAATTGTGGACCTGTTTATATTTGTCAATAACCACTACAATGGAAGGTTGAAACAAGTGGTTGTACCATTAAACAACATGGGGCCTGATTCACAGAAGCGTATAATGGCGCAATCCCATAGGAAAACGTTCTGTGAATCAACCATAACCAGTTAAGCGATGTTGCCACTAGTACTCATTGGGCCTCATTACGACGTTGGAGGTAGCCTTGCTGGTAAAACCGGCAAGGCTACCTCTAAAGTCACATGCATGTCTGGCACCCGGGAATGGGCAATTACCGGGCTGTTCTGACCCAGCCGGACCCGTTAATTGCCCTTTTGCAGGTGCCGGGCCCGGTACATCCCCATTCCAATTTGAGCCCCAATAGGCTCAATGGGAATGGGGAGGGGGTAGCACCGGTACCGTTAATAACGGTACCGGTGCTACCATCATGTTCTGCTCGTGGGTGCCGGTATGGCCACCAGGTCAGACCTGGTGGCTATAAGGGCACCCGCAAGCAGAACTTGTAGAGCGGCGGTACGGTAGCAACGGTGCCGGTAGCGATTCCGGCGCTGTTGTTGCCTTACCATATTCAAACTACTAATTTGTGCCCACCTGTGGCCTATTCCAGCAGCAGGCCATACTAATTAATATAATGCAATGTTTATTCATTCATCGGCTGATGTTTTGCAAATATCAAATAGGTGATTGACAGGTGGAGCACAGTGCACATTCAGGTATAATCGAGAGGAGATGCATTGGTGACATCTAGTGTATCCTACGCACATCAATTTGTAATCTGAAGAAACACACTTTAAACTATGTTCCCCAACCTATTTGAAAATAAGAAATAACATTTTGTACCGTAAAATACCTGGGTATTTTTACTTTGAGTAGTTTCCAACTTTAGCAGCACAAGTAAAAATGCTCAGGAATCCCTGTGTGCCTAAATGAATACCCTAGGGGACCCCACAACATGGCATGAAGCCAGGTAAAAAGGGATAGGCACGGTAATGTGGTACCAGAGCAGGAGGTTCTTGATGGAAGGGTGCTTGCGTCTGGTGGTTTTTTAAATTGAAGTGGGGGCAAATGTTTCCACCAAATATGCAGACGAGCGACCGAGCATAGCGAGGCAGCCGAACCTACCAAGAGGGATTCGGTGAAGGTTCACCACCAAGAACATACTTTAAATAATGGGTTACAATGGTCCATAGCGCAGCACACTTTTTGGAAAAATGTGGGTACAAATCAACACAGTTTGGAATTGCTTTCTTGGTTAACTCATGAAAAAATCCAATAGATTCAATTCATGAACAGTACACAGGAGCTTGTCATGATGCCTTTAGCCACAATATATATATATATGAAAAAGCCCGGCCACGGTGACAAGGGCAGCGCATTTTTTCTGGACTGTTTCGAGACTGTGGAGCTGGATTTGAATATTGGCAGCATCTACACTAATACGCTGTAATACGCATTTGAACATCCTGGACAGCGTGAAATTGGGCTCTGTCCCTTTATCTCCCTTTATCTCAACTTTTGTTGGGTTCCTTGACATGTGATACGTGATTTGCCACGTGACTAGGGAGGAAGCCTTATAATCAGCGTGCGCCACCCTTGCGGCGAGAAGCCCGCCCACGGTGACAAGGGCGGTACATTTTCTCTGGTCTGTTTCGAGACTGTTTGGAGCTGGAGGGAGCCATCACCAATCCAAGGTATCAACAGACATATAGTCAGACCCTGAGTGCAGCGCTGCGATCGGCGAATCACTCAAAGCTGTGCTGATAAACACCGTGGGAGACACGGGCCAGCAAGAAACATTGCCGTGCTCGAATTGTCACGTTTACATCTAAATCTCCTACCTCATCATCACGTTACATCACAGTTACATCACAGCTGGGTGTATTTAACCTGAAACCTCTGAAACCTCTGAACTGCTCTGCTTTAGCTGACCACTAAGAGAATAAACTAGCATACTGCCCTCCTCCAAACAACAGCCCACCCTAGAAAACTGTAAGATTGCTGGCGGTTTGAAAGGAAATATAAAACAAAAATAAAAAACCCTGCAGTAACTAAAAAAAGAAAAAAAACACCTTATTTTCCCAGAGAGTGTTTTGGCATATAGTAGCAGTGAAGACACTGCCTCCAAGGTATTTTTACATTTCATCAAACACCAAAATGACACATACTTTTGCCTACTGTGTCATCTAAATTGAGGCACTGAGGGAGGTTTATGGTGAAATCACCTCAGAAAAGAGGAAAAAGCAACGGGAGGTGACTTGAGGCAAAAACATTCCTCATATCATCAAACCTGATTTATAGAGGCTTCGTCTTTTGAGCAAGATGAAGCTGTGCAGCAAGGTTCTACAGGATGGCCACAGATGCCCAGAGTGGGACGGCTCCTATGTAGACAAGATAAGAAGTCAATAACTACACACTATACTTCACAGCTCACCCAATAGAGCGCTCACTCCTGCAATATCTACAACAGCGCAGGTACATGCACAAAGACTAAACCAAGTTGATTTATCCTCCGACATAATACACTCTTGGAAGTGGGGGATAGAATACACCACTATGACAAAAAGAATACAGAAAAAAATAGACAATCATTTTGGCAAAAAGAAAAGAACAAAAAGCCTGAATGACCTTCAAGGTGAGATCACAATGACACCATCTATTGATGGTCATTCTCCCCAAGGAAATCTCGAACCCTTTCATCTAAATGACATACAAAAAGAAAGCAGTAGAGGAAATGACATCAAACATCATACAAGAGGGGAGCTGTCTCTTGAGATAGATCCTAAGCAAATAGGAGCCACAGAAACACAAGTGTGCAACAAAATCTTAACACCTGAATTATCAGGTCAACATACACCAGACAAAGAAGAAAATAGCCAAACAGGAGCTGTAACCCTCTCAGCACTGAACTTCGTCCTCAATTCCCTAGTAACAGTCTTTGAACATTTGAAATCAGAGGTTCAAATGCATGCAGGAACACTACTGGAATTGACTAGAGAGTCAGCCAATACAGAGGCAGCCCTAATAGGATTAACCACTATAATTACTACAGTCACTATTCCTTCCTTGAAAGACCGGAGAATAGAAACAGCGAAACAAGGACTAGATCTCTCCTCGATTCAAAGAGCCTTGGAGGCGAAAAAAACAGATGAGACTAACCATAACATCTTGCTTCATGAAGCCCTTTCTCTTCCTAAATCTCTTAAACGTGAAAACACAGGAGAAGATAAAGACCCTAGAAAAGAAGAGCCTCAAAATAATCTCTTCGACAATGCTCCTCTTTCCGAATTGGTTTTTGAGGAGTTTAGGATATTGGCACATGTGGTGGAAGAAGCGGACGAAGAAGTAGCTGAGCCTCAGCATACAGACCCAGAAAGACTGACACAGAAACAGAAGTGCCGTACTCCGGAATGGATTGAAGCTGGTAAACATCACTCAAAAGGCAGAAGAAAAGCAAAAAAAAGAGAAATCAAAAAGAAAAGCACTGTTGCCTTTCCCATCGCTCTTAGAAAAAACAAAAAAGCAAAACAAATAAAGAAAAAGAAAGAGCAAGCAGCTCTGAAGAAATAGTAATAGGCACAACAGGACATAAGACACCAGAAGATGAACTGCAGGAATTGACTCAAAAAAGATCAAGACCCCTGCTCATCCAATAAGGGGGAAAAAGAGATCTGAATGGAAAAGTGTCCTCTAAAAAAATGGCAGGCAAGAAAAACATCAGGAAAAAATCTATGTCCTCGAGTCAAAGCATACAAACCCCTGATCAGTCTGAAATAATTAGTTCAAGTGTGGGCCAGCAAACAGAACCACAAACAATACATATTGAAGATCTACAGCATCTGGGATCACAGATCAATAATCTATGAAGCCTTCTTAATAAAAGAGATGAGAAGGGAGACAATAGCAACAAGAAGATGTGCCCGCCAACAAAACGCCCACCGTGGGCATCGATCTTTATGATGAAGGGGCATAAATCTACATCAAAGATGGCCATAGCCGAACCCGAAGAAAAAACTAGAAAAATTGCTCCAATTTTCTTGAAATGCTCCTCACTGGGACGCCAAGTACCCCCTTTATTGGATGGAAGCAAAAATTGTCAGGGCAAAACGATGGCATTGAAGAAGACCCAACTGATATGACGAAGAATTGCTCGCCTACGGAACACGGGACAGTGATCCCGCAGTTTACAATGCAGGAGGAGGACTCTGAAGCCCAAGAGTATGCGTTGCCAAAACTGTGGCTCAAGGCAACAAATAAGATCTCGCAGTATAACTCCCTCTGCAGAGGGGCTATTTTGGCCTATATTAATAAAATTCCAAACCTCTATTTGTTCGGGACAGGTGACATTGAATATGTAAAATTCCCGAATAGAAACAACCCAAAGCTCGCAGAAGTAGGCTTTACATCAACAAAAGCATGGAAGGCAATACAAAACAATGAAAAAGAACTGGAAAAAATCAACTTACATGTTCTCCTCATTGCACCAGAGGAAGCCATAAAAGCCAAAGAAGAAAGCAAGAGCCTGACTGCTGAGAGGTTTACTGGAAATGCAAGATCTACAAACTCGACTACATCTTCAAACTCTCCAGGGAGAACAGGGGAGCAACAGGCTAGTACACTAGCCGCTCTGCTGGAGATTCTCACGCAAGTACTCCAAAAACTAGCCTTGGGGTCGCAGAATCTTTAGGCAGGACACTCTAAGTGTAGTGAGTTGGAACTCCTGTGGTCCAAAAACGTTTACTACCAAAAATTGAGAAACTTCCTCTATTGGAAATAAAGGTATTGTTCTCCTCCAAGAGACGTGGCTAACTCATCCTATACAATTATAAGGCTACTCAATACTAACGATTCCTGCAACCCAGAAGGCTAAGGGCCGCCCATCAGGTGGGCTCCTGCTGGGTAATAGCCACTCACTAAGCAAAGAAGTTATTCCATTATTCAGCAACAAAAATGGCATACAGGCATGTAAAGTCAGCTTACAATCTTCACTGGGCGGGGCGCAGCTTATAATAGTGAATATCTACTGGAACCCGGCGCAGATTGACCTCCAAAACTTTAATTCCTTACTCTCATCATTACTGGAAAAGTTAGCCCTGGATTATGGTGAGGCCCAGGTGATCTTGGCAGGGGATGTCAACATACAGTGCATCCAACATCATAATCAGAAGCGTAAACCAAGACAATCTAAGCAATCTGTGTTAGGGGAACAATGGCTGAATTACCTGAACTCTTGGGGCCTCAGTATGCTGAACAGGGCCTTACCAGGCGACAGCCCGCCAGGTCCTACGTGGTCACGTGGCAACTCCTCCTCTACCCTGGACTATATTTTCGCTTCAGAAAGCATACTGTCAATAAATATGCACATGGAAACCATCTGGGGTGAAAGAGAGTGATCATGCCCGCCTAAAACTAGTCATCTCTGACATCAACATCAAGCAAGGCGAAAAATATTCCCATGACCTATCCTTGGAAAAAGGCAAAACGACCCTGTTAAAATACAAAAGAGAGGGGAAGAAATTAAACAATCTCGCCACAATTCCAATGAGAGAACAAAAAGAAAATTGCCACCCTGAAAGCTTTGTTAAATTTATTTGGTCTGTACATCCTCCAAGCTCAGGAGGCCTGCAGTGACCTACTCATCATCAGCACACGTTTGACGAGGAAACATGGGCACATCAAATCTTATAGGAGAGAAATTAGACAATTGAGAAATCACAGTACTGACCAATGCTACAAGGAGAGTTACAAAACCTGAAAAGAGCTTACAAGAAATGGACTCTCTCGAGAAAACATTCACTATCAACAAGACAACAAACAGATGTTGGAGGCCCTTTGCAGGAACAGCAGTAGACATTTTGGTCCATCATTAATAGGTCGGACAAAACAAAAAAACATAGCACCCATCAATGCAATCTGGTCCCAGAAAAAAGCTGGAACGACTATCTTACTAAAAATTTCAAGAGAAACCAAGAGGCTCAAGAGACTGGGTTTGAACATGACAAATGGGAACTTACGTTTAACATCCATCTTATAGAGCACCTAATAATAAAAGCCTCGTCCTCTAAAGCTGCTGGCCCAAATGGCCTAACCTACCAAGTACTAAAATATAACCCCAAGACCTGGGCAAACCTATTGTACCTCTTGTATAATAAAATCATTGCAAGTCAAACCTTCCCGGCCTCCTGGAAGCAAGCTATTATTATCCCATTCTACAAGGGCGGGCGACAGGTCACAACTGGAGAACTACAGACCAATCGCCCTCCTTGACATTTAAAGCAAAATCTTTATGAGGATAATATTGAAAGATCTGGAAGAATGGGCCAAGAAAGCAAATATCATTGCACAATTTCAAACAGGCTTTAGAATTGGGATGTCCACCACTCTAAACGGCCTAGTACTGAGTTTACTGACTGAACACGCAAAGGAGGCAGGAGAGGGACCCATCTATGGAGCCTGGATTGACTTCTCCAGAGCTTTTGACCTGGTACTGAGTGAACGTTTATGGGCTAAAATGAGGAATTGGGGAGCACCAAGTGGTCTGTTATCAATATTAATAGACCTCCACAAAGATACTTCACTAAAGGTTTCCCTCGACGAAGCCGGTCATCTCTCCAAGCCAATTACGGTCGAAAAAGGAGTTAGACAAGGGTGTCTGGGGCACCATTCTTCTTTAACTTATATTTAGCAGACCTAGGACCTTTCTTGCAGTCCTGGACATTGGCTAGCCCAGTACTTAATACAACCAAGGTACATTGGCTCGCCTATGCTGATGATATCGTCCTGATCGACAGGACTGCTATTGGGCTACAACATCTACTGAATGGATTAAGTGAATATGGCAAAATAACCAGTCTCTCAATTAACCCTAAAAAATCGAAGATTATAGTGTTTAAACATCCAAAAAAACACACAAATATCACTGGCTGGGCACTTGAAGGCAAAGTCATCTCAAGAGTAGAAGAGACAATTTACTTGGACTACGCAGTACAAAATGGAACATGAAATAGGGCAGAAAATGGAGAGAACAGTTCCACAGATGAAGAAGATCTATTGTGAACTTTGCAAATTCTCCATCATTCCCCTAGTGAAATTCTACACTGCAAAAGTAGTCCCGAATATTGTGTACGGTCTGGAGACTAAACCAGTACTGTGGGAACTAAATTGGCAGAAAGTAGAAGCCCAAATTTGGAAAAGGACCCTAGGCCTGCCACTAAGCCTCCCCATACCAGCCCTCAGATTTGAACTAGGCCTAAAGTCCTTAGAGTCACTGGCAGTATGAAGGCTCCTTTCATTGTATAGGACAATAGTAGAACCACAAAAAAACTCACTATATGAAGACATCAATCAACAACTATATCTCACAAATCGAAGATACTAGAACACCTGGAACAAAAGGTCTCAAGATGTCTGAAAGAAGCTGACTCCTCCATCAAAACACTAATTGCCAACACTTTGAAAGCAAAAAAAGACATCGAAACTAGGGATTGGATCAGAACTGGTGAGATGATACGTCAAATTAAACCACAGAACAGCTTTTTAGTAGTGGACAAAAAACTGGGCTACTTACCAAAGTACTTAATGAAACATCCAGAACAGGAATCGAGAAATAATTTCTTAAGGGCCCGACTTAATATTATTCATACAGGAGAAATATTGAACATTAGAGGGCAAAAACAAAATGCAATTAAATAATGCAAAATTTGCGCAGACCCAGTCAATCAAAGTTTGAGCCGTTTACTTCGATACTGTGAAGGCACATGGGACATAAGAAGAAAGTATTTCTCCACATTTGTGTACAAAGAGGACTGGTTGCTCTCAGATAACTTCTGGAACCTCCTGATTTCAGGACACAACACATCCCTAACACTAGCAGTAAGCCAGGTTCTGTTAAGGGCCGGGTTCATCTATACTTATAATAAATAGAACACTGGCACTGTTCTCGTAAGAACACAGTGGGCCTCATTACAACCCAGGCGGTAAGGGGTTAATGGCGCCGTAAAAGGTGGCGGTGCCGTTAACCCCTTACCGCCTAATTACGAGGTCCCTTTGTGGGTCCCTACCTTAACGGCTGGTTTCTACCAGCCGTTAAGAATTGGACCTGCAAAGGGACCTTGGAGGTATTTACGGTACCGCAATTTGCAGTACCATAACTACCGGCGTCCCAATTTCATTGAGCCCTATGGGGCAAAAATGGGAATGGGGAAGGGCCAATGGAGAATGGGGAATTACCGCCCCGCCAAGCTTGGAATGGGGCGGTAATTCCGCCATTCACCATGGCGGAATTGGTAAAATACCGGCGGAAACCATGACGCTACTGAGAAACCAGAGTACAGAGACCAACAAAAAGTAGTCAAGAGACTTTCTAGGAAGACTTTCATTTTTTGCTGCTCTTCTCTCATCCGACTACCTAGACTATCCTCTACCTATTTAAGTTAAATGGGAAATGTGTTTGTTTTCTAAGACCTTTTGTGAGTACAAGTTGAACATAATTGTACATTTAATTTTACATTTTTTCTAATGCCACTATTTTGTAAAGGTCAGCTTGACCAAAAACAAAAAAATAATAATAATATTAATTAAAAAAAAAATATATATATATAAATATATATATACATACATATATGTAGGACGGCAGTCACCGCCCTATAGTTAAGGTGAATTCGAGACACATAGGAACCCCTCAGGTTTCTATTGTTAATAACCTTTGATTTGAGTAACGGATTTGGCCGAAATTGCGAATGCGATTAAAAGTCTGCAGCCCCCAACAAACTGCAACGTTTCGTAAAGATGCAGCCTACTTCCCATTCATTTTCCCAAAGACAGAAAAGGTACATTTTTGCCAACGCCCACAGCCCAAACTGCTGGACGTATTTGGAGCAAGCCAGAAATTACTTGGGCACAAAGCTTTGACATGTGATCCATGCATGGTTTGGGATTATTCCGTGCCAAAGTTATTTTAAAATTTGACACAGAAGGGGTGCTACCTTCCCTAAGAATGATAGTTATATCTACTACGTGCATTTCAGGATCATGGTTTTCAGAAATGAAATGACCGCCATCTTGGTTTTCTCTCGATGCGAGAGATATTCGTGGCTGTAGACGTGGGGTGATGGCTAGAAAGAGTTAGAGGGGGTGTAGGGACTGAGTTTGGAACACAAAGCTTTTTGTAACCTCAGCTATAGCTGCAGCATGTGCTCTGGGGTGAGAGGGAGAGGGTAGCGAGGTGATGAGGCCGTCTGGGAAGTGCACTTGGTGATGATCTGGGATGCATTTATTTTTTTCCAGCTGATATATCCGAGGTTACAAAGGACTTGAGATAACCGCTGATATGTGTAGTTCAGTACCCATGGTTACATGTTTGTAATTCTTTTGGGAAAGATATTTTTATAACTATAGTGAAGTCATGGGTGAAATGGCTGTATGGCAAGTGACTTATTTGCCATCCATGTAATAACCAGGACAGACTCTGCTTAGCTTCAAAGTGAGGAAAGAGTCAGCCTCCTCAGGCCATGTAGTCGAATACATTATCCAAACTTACAAGACCACATAGAGGAATGGGCAGGCCCTTTTCTTGCTTTGAAGCTAAGCAGGGTCAGCCCGGCTTTGAAGTTAAGCAGCGTCAGTCCCAGTTACTGCATGGATGGGTTGCGAATGGGCATCAGAATTGTTTACTATTTTTTAAACCGTGACATCCTTGAAGGTATTGCACTCAGCGAATTTTATGCCTTTTGCTGAATTGAATTCTGGTATTTGTAGTTCCCACTCAATAATAAAAAAATAGGTATTTTTACAGCAACAGTGGGTGTCCCATCCCAGCAGTAACTGGGACAAACCCTACTTAGATTCAAAGGGAGGAAGGGGTCAGCCCACTAATGCTATGTTGCCTAATGTACAGGCCCCCCCTTAGAAGAAAACTTAGAGAAACATGGCATCCTTCCTCACTTTGAAACTAAGCAGCATCGGGACGGGTTACTGCATGGATGGCAGACAGTCCACGGTCCTGACGGCCTTGTGTTTTCTTATTTTTAAATATCTCATAACACCCAGCATCCGCATTTTTATAAGACAGAAAACATGAAATTTAAAAAAATCACATTTATGCTGAACACTGCTATCAGTGAACCATGGCCTTAAGGAGTTCAAGACTCAGCATATAACCATTATGCTACAATGTGCTGTTTAGATGTTCAAAAGTTTCATAGCTAGCCTATTATCATTCAACATATTAAATTATAGGCTAAGTATGAAATGTATGCCCTGCGAAGCACCAAGTCATTGTGGCCTAGTGGTTAAATGCTGGGCCTCGAACTCTGGCAGACCAGGGAGAAAAGCAACACAAGTGGGAGGTGGCGAGGTTTGTTGCAGTGCAGTCCTGTGATCTTATTTAGCATGAGGGCATTTAGACGTACATCCAGACATACTTCTGCGCCAAAATAACGTCACTGGGATGGCTTTCACGCCGGAATGCGTGCTGCAGCAGAATGCCCATGACAAATCGGCCTGCGCCAAAATGATGGCCCTGAAAAGGGGTGTACTGCTTGGAGAACACTGCTTAACCAAAGTGTTTGCTCCATGACAAATATTGTAATCTCACTGTGCATTGCCAAAAAACATTGTGAGTTCTCAAAGTTTTAAATATCTCATAACACATGGCAGCCACATTCTTTTTTTTTAAACCGTGCTTTTGTCAGTCCTTGAAAGGTTTGCACTCAGGGACAATTTTTTGACTTTTGCTGAATTGCATTCTGGTATTCTCACAGTCAAGATGGGGGGACTAATGCCACAATTGTACACTTTTGCCTGACATAGTTATATAAGGATTTATATATTTGAGTGATGCTATGGTATGTGTACTTTTGAAGTTTGCTTTATAAAGCAGAGTATCGTTGAAAGACAGACATGGGCTGAGGAGGGGAAATGATGAGCGGGCAAGTAAGTCATGAGTATTTGCCCATGATGTGGCAAGAGAGTTTGCAATCTTGGACACTGATGCAGTTATTTTCCCCTGATTGTGGTTGCTTTTCAGGGCACCAGTGAGGAACACATGTGGTTGGACAGCATAACTTTTTTTCAGAGGGTGGATGCACCCCCTTGGGTTTTTTTGCGGTTGGCAAGCTTGCTCAAGTATTTGGATACCAGGATTTTACTCAGGTTGTCATGTTCCCAGTGCAGACGCTTACCCACAAGACCACAAGCACCTGTTTCATATTGGGATTTTGTTTACCATGGAATATTTCACTACAGGTTGCTGGGTTTAAAAGGTGAGCACCTTCAATTCTTTGCCAGCATATTTATTGGAGTATTTCCTCTCTCATGTTATTTTCCTGGTGGTCATTACTTTTTTTAACTGTCTAATGCTATTTTGTCTTGCACACTTTCTTCTAAGCAGAAGGTCAATTGAACTAACTTTGTATATTTCACTTTAAAATATGTGGCCACTTACTGTGCGTATATTCCTGGATGCCAGCTTTTGATTTTTGCTATGGGGGCTAAAGTACCTGGGCATATGTTATTCTTGCAGCCGATAATTTTTTACCATTTTCTGTTCTGCTTAAATGCGGGTAGTTGGGTCGTGCGAAGTATCACAATTGTCACCAAGAGACCGGCTATAAAATTTAGGGCTTGTACCATGCTGCTTAACCAAAGTATGTGATTCTTGGCAAATAATTTAATCGCGCAGGGCATTAACTAAAAAGATTGGGTGTTCTCAAAGCCTACAATGTTTTAAACCTATAAAAAAATAGATATGTTTACAGCTAGAGTGACATCGAAAATCACTGGTGAACTGAGTCTCCCATTCATACAGTAACCAGGACTGACCCCGAGGAAAAGGCCTGCCCCCTCAGGCTATGGTGCCTTATAAATGAGTAATGTTACAAGACCACTTAGAGCAACATGGCCCGAGGTGGCTGGCCCCTTCCTCACTTTGAAGCTAAGCAGTACCGTGCGTATATTCATGGGTGCCAGATTTTGATTGTCACTATGGGTGCAGAAACTACATGGGCATGTGCTATTCTTGCAGCTGGTCATTTTCTTTCCCATTTCTATACTGCTTAAATGTGGTTAGTTGGGGTTGTACAATGTACAACAACAGTCACCAAGAGACCGGCCATAAAACAAGGGGCTTGGAGCACGGGACAGGACATTTTGGCATGGCGAGTTAGGTTCACGCCGTTATGGAGTGACCGTTTCGCCGCAGGTTCTGTTTGGGCACGCCCAGTTAGACGCAGCCGTTTGGGGTGGGGACCTCTTGGTGCAAGGATGTTTTGGCATGAGAGGTTGCAATCGGTGTGGCATGATGCTGGTACTTTGCATTTTGTAATATGGATTAAACGTGAAAAACATTTATCTACTGCATTATAAAACAGGATGGGACATGTATTACATTGTTGTTGTAGAATTGAAAATGCATTAAACATGAAATACTTTTATTTACTAAAACATCATAAAACAGAATGGAACATGTATTACACCGTCTCTCGGCAACATTATAAAACTGAAAAAATGAAATAAAAACATTGTGCTGAACGCTGCCTTCGAGAAGCACGGCCTGCAGGTGTTTAAGATACAGCACTTAACCATTATTGTAAAATGCTGTTATTGTTGGGATGCTCATAAGTTTCATACTTAGCCTTTTACAATTGGACAAATTAAATTGTCGGCTAAGTATGAAATGTAAGCGCTTTGATCAGTAAGCCATTGTGGCGTAATGGTTGAATGCTGGTCCTTGAACTCTGGCAGACCAGGGAACAAGACTTTTTTAAAATCTTTATTCAAAACAGTATATTTTGGCTAAACACTCTGTATTCTGGACTATGTAGTCTAACAGGCATGCCTTTGATCCATGTGGCCTCCTTCATGGAAACATTCACCCAATCACTGCCTGATTTTAAGAAGGTCTTCTGAGCTGCACTACCAATGGGTTAATAATAGTTACACGTCTTCCATTGCACGTGAGGCAGAGCAAACAAGACTTTGTTCGCAGCTCAAGGGAGGGGCTTGCCACACGGTCCCATTATTCCCTTAATATATTGCGCTACTTTTAGACTTTGAAAACAGCAGGGGCAAGTAGACATCACTCCTCTCCAGCCCCTTATTCTTACTGTCCCCAGCTGAAAAAAACATATTTTACTTGTTTCTGCCTCCTCTGATTCTACACTACGTACTTCCTCCTTCGATAACTCACAGGTTCCCTACTGCCATTCAACCCACACAAACAAATGCGCAAGAGAAAACATGAATATAGCCAAGTTACATGTCTTGTATATATTGTTATATGCCACATGTCCTTTGTTATTTGTAAGATGATCATTCACAGCAAACACACACACATTGCATGCACACCCTCACACCAAACATTCCCCTTACACTGCACATATATTCAAAAAGAGGACTACACTGTCCCTGGGCAACATTATAAAATAGGAACACAAATATTTTGAAAATCACATTTATGCTAAACTCTGCCATCAGAGAGCCCTGAAGGAGACACAGCCTTTATCCATTATGCTACAATGATGTAATTGTTTGGGTTCTCAAAAGTTTCATACCTAGCCTTTTATCATTGAACATATTTAATCATAGGCTAAGTATGAAATGTATGCCCTATGATGCACCAAGACATTTTGGCCTAGTGGTTAAATGTTAGGCCCTAAACTCTGACAGACCACAGTTCAAGGCTGTATGTTTTGTTAAAATTTAATTTAATTAAAAGAAAAGCAACGCAAGTGGGAGTTGGTGAGGTTTGTTGCAGTGCATTCCTGTGATCTTATTTGGCTGCGCTGCTAACTTCATGTCTACCATTTTACATACTTGGGAACCATGAGGCAGTTGGACTCAATTAGGCCTAGCATGATGGAGCCGGCAGGCCAGCCCCTATCAGAGATTGATGGATGTGCATCATTGCTTCGGTTCAAAAACATTTTGGCAAATACATCTGACCAGGAGGACTCCTAGGAAGAGAAGATCAGGGAGTTCGACTGGCAGAGACATAGGCTACAAAGGGAACATCTGATCCACTTTGCAGATAAAGAAGAGTCAGAGTTTACGCCCTAAAAGAGCAATCCTGAAAACCTCCACCCATTCAGGGAAGATGTGAGTCAGACGAGTACTCCCCTGTGCAAAAAGGGAGCCCCAGGCCAGTGACCCACAGAGCCCACCATACAGCAGTGGAGAAGAAACTAGGCCCCGTCATTCTGTGTAAGACTCCTAGTCTCAAAGAATCCGCGAGCACCTAGAGGATAGGGACGGGACCACAAATACCAGCAGCTCTGAGTCTGAGGGCAAATGGACTCAGGAGCAGTGGAAAAAGAAAGCTGCCAAACAAAAGAGATCTCTGGTAAAAGACCCCAAGTACCACACAAATGCCAAGTACTCAGTCTGGGAGCCTCTGGAGCTGTATGACCAGATGATGATGTCATTTGGCATAAAAAAATACTATAATTCCATGGAGTTTGTCAAGTGGATATTTTCTCCAGAATACGTCAGCTTCTTTGCAGGGCTGGAGGATTAAAATCATTCAAGATGCTCCACCTACAAGGCGGCCACCTTGAAACACTTCACTGTGCACTGGAACCCCCAAGAGGCTCGCAAGGCGGCCTACAACCTGCAGTGCATAGAGGATCAGGCACGGAGAGAGCTTGTGCAAGAATTGAAGCTGGCATTTGCCCACACCTCTAGACGGGTGAACCCAAACAGTAGTGAGTTAATTATTACCTATTTTCATGCCCTCCCTAAGTACATAATGACACAACTGGTTAAGGACTTCCACGATGAAAGGACCCTGGATTCGGTAATAGAACCGGCAAGTCCAAAAGCCTGTGTAAAATAAAAACATCCCCATAAGTCCCAAACCGGCTCATCAGAGCCCTCAAATAAACCTGGATACCCAGAACAGCTCAAACCCAGGGTTTGGTACCCCAGTGCAATGACAGGGAGACAACCCTGACAACCAACAGACTCCAGAGGAGGAGGCCCGAGGGGAAGGGGGATCCAAAGCCCTAGAGGAAGCTTCCTTCCTCGCCTGTGAAAAGCCCCTAGAAAGCTCTGGACCTGAACCCCAATCTCTTACCCCCGAAAAGCTGCAACCTAGGGAACAGAGGGTAAGTAGGAGAGACCAAAGGACCAAGAAGACCCATTTCTTGGAGGAAGTCCGCGTCCTCCAGTTTGAAGGGCAAGAATCCCTGGAGGATTCAGGGAAGAAAGTCTTCTCTTTAAAGGACGAGGGAATTCCTCCCAAATAAAAATGGGTCCCAAAAGACTCTAACTTAGACTGGGTCAGTATGTGGACTGACCCAGAACCACAAATCCCTGAACCTCAAAAATGTCATCCTGAGAACTCAGAAATAAATGAGGGATTCTCCCCCCAAACCGGTTCAAGTCACTATCTCCAGGAAAATGGCGAAAGCACAGAATCAGGGTAAAAGGGGATTTACAGATTACCGAACTCTGACACAGAAAACTGGCCAAGATCCAACAGTGTCGGAGTTCAAAATAATGAAATTAACTGCCCGCAGGCCCAAAATGCACATTACCATGGCCCCTTTGAGGAGAAAGAAGGCAGGTTTTATGCCCTCTTCAAGGTACAAGGCCAGCGTGCATTTTCAGCGCTGGTGAACACAGGATCCCAATCCACCCTTCTTTCCCAAAAGGCATTGGATCAAATTAATTCAGCAAGGGGGTAGTCACCAAATTCCCCTCACACCTCTTTCTGGACAATGACATTCCTGTCGAGGGGACTACGGATCAGGAGAACAAAATTGGGCGACATAGAGTGAGCCATCCGGTCATAGTCGAAACTCCAGAGGGCACACCTTGTCTCCTGGGGAATGACCTCCTTCAGAGGTTGTCACCCCTAATAGACTGTGTGAACAAGGTCCTCTGGACCCAGACTAACCGGTCAATAAAACAAAAACAGAGTACAAACTATGTAAGTCTAAATGGCACTTGCCATATGGTTGAGCAGCGGTCTGACCAAATTGAATTCCACTTTAGGGACCATCAAGTCCCCGACATAACTGTAATCTCTATAAGACAACAAACTTGTGATGGGAACCCTTCTCCATTTTTGAAAATCAACCTTCCTCCCAGTTTCAAGTGGCATTCCACACTGGAAGGAAATACCCTGAAATGTTATACTGATCCACAATTTAATGATGAAATGTGATGAAAATCCAGCTCAAAGCTTGGCTGATATTCAGAAACTGGGTGAACAGCTGTCCCTCCCCATTCAGGTAAATGAAGGGGGAGCCTGTTCTCGCCAGAGTTTGCCCGAATGATGGAAAAAGCTTAATCAGTGAAGCATTATTCAGGAAACTCCCATTCAGACCATTACCACATTTAAGTTGATTGAAAAGTGGGAAATGGGCCTGGAAACTCCAAATTCCAAACATCTCCTGTCTAGCAGGTGCATGCTAAAAGTTTCCATTGGTGATCAAAGCATAGAGCGTAATTGTTGGGTTGTGCGAGATGTCCCCTCTTCCTTTTTCTTAGGCAGTGACATTCTCAATCGATTTGCAATTAATGTGGACCTCATTAATTACAAAGTCTGGTCCCGACTGGGGGGTAACCCCCTGGTCTTTGACAATCCTGAAAAAGCCTTTCAATCAGTTCAATTGCTGCCGTATGCAGATGAAGTTCAAACTGGAGAAGAGGTCACCATCCCAGGCTGGTCTGACAATTCACCATCCCCCTAAAAATTAAGAGAGGACAGAACCTCCAAAATCCAGATGCTTATGTAAATTTAAATCATCATCTCCTCCAGCAGGAGTTGTATCTGAACCCGACACCACTAGTTGACTTAGAACACGACACCATTTGAATATTGGTGGATAACAGCAAACCTAGGAGTATCACTCTGGGCACAGACACCTTCTTTGGAATGGCGGTTGATGACCAACATGTCTCCATTGATTTAGGGAATTAAATCATGGGACAGATCCCCAATGGCTGCTATGACTGTGATGATGACTTTCCACCAGAAAAGATTTTCACCCGGCAAGAGGGGAATTTCTTGGTGTACTCTTCCTGCCCTTATGTCACAATCCCTAACAAACAGACACATACTGTGGGCAGGACACTGATACTGCAGCCTCCGCCAAGAGGCCCCCCAGAGCTGGATGTCATAAAGGTACCAAGATGGACCCTAGATATCATGCCCTAAGAATCCTTGGTGGTCTAGTGGTGCTGGGTGTAGCCCAGGGCTATATAACCCCGCCCTGGGCCACACCCAGTGATTTGCATTCTCTTTGGCTTCTGAGTTGCCAGCGTAATGCTTATCTCCAGGCAATCCACATGCTGCAACCCCTGCAAGCTGCCGGACCTCCGCTTGCCTGTTTCCGGATCCTGCAATCCTCCCGAGCTGCTGCAGTAATTTCTATACTTACCGAGGCCTGGGGGGAGTTCATTCCAATGCACTGCGTGTCGGCACCTGAGGAAGAAGAAAGAACACACTGTGAGCATTACAGCAGAGATACAATCACAGTCCGTATATTATTGCGAACATCACTGCAGCCCCTCTGATAACGCGTTTACCTGCATTACCCACTCTACATGTCCAAGAGTCTTCAAAGGATGCTCTGGGCATCGGCAGTCAGAACACAGCAACATCTTGGAAGTTCCATTCCGCCGCTCCTGAAAAAAATAAGGAAAGCCAGTAAGTAAGGCAGAGTTGCTCCCTAAACGATTGCGTTGGCACATTACAGAGAGAGACATTTAATGCACTCCAGACATTACAGAAAGTGACTTCTAAGGCACATAGAGACATTAGAAAACCTAGAAAATGACATTTAAATCACAGAGAAGACAACCAGGAAGAACATCCATACAGCAGGACTTGCTGCTTAACAAGGACACTAAAAAAGACACCAACCTCTATTACAGCACCCTGTGCGCCACAGCGGGCCTGGGCCTAAACCACCAGTCAGAAAACTGGAAATGGATGCCTACCTTAAGGCCACAAGCCTAACTCCAATAATAAGGTGATCCAGACCACCTACCAGCCAGCTAGTACACCCTGGGAAACCAAGGGGAGGTGGGGGGAAGGTTAACACAAGTAGACACTTACGTTTTTCTCTTGTTTACTCACAGATCCACGCATATTGTGGCCTTTCATCAAGCCCACGATATTGAAGGTCCTATCAAATCACTCTCAACCATACTGGACACTTGGCAATTGACATTCAGCGAAGCAAAGGGGAGAGAGTATTTTGGGCTAAGCATCCAACACCAGGGGAACTCGGTTCTGATGATCGGGGCCAGGCACTCCTGCAGGGCACCAGAAGTAATCATTATAAGCAAATGCCTGGGTGAATGATGCCCTGGAACCCTGGAGAGGGCGGTTCATCAGGCCATCCTCACTGCCATGCAACACCAACTCCACAAACTCGTCATAATCACTGATTCAGTTTATGTCAGAAATGGGTTTGTGGAGTACCTGATAAATTGGAAAACTAGAGGCATGTTGTGTGCAAACAATAAACCACTCAAGCATGGCAAACTAATACAATCCATTGACGATCTGGTCACCTCTAATGAGATGACCATCTACTGGAAGAAAATCAAGGGTCATTCCAGAATAGAGGGACCAGACAAAACCGGAAATGATCTGGCCGACCAGTTGGCCAAAACCGGAGCCTTTCATGGGGATCTCATAGAGATTGAGTTTCTGTTGGGGGAAATCCAGGTCTCTGTTGTCACCAGGTCCCAAACACTTGCCCAAAATGAACTCTCAACTGCTCAGTGGAGTAAGGAAACTCCAGATGCTGACTTAATCATGGCACTAAAAGGGCATACGATTATTGGGAAATGTTATCAGCACATTGAAGACCGAAACTGATTACATCAGAAAAGAGGATCCCCGGTTGTTGATGAAGTTTCCCAAAATGTTCAGAATCCAAGATGGTTTGTTGGTACGGAGATTCATCTCTGGATTTGATCAGTGGGTGGTTCCTACCTCATTCCGAAGCCTGATGTTAAGTCACGCCGATGACACGGCCACAGCCGGTCATCAGAGGTTTCATACAACCTTGGAAATCTTGAGAGAGGTCGTATACTGGCCACACATGGGGCAGGACCTCAACCAAAACTTGATGCGGTGTCTGGTGTGTGCGCAATTTCAGCCAAGTTCCCTCACACACCGAGCTCCCCTATAGAAAAGGAAATAACACTGCCTTCTGGGAAGAGTCTGTTCCCCTTGCCTCCCCTTCCACCTCACCTCTGAGTTTCCGACGTTGTGTCAGCTTTGGGTTGTGTTTGGTTCAAGTCTTCTCTTTTTTTTTGTGAAGATAGGGGCGATCATGGAAGGACGCCACAGTGACACCCGATGGGTGAGCTGTGGCTATCCTCCGCGGCCGCCGGACAGTGGGGAAAAAGCCTGTGGCACAAAAAACCCCAGAATAGTTCTTCTCTGCTGAAGCGTGGTCTTCTTCTGTAGAATTTGGTAACCTCCAGGGGCAGCAGCAATGTAGGAGTGGCTGGTAAACAATAGAGTCCAGGAAGAGGACAATACGTGCTCAATACAGAAGAGTAAGTACCAGGGTAAGCTGGGACTCGGGCACCAAGGAGAAGCAGGCAGTACCAGGACAGGCAGGGTCGAGTACCAGACGAACAATAAACTAGACAAAGGATGAGGCAGAGCAATTCCACTGGAGGGGCCGAGGTCGATACACAGGTAGGCAAGGGCTGCAATGCGAGGCAGAGTAGGAAGAGGAAAGGCACAAGAGTGGAAAGAAACAAACACAAGGCGGAAGGGAAGGCAGAAAGGCAAGCAGGGAACATTACAGCCAAGGGAGGAGGAAACAAAGGCAAGCTGCAGCGAGGGCAGGCAGCGAAAAACAAAAAGGAAAAGAAATAAGAATCCGGGAATGGGTTATACAGCCAAAAGGCTAAAGGAAAGAATCACGAAGAGTACGGGCAGCGCAGGAGAACAGGGATACTGGTTGTTGCAACGCGTCCGACATCGGAAGTGGGAGGGATTAACTACCGGCATCGGAACGTGTTACACAAAAGGCTAGACCTGTACTCTGTGCTTCGCCGTACGTGATGGAACCAGCAATGGAGGGCGCAGTTTTCATCTAGCCCAAAGCCGCCAGGACCCTCAAGGTGTGACAATGTGTTGCAAAATGATGAGAAAGGGCATTTGTCATAAGTAAGATTTCCATGTGTGAAAAGCCAGGCCCAACCCTTTGTCTAAATTGGATGATGGATGGGGTATCCTCCCTTGGCTTCCCACACGCCCACTATCTTTGGACCTATCGGCCCGCAGATGGGTGGGAACCCTTTGCCCACTGCCCTATCAATTTTGTGAGAAAGATGACACATCAGTAATGTCATTTGTCTTATAAATAAGTCACTCTGCCTCAAATCAAGGCTCTCCCTATCAGATCTCAAGGTGTCCATCTGACCATATTTGGAACCATCCATGCAGAGTTGGGCCTAACTCTTGAAGAGAAGCCAGGAGCTGTAATAGCTGGAGCAGGACTCTTTTGAAAGACAGAGAAGCCTTGACTTACCCATTGATTGTCCATGTGTGTGGCTCTGGTGCTCCCTTGATGTCCATCAAGCCCTCTCTTGTAAGTATAGACATCCCCAGCAATCGACTGAATTAGCCTTATATTCTTCAGCATTGCCATAGAGATGCCCTATGGAAAATTGAAAATCCACTGTTTGCCTGTGCTTTTCTGTCTTTTCCCATTGAAAGAATCTCTGGTTGCTTGTTTATATCCCTAATATATTTTTCAGTAAATCAATTAATTTCTACATTATTTTACAGGATCGGAATAGTTGCCATTCGAAACTAACTATTCTTTCCCAGTGGTTTGTGAGCCATTACAAGTATAAAGTGCTTTCCCAAGAATTAAATTCAGGGCGAGCTAAAAAAATTAATTTTCCATGGTGTTTTGCAAAGTGAAGTCCTATTTACATCTGTCAATTTAAACCCAACCTGATTTTCCTATTGTGAGTAATCCCTTTGCCCGAGCCTAACCGTTATGTGCCTCTGTCATTTTAACTGAAAACCAATTTTCCTATGTGAGTTTTTTCCCATTGCTTAAAGCGGGTCTGTCATTTGCAGCCGGAGTAAAAATGAGTGTCCTTTACATTTTCGTTTTCCTGAAAATTTCGCTTAACCTGCTTGAACCGTTTTTCGTAGTCTATCCCTCTTCCCCTACTATAGTCTGGTAACGGATTTACAATTGCATTCCTTTTTTTATTTTTTTCATGTGTTGTATGTACTAAAATCGAGTTTCCTATTGTGTGCTAGCTATTCTGTTCTGAAGCCCTAATTGTCGCATAAAAGCCAGCAGCATGAAGTACCCTTGTGTGCTGTCCCATAGCAGTTGTCCTAATAAAGTAAAACCCATTTACCTGGTGCAGAAAATGAGTTGTCCCATTCATTGCTTTTCCCATATTGTTTCTGAAAACCCATTTTAAATCCGATTTTAACCTGGTGTTCCCAGTCCTTGCCACTACCTTCCCTTCAAAGCTGACAGGAATAGTGGAGGTCTAGAGGGGGTGAGGGTCGCTGGGAGTCTTTTGTGTGTGCATGCACTTTCCAGTGGGTTGCATTCATTTACATGGTGTTTTGAACTGTTGATAGTAGTGGTGAAATCGGTCAAGTAAATCTGTGTGCCATTCATGTTTCAGTTGTCTTAGTGTGCCATTTGACTAAGAATACTCTAAAGCTTGTTTTGGCACTCCGTGGTGGTCATTGTAACTGTTTATTAAATCTCCCATTAAATCACAATTTAATAACATTTTCATTGACAACAGCGGCCTGGTTTCTGGTCTACTGATCTCGGGGTGCTTGTGGAGGTGGGTGTGAGAAGGGTTGGAGGCCTCCTTAAAAGAATCTGGTTGTAAAAATAAAAAAAGCAGTTTTATTGTGCACCACATTCCTTCCAGAGGAAAGAGATCCCTGACTTGCTTGTGCTGCATAATAATATATCGTGACAAACTCAGAAAATATATTGAGACTGATTGCATCATAGTAGGTCAGTCTACCCACATAATAACACTCATCATGTTGCCTTTACTCTTGACGTCCATTCAAACATGCGATGCCACCACAGTAAGAAAATATATCCACACTGGCCCACCAATGTAGGCCAGTCTTGCCACGTAAGGAATCAAGAGTAAAGTAAACATGATAAGTGTCATTATGCGTACGTTGGTGGGGCAGTCTATATATATTGCAATACTGTGGCATGGCATGTTTTAATGAACATCAAGAGTAAAGCAAATATGAATCAAGTTAGCATTACTCTTGATGCACATTTTGTTATAATGTGGCAAGAACGGGAATCAAGAGTAACGAAAACATGAATAATTTTTCCTTTACTCTTGATGCCCATTTTTTTATTACGTGGCAAGAATGGCCTACGTTGCCGGGCCAGTCTGGATATATTTTTTTACTGTGCCACAGTAAAAAAGATGGGCCCATCAACATGGGCCAGTTTCGACATGTAATAACAAAATGGGTATCAAGAGTAAAGCAAACCTAAATCATGCTTGCTTTACTCTTGATGCCCATTAAAACGTGCAATGTCATGTCCTGGCATACCCTCCTTTACCTCACTGTGAGGGTGACCCGCTCACAGGGTAAAGCAAACTCAGGAGGGCTTGGGAGCGCTTTAATGGGCAACGGGTGGGTTGTCGCCCTTTTGCCGATTATAGAGGAAGTAGCCGCCCTTGCCTTAGACTACTGAGGTTAACATCAATGTTAGGTTAATTCCAGGCTGTGAAGCATGCTTGCATCAGATTTCGAATTTAAAAAAAGATTGGAATTACTAAAATTAAGTTTGGGCCAAAGCTTGGACATGGCGTTTTTGCCAACTGGGTAGAAGGGTCATGAAAAAGTACATAATGCTGTACTGTCTCACTTGATAGGTAAGCGTATGCTGCTAATTTGTCCTTTGCATAGGTATCGTTGCATGATATTTTTAAAACCAATATTTTATTAATATGACATTTTGAAAAAATAGTAGACGGACAGGCAATGTGTTTACTTGCCATGTTTCCTATTGCAAACTATGCAGCAGTATCATTTCAAAATACATTTGCAAAAAGAAACAAATGGAGGTGGGGTAAACTTACTGTGCTCTCCTTCCCCTTTAAGGTGTAATTTTCATGGAATTCTTTTTTGCACTGGCAAACTGTCTTATTATTGTCAACGTTTGGGCCAATGCACAGTACGAGATGTCCTACAGCACAACCAGCTAAATGGTTCAGTTTGGCCGTTTCTGGTATTGTATCATAGTGTAGGGGATTAAAAACGTGAGCGTGAGGCAAACAGGGGAAGTGACGCAAGAACGTGCCAATGTACTCCAGGGACAAGAGACCTTAGGAAGGCAAGAGATGGCAAGAGATGTCATTCATACGGTATCCCTACAAAATATTGCCTACATATGGCCGTTTGTCTCGCCATAGGCGATATTTATGGGGGGGAAAATTTGTGGGAGAGGGGTTTGCGGGGGTGTCCCCCACACATTTTAAAATATTGCTGGGGTTGCAGGAGTGTCCCCCGCAGGGTCCATAGGTCAATATTGGCACAAAAATATGGCAATATTTTTGTATCGCAATATTTTTGCGGGGATATTAACACATGGAACCATTCATACACCGAGACGGACATTTATGCAGGGGCGCTTTTCTGCCAGTGAGGCATGACAGAACCTGAAGTTGTAGTCCCTTGCAGCATATATGTTCAGTTCTGGGCACTGCAGAGCCTTTTTAATCACAGGAAAGGATTTCTTCAGACCAAACCCTGTGATTTATTTCCGGGATTAAATCCATACCTGGAAACATTCCTGGTTTGACATAAGCACAATAAACAGCACCTCGTAGACGTGAATGATGAGGTAGTGGTGAAGTCAACGGACACAGGTTAGCTCAGCACAGAGAGCGCCTCAGAGCACGCGCAGCCGTATCAAGCAGCTTGTAAATGTCACTCTTTGCAGTGCAAGGGAACCAAACATTCGGAACTCTGTCCAAACACTTTATTTTGGTCTGGAAATTCGTACTGCAGGGAGTCTGACCTCCCCAGCTTTTCAAAGTGCCATGCTATAAACGCACGCATTGAGCACTTCCCAAGGAAAACATCACCAAACCCACGGCGCCTGCCCTGGGAGGAGCATGTACCAGACTGAATCGCGTCTGCGTTCACAGCAGTGCCCACAGTGCCTTTCCAAAGAACGTGGTGGGCCAAGTCATCAACAACTGCTCAGGGGCCAAATCACACTTAAGACCTTTCTTCATGTGAAGCTGCACATTGTCCCGCCAAATCAGTTGCACATACTCCAGAGTGGAAGAACAGTGAAACTGTGAATAAAAACGAATCAGGATGCGATATTTCATAAAATAAACGTTCTCTTTGTCTATTTAGGCGTTTTTTCACTTCATGTTTGTGTACCTTGGAATTCACCCGTCGGCAGCTTCTTTTTTAATGTCCTTAATTATGGCGACTTTCCATCGCTAGAACTTTAGTCATTAGTGCCAAGCTTCTTACAAATGTTTTGCCCAGGGGGATCACCCTGGCTGCAAAATTTAGGCTACCTGCAATGGCTGTATTTCTCTAATTGTGCTTTTGCGCTTTCCTCTAAGGGATCTGATTTTGCCCAGTAATATTTCAACCTTTTTGCTCAGTATCCTGCACACTCCTGCTCTAGAATCTATTTCTATACCCAAGAAAAATATGTTTATTGCTAGGTTGGTCGTTTTTTCCTTTTCCAATGGTATGCCCCACTGTGCTGCCATTTACATCATTACTGCCAATGTGTTTTGGCATTCCCCTGTCCCTGGGGAATCCTCCAGATAGTGCACTACCTTGTGCTTCTGGTAATTGTTTTAAGAAAGCCCACTGAAAAAAGGAGCTGAATTGCTCAAATAGGACGCATGATATCGTGCATCCCATTGGTAGGCATTTGTCCACATAAAATGTTCTTTCAAATGGGAAACCCAGCCAAGGTTGGGAGTTTGGGTGTAATGGTAGGAGTCTAAAAGCTGACTCTATATCCAGTTGTGCCATTAGCACCTCGTTCCCACAATTCTTGACTATTCTGAGTGCCTCCTAAAAGTGAGTGCAAGTCACTGCAGTCTCTGGAATCGCATCATTTACCGACTGCCCCTGGGGGTAAGACAAATTGCCCTGGCTCCTTTTTGGGCACCAGGCCCAGTGGAGAACATATGTATTCTTTGAAGGGCTTTTCATCTCAAGGATCCCCCATTCTGCCTAGTTCTAGCTCTTTCTGAATTTTCTTCCTAATTATCGTGGGGTTTTCCCTTGCTGATTTCAAGTTTTTTGGTACTTTTGAGGATCCTTTGGCCCAAAACGAGATGCTGAACCCCTCCTGTAAACCCTTTTCTATGACCTGACTGATTTTTTTGTCTGGGTAGGCCGATAATAATGTAGCAAACTCCCTGACTTTAATTGGAGTTCTCCCTGGCGTCAATCTGACCTTGTCCCTCGAAATCTTATTGTTCTTCTTTTTTGGCCCGTCTGTTAGGTAATCAGGTGCACCCACTGTTTGTGTGTTATCTCCCACATTTTGTACAGGTGTGCCTGTACCTACACTCCCATGGGCAGTACCCCTTCTCGAACTTCCAACATGTAATGTTGGTCCTGTTGGTATTTTGTGGTTGGTACTAAGGTTGCGGGTATTTGACCGAGTCCCCATGGCTGTTTCTTCCGAAAGGGCTGTTCACCCTTGCCTTAGTTCTCTGCCTTGGTGCTCTTATTGCCTACTAACTGTGCTGTTTTAACATGTGCTGAGCTCTTTTGCCTGCATCATGGTGCCTTTCCCCTCAGCACCTCCTGTATGTACAAATCATTCTGAACCTTGTTCCATTCTATCTCTGAGTGTTCAGCTATGGCCCGCCTAAAGCGCTCATCATAAGTGAGCCAGACATCCCCCCAAAGGCTTCCCTTACTTCTTTGATTTTGTTTACATAAGCGAATAACTTTACCCCTTCATATGGTGATTGCTCCAAGATCACTGTCGCCATTATAGTGAAAGCTTTCAACCAATTATCTCAATTGTGTTCTACTCTACCTGAGCTTTTCATGCTATGATTTTCTCCTCAATCTTTTTTCGGGTCCCTAAACGCATCATAAACCTTTTGTTGTGCTTCGATTAGTATAATCTGTAATCTGCCAATCTGCCCCTAGGAAAGGGGGGGTGTTTTTACTGGGGGGTGGGGTCACTAGACCACCAATGATGGCTTGTATGAAAGGGGGGTGGTGGCCCTCTCCCCCTCCTGCCCAAATGGATGGGGCATGTGATTTAACCGTCCCTAGGGGCAGATTGCCAGTGTAATCTGGCAATCTGCCCCTACGAAGGGGCAAATGTGTTTTTTCTTGGGAGGGTGAGGGTCACTAGACAGGTGGTGCATAGGTAATGCCCGGGGAGTCCCAGCAGGGTCCCCATCCTTTCCTGAAGGAAAAACTTGTAATGCAGCCCAGCCAGAGTTCTAGGCTGGGTTTGAGGACGATCGACCCACATGGGGGACAAGCGCCCAAGGAAGGTGGCATCACCCCCGACCGTCCTGGAGTTTTGGCTTGGCTGCATCACAGCTTTTTCCTCTGGGGAGGGATGGGGACCTTGGCGGGACACCCTGGAACTGCTGCTGGGCTTGTGGACAGTCAACCCACATGGGAAAGCAAGCGCCTAAGTTCGGGAACATCACCTCCGACCGTCCTGGAACTCTGGATGGGCTGCGTTACAGAATTTCCCTCCAGGAAGGGAAGGGATAGGGACCCTGTCGGGATGCCCTAGGACTGCCGCTGGACTTGGGGATGGTTGACCCACATGGGAAACAGCCGCCGAAGGCCAGGGACATTGCCCTCGACCATCTTGGAGCTTGTGCTGGCCTTAGTTACAGCTTTTCCCCACCAATGAGCCCCGACAGTGTGTCAATGCCTCCCCAGATGGAAAAGCTGTAACACAGCCCAGCCAGAACTCCAGGACGGTTGGGGGTGATGTCCCCAGCCTTGGGTATACATCTCCCATGTGGGTGTACCATCCCCAATCACAGCAGCAGTCCCAAGGAGCCCTGGCAGGGTTCCCATCTTTTCATGTACAAAGAAGCTGTAACGCAGGGTATCCAGAGCTCCAGAATAGTTGGGCGTGATGTTTCTGGCCTTGGGCGGCTGTCTCACATGTGTGTCGACCATCCCCAAGATCAGCAGCAGTCCCAGGGAGCCCCGGCAGGGTCCCCATCCCTTCCCAGAGGGAAATTCTATAACGCAGCCCAGTCAGCGCTCCAGAATGGCCGTGGGTGATGTCCTTGGGGGACTGTCTTCAATGTCTTCAATGTGAGACTGTCACCAAGGATTGGTAAAATACCAAACAAATGAAAGTTCTTCCCAACTTGTATTTGGGATGAGGATTCTCCAGCCCTGCGTGTTTCAGTGTTTTCCTTGTGGCAAATTTCTGTAAATTGGTTTTTTTCCTCCACTTTTTGGGGTTTGCTGGGCCTTATGGGTAATACATTCTAGGGCGATTGGCAAAAAGCCAGACCTCTTTGCATTCCCCCAGGTGTCTTCTTTTCAGAAATGTATGGGGTTCCCCATTTTCCTTGGTGGCTGCAACACCCCAGGCCCAAATCTGTGGTCTCCTTTGCTACCCCTAATAAAACATTTAAAAAATGATTTTGTTTTTTACAAACCGAAGCTCCTGGGCTGTGGCCAGCACCATGCAGCTCTTTGTTTCTGGAGTGGCTGGTTTTCATGTTCAGGCCTCTTTTTTAAAAGAAAAGGGGGTTCCACAAATGTAACAGTGACAATAAATCTTTCCTATTTCACTGGCATGCTGTTAAGGATGTTTGTTTGCATATATGAGGTAATGAGTGCCCAGAGTACGAGATGCTGTGTGAGTGTGCTGCTTTCCCTGCACTACTCTAAATTATTTAGTACAGAGTTATGAACCCACCCAATGGTATGCATTTACCAACCTATGAAGTGTGAAAAGTAGATCCACGCAGGCTTGACATGTGGCCAAATTTGCACCAGACCTGCAGATGAACTGTCTTGCTGTTCACAGTTACCAGTTTAACTGTATCCACTACAGAGTGCAATTTGCTTTCTGACTTTGGGAACATTCAGGCATATAATTGCTAAGTTTATTATTGCCCGTAAAATAGCTCAGTGTGTTGAGCCCTGCGATGTGTGTTTGCTCTGCAGGTTGTCGGTTCGAATCCCAGCAAGGCCAACTCAGTCTTTCATCCTTCCGAGGTCGATAGATGAGTAGCAACACAGGTTGGATTATATTGTATGTATATTTGGTCTCTATAAAACACGTAAGCGTAAGTGCTATATAATAATGTATAATTCTCATTTGGCCTTAGATATCTGCTTGCATTCACAATAATTTGGTAATATGGGCCCATGCATACTGACATTTACGATACATATGGTGATCCATTCTTGTGTGAAATGTATTTCACATTACAGTGATACCATAATCATATGTTTTGTAGTGTAGGAACAATGCTATGTGATGTCAGTTCCTGTTTTGTCATGGGGTGATAGTTTGTGTGCCATTGCTTCCTGTCATATCACTGCGGGGTGGGGTCAAATGACATCACGTCATGTGATGTCATCAGATGTCAAGGGTCGTATGATGTCACTTCCGCTACCCCTGGCATCTTCGTGAAATTCCGTCCCTGGCAAGGACGCGAGTACACCGGGGGTCAGGACCCTAGAAGAGGGAGGTAGTCAGCAGACAGTGAACTCCCCGTCCCTGAAATCCTGAGAGACCGGACCAATGTTGGGAGGGATCTCCCTCAGCCTCTGACATATGGATGGGTAGTTAAGACTCTATGAAGCTGTTATGTAGTGACCTTGGCAGTCCCTCCCCCTGGACACTCTAGAATTAGGTTCAGGAATCTCATAAACCCACAACCCAAACACAAAGACCATGGTGTTGCTCTGGACGGACGAACAAAAATCCAGAACATTGTAAGAGACCTTTTCTTTTTTCAAGATTTATTATTTCGGTTTGCACCTTCTGTGTTTGTATCTTTGGCACTATTCAGAGAAACCCTTTCTTTGCCTGCCTTTTATGTTCCACTATCTCTCAGTTAGGGGTGGATGAAATTACTGCATTCCATCTGCGGAAAAATGTGCAAATTTCAGGCAAAATTCGCCTGATGCTCCAATTTCGCCTGTGGTGCAAATTGCCCATTTCATGACTTTTTTCGCTTACATTTCATTTTTTTAAATGTATTTTTTTCATGAAAGAGAAACTACATTTCAGAGTTTTCCCCATTGAAATTTAGTTTTTTTCCAGAAATTCCTTTTTAAAGTGTTTTGAGTTCCCCAAAAAACGAAATTTCACAAAAAACGAAATTTCTAAGCAAAAAGAAATCTGCCCCAAAATGTGACAGAACAGGGGAAAATCAACAGGCTAGTGAAACGAATTGGTGGAGAAGCTTGCCAATTTTAGATATTTTTTATTTTATTGTGAGTTGATTTTGACAAAGCAGAACGTTTATCACATTGCATTCTCAAACTCTAATGACCAATAACATATTAATCTCAGTTAATCCTAAAATCATACAGAATAATCCTCAATTACTATTTCAGAGCGACCAAAGCTTTGGTGTCAACGTTAATTTGTTTTGGTCGACATAGTCAACCTTTTTCCTTTAGATCATTTCTGGAGAGCTGAGTTATTGTTTCTTTAAAAGGTTATCGAAAAACGTTATACCAGCTCAGGTGAATCGATAGTTCCATCCAATTATAAAATTCTCCCACCATATGTTCAAAGACCTCTCTTTGTATAATTCCAAATTACTTTCAAGATGTGCCTGTCTTTCTTATCTCAATGTAGTGCATTCAAGTAGGAGATGTTCAGGAGTCTCAGCTTTATTGGGAATGTTGCAGAATCTGCAAACTCTGTTTATTGTGCGTTTACCCATGTTATGTTTAAATTTGTTTGTTGGAAGCACTCCAAGTCTGGTTTGCATTAATCTTTCACAAAGATGTTTAGACGGAAATCTCTTTACATATTACGGGACAGTGTCTCTTTTTCTATGTTCATGTACCTCAGGATTTTGTGATTTGCACGCAAGTGTAGCTTCTCTTGTGAGAATTCCAGTCATTTCTTTTGAGTTTTTCTTTTAATCGAGTTGGATTCTCTAGTAGTTCTTGCAGTGATGAGCCTAAAGGATGTAGTTATTTTCTCCATTCTGTTTTTCATGAGTTTAACAAGGTGGCACTCTTTCCCTCGGTTTGTGATGCGAGCACTTTGTATCCAGTCACTGGATTGTCCACTGAGATCTTCCTTAGTAATGATAGCGAATTTCATTTTACTATTGAGTACAATGATTGGAGTCCTAGCTCTGTTCTAATTGCAGCTACTGGGGTACATCTCGGCACGTTTAATATTGACTTCCAAAATTGTGACTCCAATCTTGCCCATATTCTCCACGAGTGGTTCAAACCTGCCTCTCCACCATAGGTTAGAATACAAGTTACTTTTTGGATGTAGAATGATCGAACCAGAGATAGAGAATTTGCCCAATTTTCCATTTAGAATCGAATCTTGGGCACTCAACATTCTTGCTTTTGAGAGTAGTTCATCTTCCCAGTCTTTCTCAGCGACTGATTTTTTTCACTTTTATTCCCAAATACTTTTTCCACTGTGTCCTTTCCAATTCTCCAAGCGAAACCTTCTCTCACTTAGTTTTTTTGATTCTCCTATTGTTAGAATGTTTGATTTGCTGATATTAATCTCTAGTTGGTTCTGGGTCATATAAGTCTGAAGTTTAGTTAGTAGCAGTTAGAGACGAATTTGAGTACGGTCTAGCAAGACGAGGTCATCAGCATAACAAATCATGGAGATCTCTTGATTGTTTATTTTGTATGTATTGTAAAGTCTGGCAAATCGGCAATGTAGAACTTAAAAAGTTTTGTTGCAAGCAGCCAAACTTGCTTCACTCCTTTGTTGATTTGAAGAACTGCAGATAAATTGCCCTTGCTGTTAATCCTTACCTGAGTAATGGTATTTTTATGGAATGCTTTTATCGCCTACAATAGCGATTCTGGGCAGTTCCATTTCTCCAATTACTGCCATAGTAACTCCCTGTTTACTCCGTCAAAGGCTTGCCTTAAATCAGTAAAGGCTAGATGACATTTCTCCTTTGCTTTGATCATATTAAGTTTTAAGATCGACAGAATAAACAGGTTTAGATCTGTGCCAGTGCCCTTAGTGAATCCCGTCTGGCTAGGATCTATGAT
Organism: Ambystoma mexicanum; assembly: GCF_040938575.1. Lineage (NCBI taxonomy): Eukaryota > Metazoa > Chordata > Amphibia > Caudata > Ambystomatidae > Ambystoma > Ambystoma mexicanum. The sequence continues at coordinate 419,277,362 of NC_090930.1, read as the reverse complement.
CTTGTTTACATCAGCCCTCTCTGAGAGTCTTTTTTGTAGGTCTACTGCAAATTACTTTCCTATTGTGTCTAATAAGGATATTGGCCGATAATTACAAGGCTCATCCCTCTTGCCTATTTTAAATATTGGGACCGTGATGCTCATGGTACATGATTCAGGAATTTGTTTTGTGGCTTCAATGTTCTCAAAAATTGTTTTGATCAACTTGGAACATTTTTCCGGAATTTTTTTCAAGTGCATATTAGTAAGGCCGTCAGGGCCTGCAGCTGTTGAAATTTTCAGTTTCTTAATCATTTGTTCAATGAGTGTCTCATCTTTCATAATGATCCATGGACTGTTTCTACCTGGAGATGTGTTACTTGCCATTGCATCAGAACCTCTGAATACCACCTCATAATTCCTCATCCCCTGCCGTTCAGAGACTCCACTTATGAGATGGCACTGTTGATTTAACATTTGGTTATTGATAATGTCCCACTTGTTTCTTGTTGTAGATTGGGCCATTGCATGTAACATTGTTTCCCCATTTTCTTGATCACTTAAAAATTGAAATTCGTTCAACCACTGTTTGTATTTCTGCGTCTTGCTTCTGACTTGTTTGAATTGCTCTTCACCACTAAGATTTTTTTTTATTTGTCAGATTTCTCCTCTTAGCTGTTTTCTTCATGCTACCAACTTCAGACTATATTGATGTTTTGGCATCAATTGATGTACATTAGGTCCTATGTTTTTTGTTCCGTAGATCTTCAAAAGTGAGTCATAAGAAAGATCCATTTTATCGTCTGCGGTTTAAGCTCTATATTTAACCAATAAGTCATGAACATCCTTTCTCTTCATTCTCAAGCGGTTTACACCTGGATTTAGTTCAATAGGTTTGAAGTTTTTTTATTGCATCTGGGTTCATTTCCTTCAACCAAGTCAATCACAGGATATTGTGGTCGGTCACTTGTTGTAATATCTCCAGACACTCGATCTTCTGTTGAAGATTCTTTGATGACCATATGTAGTCTAATATCGAGGTAGCCACTAAGTTGGTCCAAGTTGACTTCACTGGGATATCCCCGTTCACGTGTCCATTCAACACGATTACATTGTTTTCATTGGCCATCTGGACCCATTTTACAGCATCTGAATTCCCCAGACTCAAGGTGTCTATTGTTGCTAGTCCCTGGGTGTTCAACCATTTAATGTTCAGGTGGACACACAGGAAGACACCCAGGTCAGGTTCTTTATTCCTTTCTTTTTTTATTAGATTTCTGATTATCTTCAGCAGTGATTGGGTCTTAATTTCAGGTGGTTCCAATAGATGTTGATTAATAGTATTCTTTGTTCGTGTGACGACTCCTGCTCTTTAGTTTCCAATAAGGCCCATTGTATTGATCGGTTTGGGTTCCCTTGGTTGATTACTGAGAATCTTGATCCATGTTTAAACAATAACAGTAGGCCACCATACGGTCCTCCATTTTTTACTTTTTGAGCAGGGTTAATGTGGACCTCATAGTTTTCACATACAGGCAACTCCCAGATCCAAGGCTCTTGGAGACAAAGAATTGAAGAGTCTGTCAGATCTTTATTTACAGAATTCAATAAATGTAGGAATCCCCTGGTATTCCATGACAGAATTATTTCCTTTTTTCCTATCTCATGTTTTGGTTTGTTTCTTTGCTAATGCTTGATTGTTGTTGTCAAAGCATTTGCTATCTATGACCAGTCATCATCTGAGATAGAGTTTTGTTGCACAGTCTCCCTTGTTTGCTCATGGTCATGGTCTTTGTTGGTGGTTTCGACCGTTACCCTTATGATGTCTCTTTTCGTATGCTTCATTTCCGTGGCAGGTTCGTCCACCCCTGCTCACAATTGACTTGTCTTCACTGTCCAGGTGTGAGGTTGTGAATGTGAACACCTGAGAGAACATTGACTCCGCTGAACTAAAGCCTATGTTTAGTTAGCGATTTGAACACTGAATATTTTTAGTCACACTCTTCACCCTCTATTTCCCTGAACCACATTATAATGCAGCTTCTATGTACACATTGTGTGGGCATGGACACCACTGTGCTTTCAAATCACTTCTTTCTGTGTCTTGGACTCACTGCTTCTTTTAATCTGGGCTTTCTCCAGTGACTATGTTCCTTGAACTCCCTGCTTCCTCCAGTGACTCTATTTACAGATATTTGCTTAGTAACACGCTGTGTCTTCAACTCATTGAGTTATCCACTGACCCAGGCGCCCTGACCTCATCCCTTCCTTCTGTGTCTTAAACTCCCTGGATCTAGCTGTGAATCTCTGTGTCTTGAATTCATGGTTTCCTGCTAAGGATTCCTATAACACTGCCCTCTCTAAGTCCATGAAGCACTGTGTTTACTGCACCTGTCTCCTCCGTTTTTGCTGGTATTTCCCTTGTCTTTTAGGTCTAGTTTATAGCTAGTGTCAGTCTTTGCGTCACTAAAGTGTCCTTGATTTCTCCTTATATTTACTAAGCTATTCATTTTTACTCTCCTTTTCTAGTTATCACTTTTCATCATAAACTGCTTTCCGGTGATAACCTTCTCCCCAGAGGGAGTTTAGAAGTCCTCTCTGGGGATGTGGCAGATTTTGAGGGAGAGAGTAGTGCTTATACTTGTCGCATGGTTTCAGAAAGAGTAAGTATCCATGCACTGCAGCAAGTAAACCCTCTGCTCTTGGACAACTGGCAGATAAATGGTCCAAACTAAATGCCACAGTTCTCATTAGAACAAATATTTAAATGTGCAATAACTTGTCTCTAGAACTCAAAAGATTTACGAACATGTAGAATACTATCATTATCAAATTAGTATTGTACAAAGATAGCATATAAGGTTTACAAATGGTACAATTTAGCTACATGCAATTCCTCTTATAAGTAAGACCTTACATGAATAACATCCTAGGAGACATTTCTGAAGCGAATCATGAATGCGTGAAGCCAACTGAAACATCACCTGGTAAAACTGTACTCAAAATGGTGCTGTTTAGAAAGGCATCTCTGTATTGCTGTTTCAGAATCTGGATCCTATCTAATAAACATAAATCATGGCTTACTGAAGAAGTCCACATTTGCCACTAGTGTCATAAATCCAGTCTGCCCAGAAGAAAGAAATACATGGGGCAGCAACGTTTTCGATTCACACTGCTCAATGTTGTAGCACTACTTGGTTCAGAGTTGTTTCAACTTTAACGGTAGGCTTTTTCAGGCAATACATGCAACTATCTACTTCTACTCAAAGTGAAGCCTCCTGGTCCATCCTGTCAACTCTACCCCAGCATATTGTGGCCTTTCTCTAGGATCCGATCATCCTTCCAATCTACAGATAAAATATCATAATCTTCTATGGGGTTCCCCTGATACCACATAAGGAAAACAGTTTATGAGACCCACTCTCCTACAGATGACCCTTGCAGGTGTATGTCTAACTTCAAACATTCAAATCCTTGCCACGGCTAAGAATCCCAAAGCACGTGATTGGTGTGGGCAAGGTGACGCTGACTTCCTCCACTTAGCCTGACTATGACCCCAGTGATTTGTTTCTGGTGAGAGTGTTTCATTACAGTGGTTGACATGTTTGGTGGAAATGGCCCAGATGTTGGGATAGAGTAAAAGAATTAACAAAGGATATAGCAGACTCCTGGTTCTGGTACTTGCCAGATGCTGTGTTACACGGTTGGGTCAGCAATTCACTGCAGTCTGTCAAGAGATGGTTTTTGAGACATTGCTTATTGCGATGATCAGGAGGAAATATATAAGGACATGGTTTTCACAGCAGCTAGCTTATAAGGACATTTAGCTTTATTCTCAGTGTTACATGTTGCCAGCCCCTGAACCTTCTAAATGTCTCTGATCCTTGTCAAAGGGATCTGTGGGCTAGTGTTGTAGGGGAATCAAACTGGTGTTCATTACCTTCATACTGAAACTGTATGATATCTCAGATAGTTTGTTTCCCGTAGATGTTAATTGCTTATGGATCAGATTATATACCTCAATGTCCTATATTCTGATTGTTCAAAAGGTATCCAAACCTTACACCAATGAAAGTTAACACTAGCTCACTCGAGTTCATGTGAATGGTAAAATCATACTCTCTGAAATGGAAAACCCAAGAAAAGACAGTTGAGTCAAAATGGAATTAACCAACAGGCAGATCGCTCATACTCCATAAAGCCTCCAACCATCCACTGTGCGGCTTGCTCTCAGAAAACCTAATAACATTGACCCACACGCTTCTGGAGGAGAAAATCTAGAAAACAGACTAAATACCCTTTACATCTCACATTACCTCTCCACATAACAACACCCACCATGCATGAGAACAATAAGTAATAGCCACGAAACACCTGTAGCCAATCCAGAATGTGATTGACTCATGAAAACAGCCCAGAACACCTATTTCAGAAGCATGTTCTACCTATCATTATGCAGATATTGGAGATTTCATGGCTGAAAGAAGAACCTGTCAACCTAAAACACCTTCCATCGCCAGAAAACTACTGGCAACTACAATCTATCAAGAAACCGATTAAATAAATGACCCAACTCATAACATAGTAGATCTGTTGATGAAGGAAGCATCGGACTTGATGCAGCTGCCCAACCCCACAACCAGCCAACCACGCAACAGACTGAACCCTGATATTCACTCAGCGCACAAGACCAATTTTGACAAATTGGATTCTGCTCTGCAGGAGTACAAGGATGGGTAGGCGTAAAATGGGCCACTCAACTCTCACACTTCTACAAACCAAAACACAATGCAATTATAAAGGTAAAACATGGACAGTTAAGCAATATACCTCCTTTGCCTTTTGTGGTAATGTGGACCATGGGAAGGCTATGCTCTTATGAGGGGTGTGATGGTGAACCAGTGGTGACCCAAACAACACAGTATCACAGTCCATAATAAAGGGAATTTCCAATCAAGGTTCTATAAAAATATATATACTTTAATCAAACTCACCATCTGCATGTAGAACAAATAGAAAATATTGAACAAAAATCCACTCCAAAGGAAGAACAGAGAAGATGCAGCAGACAGGAGAAAGTAGCACTCTGAGTGTAGTTCCAGGGTTGGTAGATAATTTACTAGCCACAAAAAAGGATATCTTGGTTGAAAACAGGAGCAATTGTTACCTAACCAGTCTCTAGTGTCCACGTGGGCCGAGAGGGCAATTCAGAGTCAACAGTTCCTAGATTCAGTTCTTGGTGGGCCGACGCATTCAGACCCGGCGTCCAACTTAGATGCGAGCGGATCAGTCTCAGTTTGGGCATGCAGGATAATGGGGGCCCAAGCAGTAAGCGGGCCTCAAGTAAGGTTGAAGGCGGGTGCTCTGCGTAGGTGAAGTGCAGCACTTTGGAGATGGAGGTTGAGCGGTCCAAGGGATGCTTCGCAGTTGGCCAGGCAGAGTCGGGCTTTAGCCACCGGGAGGGGTCGATGAGTGACATTCCGGCAGATCGAGTCGTCAGGCGATGGCCGTGGAAGTGGTGATCTTGGGGTTGTTGATGTTTGATCGATGAGACAGCATTTACAGAGCTATCTCGGTCAAGCTGTGGTTGTAACACCCGGTAAGAGTGGGGGCCTGTGACTCTCCAGTGATTCGTTTGGGTCCCGGTGTTAAGTAATTGCTTTGAGTTTAGCAGGTGATGAGCTTTAGCTAGGAGACAATGCAGAGTTGAGCTGGTTGAAAGTGCAAGCAAGTTCAAAGTGGTGGAAGATTGCAGCAACCAGCGCCTGTGACTTCCCTCTTGTTCCAGGTGTAGTAAACATGGAGCGACTGGTTTGGTGCGTTACAACATGGAGCTTCAGCTGGTCTGGTCCTCCGGTTGCTGTGAGGCCCACTCAGGGGGACCTGTGGATAGAATGGTTCCTTTCAGGATCTACTCTCCCAGCTCATGAGATTCAGGTGCAGAGTGGTAGATCCTGATCCACAGCAGAGGTAACTCCCGATGTACCTTGGGAGTGGTAGGGAACAGATATTTCTTCTGTCTTAGATGATTTCTTCTTCACCTCAGGCTGAGGGCTTTAGAAAGTGCAACTTTCCCAAAGTAAGTCCAGTGGGGTCTTCAGAATGAATCTGTGGCATTAAAGGATCCGAGATTAACTGAGCGAATCTGAAGAAGGGGGTGGGAGACCCCTTCTTTTAAAAGCAAATGTTCTCTGGGGTTTGGACTAAAGCTAGCCTGCTTAAGTGGCCCCATACCTGCCCGTGGACGGACTAAACTTTTCCCTTCTGATGTCACACCCAAAGTGCTTTGCTCCAGAGGACGTGGATGGGACAGGAAAGAACGAGAGGGACAGTGAGAATTAAGATGGTGGAAGTCTTTTGCCATTGACCAGAGCCCTCATTACTATCAGAATCCCAGCCCCTTCTCTTTTCACTGAGAACAAAGATCTTTAGAGATGCAGCACCCCGCTTTGAGGCTACTACTTTTGAAGGGGTGTGCCTCTTTGATGCCCGGGCCCAAGACAGCTGCCTGCTGTGCAGCTGTCTCAGGCATAGGATGTTACCTGCCCTCACAAAGAGATCAAACAGGAGGCCCAGCGCTCCAGGTTCCTTTCCTGCATTTGGCGGGCTGCCACCGGCTGACCAGAATACACATCACCTTCCACAACTGAGCTGACTTGCAGAAACTGACACATTTTCTGCAACAATTTGAATGTGGTGGCCCTGGTTATAAGTAATAGCATGCGCTATGCCTAAACTCAGGCACAGCTTTATTTTAGAGATTATCCTGCCACCATCATGGGGTATTTAAAATCATTGTTGTTTGGGTACAGGGGGTGCATATCGTAAATGCTGCCCCATTGCAGCAGAGACTTTTCTCTCATGGCGGCTATGACATGGGCATCTGTGACCCCTGAACCTACTCTGTGCCATGAGTAGAGTAGGCACTGCAAATCAGGATACTGATGCAGCAGGCCACAGCTGCATACTATGCTTTTGGCTTGGAGCTGGAAGAAAAAAACAGGGCTTTGCACCCTTGCCAGATGGCAGTTCTTCACACCAATAAAGGATAGCCAATGATACTAACATGGGACCCAAAAGCCGGACAGAAGATACACTATCACCTGATCAAAACCTGCTCCATTTCTAGTCACAGAACGGATATTTACAACATTCTTAGAGAAGGACAAACCAACATATTATTCATAATGAAAAGATTGATAACCTCGAATTCATTAAAGTCACCCAGAAAAGCAAAAGATGGGAGGTATAGCAATGGCACACACGGAATACCTCAACATTTAGCACGTCAGATAGGCTTCCCAGACTGTTATGGACTCTGGTTCAACTTCTTACTTAATCATCAAACTAACCTTTCCTTCCTACTTATTACAGACCACCCACATAAAACCCTTGCCTTCATAGAAATACTCACTGACATAATTGCAAATCTTTGCTAGTAATCAAACACCAAACAATCCTCAATAATGTCAACATTGGATTTGATAGAGAGAATCCTATCCCAAAAGGCTGAGCTTTTGCATGGCCAGCACCTATGTCTGAGGTTTTGTATGGCCAGCTTCTACCTCAAACAGGAGCCACCCATGCTGCAGGCCTTGCTCTTGACATCATCCTCTGCAAGGAAGGTCTGATAACCACCTCCCTCCATTCAGGTATGATGGAACGACAATCTAATAACACCTTTTACTATCAACGTATCCATGTGTAATCTACCCACGCACAAAGGCCAAAAAGGACCATCACCAGGAGAAGTTGGAAAACACTAAACCTTGAAGAACTGAGAAATCTAATGGAAGGGATGAAGCCATACCCCCCAAATTGGATTTTTTACTATCAGAACAAAGCCTAGTGACACTGCATAACTGATTAACTGAGGCACTCAACATCCTCACATCATTAAATTGCATCACCCTCTCAGAATAGATTACATCAGCAAGATAGTTCATACCCCATATAAGAACCCTGAAAAAAAGAAATTGAATACTAGAAAAAACTTGACAAAAACATGATAGGCAACAAGGCAGACTATAGAAGACACATGAGAAACCCTGCATCCCGCAGCAGAGTGCTGACCCCTACCAAATACCTGTGCGTAGATATCACCAACCACTTCAGAAATAAAGTTTCAAATATAGAGTAGGCAGTCAACACTGCAATAAAGAACAGAAGTAACAAATAAATCGTCAACCACAGCACAAGCCCTCGAGTCAACAGATTTAAACCACTATCTGAAACAGACTGAAAATTGGTTATACTAAGCTACAAAGCCAGCTCTTCCAGGGACCCCTACCCTGATATTGACAAGGAGACCCTCACCAAAGAAACATTGGCGCTACATTTTCGGAAACTGATGAAATGCTCACGCGAAACATGAATCGTACCTGAAGCATATATATAAAACTGCCTATGTGAAATGAATTAATGTTTTATATTGTTTAATTGACAGTGCTTGAGGGATAAAAATCCTGAAACATGTCACGCAAATGAGAAATTGCATACAAGAGGGATTAAAAAAAAGAAACTATACTTTGAAAAATAAAAAGTGTTGATTTCATGGTTTTTTCATTATGACAATGAATTACTTACGATAACCCAGTCTCCAGGCACAGAGTTAATAATAGCACGTTGCTCCCATTACATTTAGGTGTGTCACCAGTTGCTCTTAGATTTCTGATGTGTTGTACTGCTTGGCTACAGGCAGTAAGCAGCAATCTCACCTGAATTACCCCAAGAAACCTGCACAAAGTAGGTAGATAATGCAGGTGGCTAGCGAGGCAATGCTTCTGCTGCAGGGACTGGCTCCTGACAGGTTCGACCCTGTAGGGTCCAATCTGGATAATCTGGTGTCCCAATTGAAACCCTACAAATTCGGTTTCATAAGGTAAGGTATTCAGCAGGGTAAATGACACCAAACTAGCATCAGCGCAGTAGAAGACAAGACCATGACTCGAACATGCAACCCATTATCCACAAACTAATATAGGGATATGAAGAGTGTGCAGGCCAAGATGGAGGACCTCAAGGCTAGATCAAGCAGGAGCAACATGTCCAGCCTGGGCCTCCCCGAATCCACACTAACCAGCAATAAGGAGATATTCACTGAGAAATTCCTGCATCAGAGGGTGCACCTCTCGCTTGCACAATCACCCGAGCCTGAGCAACTAATGAGACCAGTTATTGCACATAGACTACCTGGTGTTATTCGGTTGGATGTGTTGCTTGGTTCATAATAGCTACCTGTGTTCCCCTGTAGATGTTAGTTTACATCTGCTGTCTGAATTTCTACATATGAGAATTCAGCAATGGGCCAAGATGGGCTTATTGAACCTTTCTCTAACTTTCTTAAAACAAGAGATAAGAAGAGCTTTGGGTGATGGGATGAACTAATAGAGATTCAGAGTTTCATACTCTGTGTAAAAGGTTCTATGAAGGATTGGTGACTATTGTTCGCCGACCCACACTTTCACTGAATTTGTTTTTGCCTTATGGGTTCCTTTCCTCTCACACAGTGGGCTATCCTTGTGGAAGCCTTCTCCTTCTCTGGCAGGATTCACTTGCCCTCTCAGCCTTTGCGGTGGAGGTTTCGCTTACAGGATTCAAATCTGGCAACTAAATCTGGATGGCTCCTCCACGTCACTTCAATCAATACACAATTTTGTATTAAACTCTGGAATTATACATTTGCGAGTCAAACCCTGGTGGAATCTCTCTTGTATGGCTGAGGATCCCGTTCTAGGTAACCATGCGTTGGCCATAGTGCCTCTAAATTAGGACCTTTTTGCCAGGATGATAGTTTTCTAGTTTGACGCATGAGTACACAAACCATGCTTCTAGTCCTGTTTACATAGAGTTTCAAATACCTGAGTTCATGTTGATTAATGAGTTTCACGAGCTATGAACCCTATCAACAGTATCTTTGTCTATAACATTAAATCAAAATGTAACCCTAACCTGCTATTTTGGTTGGGGAAGTCAGGAACCCATATTTTCATAAAGGGGAACCACCTTATTTATTCACTGTGTGCTTACATTAAATATGCCAACCACCTGGATTAGCAACCAAGGGTAGGTCACATCCCCATTTAATTCAAAGCATTGCATCACTAAAATGAATTAGAGGCAGCAAGGTGGTACTCAGACCTTCAGGGCATTCCATGCTCAGTGTGTCTCAGGTGAAGGGGGTTCACTCAGGAAAGCAAGTGCTGCCTTGAAGGTGAGGCCAGCACATAGTGACCACAGGCCTCTCACGCAAGTGGTCTGGCATTGGAGCTCAGGGTATGCACAGGGCTCCATTATGCGACAACGCCCTCTTTCTTGAGCTCCCCTTATTAGGATCCTTGGGGCACTAGGCTACCTGAAAGGGGAAGAGATGCTGGCATGTCTGTCTCTATGATCCCTCCTCCTTTACTTGCCTAAAAAATTCTCCACACACACCATCCTTGACCGTCTCAGCACACCTACTGGCCAGGAACAGGTTCTTGAAACTCCTACCGCGCAATCACAGGGACACTTCTACAGGCTCATGAGCAGGCTTTGTTTAATGCAAAGGTAACCCAAGCATTTGCCCTGAAAGAGGACATAAATGCATGCTACACGCATAGGCACGCAACACGTTATTCAATGTAGCGGCCCAGCTAATCAGATAGTACAGAATGTCAGGTGACTTTTCCCCCCTCTCTTCAGCAAACAAGATTCAGTTTAGGCCGATGGAGGGTCCATTTAGCAGGCTCTAAGGGCTATGTGAGGTCATTGCTTCCTAAATTTATAGTGAGCAACATACACTTTCCAGAATGTACATTACATCCACCACACTTTTTTATTTCTGCCCACATTCTGGGTAGTTACATTATAAGAAATCTGTAGAAAAGTATCAGTTCAGCTTAGGCACACTAGTGTAGAGCTGTACATTGGCTGCCCATCCGGAAGCACCTGGCATGATAGAAAAAACGAACTTGTGTTTTTCTTTTGGTACAGTATTGGATTGCTCTGATCTAGCGTGCCAGCTGCTCATAGCATTCACACCTGATTTAGGGTTCCACAGCAGAAGCCTCTGAACTGGACGGATTTAGAAACTGGCAGTAAAAGCATGTTGGGCTATAAGGCCCAGGCACAGCTCCTTGGCTTGGAGACACACGTGTTCCTCTTGATGAATCATGGATCTCTGGAAGTCCTCTCTGTGACGGAAAGACACGTGTTGTTGATAAGGAAAGCTTATGCGCTCTGGACGCCCAGTGATGGCGCATTCTGCAGACTTCTGCTCTGAGCACCATAGGAGCGTGATGTGGTAAAAGCAGCCGCTTGTGTGGGAAATTGCTCACTTTACCTAAATGTACCGTCGATATTTTCACCTAATCGTGAGTTTCTGCCCAGGCCATGTATAAACCACACTCTAAATCATCCACTCCGTGAACTGGAAATCTTGATTTCGTATTCGTGCTTTTTGTTGCTAATGCAGAAATTACATTCACAGTACTATCTAGTTGTGGTGCAGGCTAACATTCACAGTACTAACCAAGTGTACACATATGTGTGGGGTGGGTTAAGTTAATTAAAAAGGTGGATGGGGATTGGTGGCTTGAGGGGGGTCTCCCCCTGCATATATATGGGTTAAAAAGGGGTAAAAAGCCAAACCAAATTTTGATATTTTGGGATTCAAACTTTTATTTTCCTAATTATCAAATAGATCCGGGTTGGTGTCTTTTGTGCACATTTTCTTTGCTCTTGTGTTTTTGCTGTACACTAGTATCTTGTGCCCTTAGGTTTTTGTAGCTTCATTATGTACATTTTTAAGTATATTCACTCCCTGAGCCCGCATAGCTATCTATTCTTGTCACTCTATCAAGGAGTCTTCACTCGGTATCTCTCATTCTCTTCCACTGGGAAGGCCTCAATGCGCTCCTTCTAAATTCTGCTCTTCTCCATTATTATGCATAATGTACTTCCCTTGTCACCTTATTGCTGCACCACCACCATGGTCCTGTGTACAGGGCCTTGCTCAGGACATTCATAAAAATGAAGCAATACATCTCCACAGTCACCACACAATAGTTAGTACAAGACCTTATTTGAGGGCATTTCCTAACCGACAATCACGTCAAACATTTATGAGAGCATGGCTAAACATCATCCCTACAAACGAAATTAGAGCTGTCAGAGGGATCTCTACTTCTAGTGAATGCAGGTTTTGCAACAAGAATGAAACAAAGGAAACCATCAGACACCTGCTCCTGGACTGTTTAGGATTGGAAAAAGAAAGAACAATCCACATGTTACACCTGTTCGAGGGCATCTCCGAATATAACAAAGAGTTCTGGTGGAACCGTTTAATGGAGGGAGAGAGAAGACACAAGACCATCGCGGTGACCCAATTTTTGCAGAACATTCACCTAACAAAGGCATAGACGTGATTGTCAGTATGTCTGTTAGTTCCTTTTCAACGTTATCCACTACGCTCTCTCTGTCTTCATTGGGATCCTTGGGACATACAAGTATAGACATGCTCATGCAGGATGTAAGATTCTTTTTGTAAAAAAATGTGACAACATTTTAAATTTAAAAAAAAAAATAGTTAGTATCTGTAAAAATAAAGCCAGGAATATTGAACTTATTTTTTAACAATGAGAAAATAATGTTGTTGAAAGAATAATTGAGTAGTAATAGATTGGAGCCTATGAGTGGCTGGCACAAAGCACCACCAATCAACAGACTTAATTGGCATCTCTCCTGGCACCAGGGAGGAAATGGAGCTCTACCCTGCATGGTGCGTGCCCGAGCATCCCGAATCTTCGGTAGCTTTGAGATACATCTATTAGGCGGGCCCAGGTAAAGTGCAATTTCATCTTCTTTGCGCCAACCATTATAAGGGGCTGGAAGACAGTAGCTCATTAAGCTGGAAGGGCTGCGAGCGGAGTAGCTGGGTAAAAGGGGCTGAACTGTTACACTCTTTCTTGCCTTTGCTTGAATAGGGGTGGAGTGATGTCATCTGCCAGTGATAGTAATGCATGGCGGTGGCGGGAGTTACGGCTGCGCAACTTACCATAACTGTCGAATTTCTTTTGTTTTTAGATTTTGAGCTGCCACCATAATATATTTCTTTAACAGTTCCTTGTATACACAGTATCACTGGTTTGCCACCTTTTATCTGTTACTGCTCTCATGCATTCATATAGCTGTGCCAATTTTCGTTTCCACAATTTATAACTTTCCTTCATAAAATGCTGGTTCCTGAAAAGTCCCCCTCTCCTTTCCTCATAGGGTCTTTTGAATGGTTTCACAATTGCTCTTTAATATCTTCCCTTTTAACTCGGTATTCCAGAAATGCTAGCTTTGGTTCACATCGGCATTCACAAGTACTGGTTTTCATTCATATCGATATTCAAAACAAATGTCCTCACAGGTTTATAAGCCTATTTGCAGTGCCGCTGTCCCCCTCTTCTAGGCTGACTCACTGCTTGTTGTATACTGTGAGGAAGCAAGGCTTCTGACTGCCACAATCCTTCTCTCTCTTGTATGGCGCCTCATTTTTCCTCCGCACGGCTCTCTGTGGCTTTGAGTCTGCCACTAATGTGTCTCTAGTAGCTCCGGCTTCTCCCCGAAGCTCTACCGGGTCACAACTGCTTCCTCGCTGCAGACTGCCACAGGCTTCCAGCTTTTCTCAGCTCTGCTTCCCGCTGCATACACTCTGCATCGGTCTGGTGGTCTTGAGTGCTTCTTCCACCACACCGCTTTCCAGTACGGTTCTGCACTCCTCCAGCAGTACGGCGACCTACTTCCCCAGCTGCTTGTCAACCTGCTTTTCCGGCTGCCTGTCGACCTGCTTCTCTGGCTGCCCTTCGACCTGCTTCTCTGGTTGCCCCCATCTTCTTTGTTCATCTCAGTTTTCAACCTCTCACCAGGTTGATTGGTCCCAAAAAGACTAGACTGCTCACTACCTGTTTGGGAGTTCTGCATTGCTTTTGCTTGCCTCCTCCTCATCACAGTACCTAACTGGTGTAAGTGATAGTGCGAGTCAATGAAAGGATGCATTGATCTGGTTTGCCTCTTCCTCATCCCAATAATTAACTGGTGGGTGTCATGAAGTGACTTACTTAGAAAGTGGGGAAGGGAATGACAGTCTACAAGGGCTTGAGAAGTGGAAGATTAATTATGAAAGGTAAAAGCGGGATAGCGTGCCTCACCTATGGGTACCTCACTTCCCCTCCCTTAGTCCCCTTCCCCGAGGGTAGGATTACCTCACATATCCACCCCCGGGGTCAGGATCCGGTAGCTTCGGTCTTTCCCTGGCCACCTGGGTTTGGGCATTGCCAGGGAAAGGGGTAAGGATACCCTCAGGTTCCTCACACCAACATACCTCAAGTTATCCTCCTTTGGCCGCACACTTTAGAAATTATGATTTTCTTCTGGTAAAGGTGATTTCCAATGAACATTTGTTAAGTATTGAGAGCTTGAGGACAGAGATTTGAAATAATATAGCCGTATGGTCCAAGGAAGGGGTCGTTATTGTGGGATAATGACCCGCTACCAAGTTATGGCCCGCGGTGAAGGTGAGGGCCATAGGTTGGTGTAGGGTCATCATCCCTAAGACACCTCCCACAGTCTAAAAGGCTATTAGATAGATATTAGAACATGGTGGTAATGTCATTAAACGTTGAGTTGTCCTGGTGAAGTAAATCATGTTGGTTTAATAGTGAGTAAAGCACACAAAACGGTTAGGGTATTATTTTGTAATATTCATATACCTAAATGGTCTTTATAATGTAAGCATTTTAATTGCAAACTTAGTTGAACTGCACTAGTTTCAGAAGGAGCTTGCATTAGATGCCATGTTAAAGAGAACAGATTTTGTAGCTTTTACTTTGGTGTGTTAAGTTAGGTTGGAATGTCCCATTGAAAGAAATCTGGTTAGGGAAATGAATTGTGGCTTTTTGAATGCAGACACATGCTTTCTCTTAATTTGCCTGACTGCTTCTGAAGTCAGAATTACAGGCATGTAGTCAATACTAGTAGTTATTGACTGTATTCCAAACATTCTAATTGGTTGACAGGAGGTCAATTATTCATTTCCATGTGCTAATAAGGACATATGGTCTAATTACGTGTTTGGTGATATTTCCTCTGGGCATTTAGAAAAATTGTCATACCATTAGTGTGCCATTAGTGTGTGCGTTAATCATGCAGTAACTTGAAGACTCTGCATTATTCATGCAGAAACTTCAGTTATGCCCCATTTAGGAGTCCCATAGGTAATGATTTTGGGTGATTACCTACACACAAAAGCTGGCGTAAAATATGATTTTCAGTGCTGAAACTCATAGATGGCAGAGCAGTAAAAACATCTGTTATTCTAAAATACTGTGGTGCTCATGCTCCTGAAATGCGTAATTGGATGGCAGGGAGCCATTATGTTTGCACTGCAATGTAAGTGGCTCCCTGCCGCCAAACATTTCTCATTTGCACGGCAGAGTGCAACAGTGCAGTGTAAAAGGTGGCACACACACGTGTATGCCACCTTTTGCCCTGCAATTTTGCACTCTGCCGTGCAAAGTGAGTAAACGCTGCCTGGCATGCTTGCTTGCCAGGCAGCGTTTACTGCCGCTTGCCATGCTCTCACGGAAAGTGGCACTCACAATTACAATTAAACCCTGCCTGATATGCTTGCAAGTCGTGCAGGGTTTAATTGTTATTGTAAACGCTGCCTACCTTGTGAGCATGGCAGGCAAACTGTACAATGGATCTCTATCGGTTCTGCCTGCTTTATGCTGGTGCATAAAGCTGGTGGACCCCATATGGATATCCAGCATTTGCACCTGCATGAAAATCAATGCCTGCTCAAATGCTGGAGCATTTGTTTGGTGGAGAGGAAGGGAGGTGGGGGATAGTGGTGTTTCGCACCTCACGCCCCGAACACTCCTGTCCTCTTCAGGACCTTGCTGACATTAGCATCTAGAACACAGCTCTGGACTAGGTGGCCTTCTACATTTCCCTTTGATCCTTCTCCATCTCGTGGAACACAGACACCTCAGATTCAAGCTCCCTCCCTGTTGGCATTCATCCAGGCTTTGTCCTTGTTCCCCTGCTATTCACTCTCTTCGCATCCTCCCTTGGTCAACTTGTATCCTCCTTTGGGCTCTCCCACCATTTCTCTGTTGATGACACGCACATCTTCTTCTTCTTTCCCACTTTTACTCCGAACTCTCTGCTTGTATTACTCATTGTCTCCCTGCTATCCACTACTGGGTGGCCCTTTATCTATCTATCTATCTATCTATCTATCTATCTATCTATCTATCTATCTATCTATCTATCTATCTATCTATCTATCTATCTATCTATCTATCATGTTTTTTGTATAGCACAATATCACCCATAGGCCTCAGAGCACTCACATAGACGAAAATAACAGAAAACATATAGAATGGAGCTACAGCAGGAATGTAGAGCACTGAGAAGGTTCACAAGATTTTAGTTTTCTCCCTTGTCAAACAGGTGTGTCTTGAGTTGTTTCTTAAAGACAGTGAGGGACACACTGTTTTTGATCTGAGGGGTTATGGAGTTTCAAATCATTGGTGCCAAATAGGCAAAGTTTGTACCAGATTTTTTCGTGTTTCATATAAGTCATGCTTATCAATAGAACGAAGGTCTCTTCGGAAAGGTGCCTTCGTTAGTTTTTTGACAAGGTAGTTGGGTGCGGTACCGGCTAGGCATTTGAAGACTATGGGCCTCATTACACGGATGGCGGAGAACCATGGCGCTATTAGCGCCATGGTTCATGCCGGTAAAATACCGGCACCGCCTTGGCGGAAAGGGGAATTACCGCCCCATTCCAAGGTTGGCGGGGCGGTAATTCCCCCTTCCACCATTGCCCTTCCCCATTCCCATTTTTGCCCCATAGGGCTCAATGGGAATGGGGAAGGCGGTAATTACGGTACCGCAAATTGGTGTACCTTAATTAGCTCCCTGGATCCCTTTGCGGGTTGGTTTTTAACGCCTGCAAAAAGCAGGCGTTAAATCCCCCAACCTGCAAAGGGACCTCATAGTAAGGCGGTAAGGATTTACCGGTACCGGTACTTTACCGGTACCGGTAAATCCTTAACGCCATCCGTATAATGAGGCCATATAATTGTGCACTTAAATGTAATCCTTTGTTGGATTAGCAGCCAATGAAGTTTTCTCCTGGTTGCTGAGATTTTCTGTCGAAAAACTGCCCTAACCGCTCCATTTTGTATAGTTTGCATTTTTGTGATGTTGCTCTTAGACGTACCCATTAGGAGACTATTACAATAGTCTAGTTTTGAGTTAATTATGGCTCCCGAAATCAGGGCTAGGTTTTGCTCAGTTAGGTATGGTCGGATTTGCCATATCAGATTTAAGTGGAACACACATGTTGATCTTAGATAAGACACATGTCTCTTGAAAGAGAGGTGCAAATCCATAATAATTCCCAGAGTTTTACCATGATCTGATACTTCAATGTAGCTATTATTAATCTTAAATATTTTGGGCCTCATTACACGGTAGGCGGTGAACCATGGCGCTATTAGCGCCATGGTTCATGCCGGTAAAATACCGGCACCGCCTTGGTGGAAAGGGGAATTACCGCCCTATTCTAAGGTTGGAGGGGCGGTAATTCCCCCTTCCACCATTGCCCTTCCCCATTCCCATTTTTGCCCCATAGGGCATAATGGGAATGGGGAAGGTGCTAATTACGGTACCGCAAATTTGCGGTGCCGTAATTAGCCCCGAGGTCCCTTTGCGGGTTGGTTTTTAACGCCTGAAAAAAGCAGGCGTTAAAGTACCAACCCGCAAAGGGACCTCGTAATAAGGTGGTAAGGGTTAACGGTCACCGGTACCATTACCGGTGACCGTTAACCCTTACCGCCTTCCGTGTAATGAGGCCCCTTGTGTTGTTCGTTTAATTTTTCTATTTTCTGGGGAGTGCCAAGAATCTGGAGTTCAGTCTTTGCTTCATTGAGAGAGTTAGTTGCCATCCATTTTTGAATGGCACTAAACACTTAATTGACTCTTTGCACGTCCTTTTCATAAATACCTGGCAGTTCAAATACCAACTGGGTGTCATCGGCATAGTTAGTAAACCGGACACCCAGTTTTTGAAGCATGTCACACCGCATTTTTGAAAAAATATTAAAAAGGAATGGGGGCAAACATGATCCCTGCGGGACGCCATAGATCAGCATGTTTTAAGGGAACAGAGGTTTTCCTTTGCCACTGCAGCCATCCTTGGACACAGGAAAGGTTTAAACCACTTTGTTGCGAGTGGAGAACATCTGCCAGTTGTTCTCAGCCTCTCGGCCAGAATATCATGATCTATGAGATCAAACGCTGAGGAGAGATCAAGCCACAGAAGTAAGGCAGTGTTTCCTTGTTCAAACATACCAGCGATGTTAGCCTGGAGATCCAAAAGGGCCATCACCGTGCCATGTTTTCCTCTAAAACCGGATTTCTCACTGGCCAGTAGGTCAGTTGTTTCTACAAACATTTGATATTGTAAGTACACAATCCTGTCAATGATTTTGAGCAGGAAAGGCACGTTTGTAATAGGCCTAAAAATGCCAGGTATTGAAGGGTCCAAGTTTTATTTTTTAATAAGTGGAGTGATCCATGCTTCTTTAAGGTCTACTGGGGCAAAAGCTTCTTCAAAAGATTGGTTCATGAATTGAACTACCGAGGGTGCTAAAGTGTCTACAAAATGCTTAAATAATTTGGTGGGAATGTTGTCCCCTGACAGGAGGAAGGCCTTAAATTGTGGATAACCTCCGGTAGCTCTGAAACAGAAACCCTTTCAAAGGAGAGAGAATCTGGTTGGCTATCCGGTTGGTCACTCTTGGTAATAGGTGTGGTGTGGAGGGTATTCTTGGGGTCAAGGAATCGTTTTTTCTGGGCTTCAATAGCCTGTTGGTGTTTGCTAGTTTTTTCGGAGAAGCCGTCATGTATTGCTTGACACCACACATTACTCTCTTGAGCTAAGTGGCCAGCCAGAGGATTTTTCAATTCTTTGAGGATTGAAAAGATTTCTTTAGATTGTGACTTGGCTTGTTGGATTATCTTGTTAA
This sequence comes from Ambystoma mexicanum, assembly GCF_040938575.1. Taxonomy (NCBI): domain Eukaryota; kingdom Metazoa; phylum Chordata; class Amphibia; order Caudata; family Ambystomatidae; genus Ambystoma; species Ambystoma mexicanum. Next base: position 419,258,313 of record NC_090930.1, on the reverse strand, counting down.
AATGTTCTGCTTTTTCCTGAAAGATAGTGATCTTGTAGGCTTTTGCAGCTTGTTTGTAGAATGCCATTGAAGGTACGATGGATGTTTTCTCCAGAGGCGCTCAGGTTTGCGCTTAGCTCTTCTGGCTTCTAGGATATCGCTAGAGAACCATTTATTCTGATTAGTGGACTTATTATTTTTTTCGGATTTAAGTGGAGCCAGCGCATCAAAGGCTTGGTTGGTAGCTTTTCTGAATGACTGGGTAAAGGTGTCTAGAGACATGTATTGTTGTAGCGAGGGCAAAAGAGGGGAGATCTTCTCATTGAAGGCCTCACTGGTTACTGCCTTACAGCTACGCCAAGTTCCCAGAGGTTTGCTCCTAACTGAGTGCGATATCTGTATAGCAGCAGTGTGGCATATAAAGTTAACCAGATAATGGTCGGACCAAGCGCATTCTATAATTGACGTGACTGTTATTTCCTGGTTTTTAACCAGTATCCAGTCAAGTACATTGCCGGTGTTATGAGTGGCATTTCTTACTACCTGTTGAAAGTTAATGGATTCAAGTGATGCTTTAAACTCCCTTCTTGAACTCTGCCTCCAGGCCGGTTGGCTTTCCATTAAAAAACACTCCTTGAAATTCCAATTAGTTGTTTTCAGATCCCTGCATGTACCTGAAGCCCCATCTCCTGCTAATATCCTCCTTGCATCCTCTGCTATAGTACCTTCCTAAACCTCGCCATCACCCACCAAAAGGTGCCTCCTCTCCCTTCCTCCTCTTCTGCCTTCTGACTCCACACCCCTGGAACGCCCTTCCTCTCCATTTTAACAACTATCATCCACTCCTTCAAATGTGCACTGAAGCTCTGACTCCTTATCTGAGAAGGAACACCTACTACTTACTCCTACATTGCCTACCCTCTTCCGCCCCAAAGATATTCCACCTAATCCCATTTGATATCCTCTATATAGTTGGTTCCCTTGGGCCAGTTTTTGTTATCTGTCTGACTTGCTCCCAGTTTCAGTCCCAGATATTCTTCAGCACCCACTGCTCAGTAACTCATGAACCCCTCCGCTAATGTATGACACCTGTTTCTGGGTTGCCACATTGTTGATTTTCTTTGCAAGTTTTTTACGGGCGCAACATCCTGTACCGTCCTTCAACAGAATAAATACAATACAGCTCATTGGCAGGCCTGCACAGGCTTCCAGAGTAATGAAGTGCCTGGCGGTGATCCAGGAGAGGGAAAGCATGGTTGGAATGTATTTCACAGACGGAAGTGAAGGTGTTTGAAATTGCAAAATATGGCTCTTTTTTTGTCACATGAGGTTATCATGTAGTGCCATGATGCAGCGTCTGGACTTTTCAAATCTCAAAAAGGGACCAATACATAATTCTTGCAGAAATTAACTATTTAATTTACATTTTAATATATTTGGAATTGGCATCATCAAATGATTGTATTGTATTGTACTTGTTATTTATACAGAGCCTTTTACCCTTCACCAGCTGACTAGAACACTCAGATCCAGCGACGACATACGCCTAGAACCTAAACTATACACGAGGAATAAACTTGGTGAATCAGCATTCTCTTGCATAGCCGTTAAAGTTTGGAGCTCCCTCCCCAGAGAAATACAAACCGTGAAGGACCATCTAAAATTCAGAAAACAACTAAAAACCTGGCTTTTCAACTCAGAACGGGACGAAAACAAATTAATAACACCCACGCCCCATGAAAGGAACGCACAACTAGAATAAATGGGGGTAGGCCATGTGGTGTCCCCAGGTCGGGGTGGGGAGCGAGCGCGCGTCGCGGCAATGACAGGCTGACACAGAGCGGTGCTGTAAACCTCCTTCTTTATTCGTGCCTTCACATTCAACTAACTAGCCCCGCCCCTCCCGCGTCACTTCCCTACTCTTCCCGCCCGGGTCCCTCTCGCCCCCGTCGTCCAGGATACGTCAACATGACATCTCCCCCCTTTTTAAACTGTTACCACACTCTTCGCAACAGGCGATGATCTGGCGAGTCTCTAGTCCATCTCCTCGATCCACCGGCGAGGTCTGGTCCGGACTCGCTGTGGTCGTGTCAGCTCAGCCCTTGGTGACGGTCTGCTTACGGCCGTCTCGGCTTCTGGATCTTGATCCGATTCGTCGGCGTCCCACGGATCCTCCCCTTGTTGATCGCTGTATTCTTCCTCTGGTGGGGCCTGTACCCTGCCGCTCAGGCGTCTTGTTCCGGGCGGTGTGAGTTCCTTGAAGTGGAACGAGTTCCGGGTTATCGCTCCTGTGGAGCCTTGTGCAGTGATCATCGACCCCTTCCTCTGGGTAACGAGAAGAGGCTCTTCCGAAATGCAGGCGTGTGCTTATGGGTCGAGGGTTGTCGAACGGCCACCACATCCCCTATGGTTATGTGGGATGTCTGGGCTTTTCTGCGGGCGTCGGTGTATTCTTTCATTCTGTTCTTTGCTGCTTCATCCCGCTCTCGGACTTCCGCATCCATCGCCGGGCGTGGTGTACTCGCCTCTGCTTGGGGAGTCGGGTTTGGGGGTTGCGCCCAAACATGAGTTCGGCAGGGGTCTTCCCTGTTGTGCTATGGGGCGTTCCCCGGTAGTCCCGTAGTAGTTGGTTGAGTACCTGTTCATATGGTTGTTCCGTGAGACGAGCAATCTGCAAGGCCCGCTTGAGATTGGCCATGAACCGTTCGATCATCCCGTTTGCTTGCGGCCACAGCGGGGTCACCTTCCGATGTCGGAACCCCAAGTATTCCGCAAACCTGGCAAATTGATGTCCGCAGAACGGGGCCCCGTTATCGGTCTTGAGTACTTTGGGCACTCCGTAGGCAGAGAAAACGTGGTCCAGTGCTGGGACGACATGATGCGCGGCCGTGGACGAGATCATCTGTACTTCTGGATATCGGGAGTACTCATCCATTACTGCAAGGACATATCTTCCCCCTTCAATGGGTCCAAAGAAGTCGGCGGCCACCGCTTCCCATATGTTCTGCTGAAGTTCGGACATTTGTAGTGGCTCCGGATGTCGGTTTGGTGTGATGATGCAGCAGGTGGGGCATGTTCTCAGGGCGGCCTCCACTCGGGCATCCATTCGTGGAAACCACACCTTTTGGCGCAGCATGCGCTGTGTGGAGACAATGCCTCGGTGGGTCTCGTGTGCCAGGTTGATGACCTTTTCCCGCATGGTTGCTGGGATCACTAGCTTGCAGTCCTTGAGCAGGAGATGGTCTTCTGATACGGCTAACTCTTCTTTCACAAGGAGAAGTCGTTCCACGTCTTCCCATGTTTGGCCCCCTGCCGCTTTTCCTCTCTCCTTGGCCCTTCTCCATTGTCCAGATGTGAGACCTTCACATATGATGCGGCATGCAGGGTCGTTTTCAGTTTCTCTTGCCAGTTCCTCTGTGTTAACCCCCTCCGGCGTGGTTTGATGAACCAGGTATCTGAGGTAGCGGTCCGCCACCGACGGTTCAGGTCTGCTCTCGTCCCTCGGTCTCCTCGACAGGAAGTCAGCAGGGTTCTCACCCTTCCCCGGTCTGTGAATGATATTGAAAGCGTAGTCTTGCAGACGTAACCCCCACCGGGCGATCCTAGGGGGCATCTTGGCTTGGGGATTGCCATAGAGAAACAGTAGCGCCTGATGATCGGTGACTACCTGAAATGGCTTTCCATACAGGAATAAGTGGAAGTGTTCGCATGCCCACACCACCGCTAGTCCTTCCTTTTCAGCCTGGGAGTAGGCCTGTTCAGTGGCGGACAAGCTGCGGCTGGCATAGGCTACCACGTGTCTCTGTTGTGGGTCTTTGGGATCAAATTGAGCCAGGATGGCCCCTAATCCCACGGGGCTGGCGTCCACTGTTAGTTCCGTTCTCCGATTGGAGTCATAGTAGGCCATGTTCTCTGCTTTCGCAACCCTCTCCCTGATGGTTTCGAAAGCTCCTTGACATGCACCGGTCCACTCGAATTTCTCGTTCTGGTGTGTTAGTTTCCGCAAAGGTTCACTGACCGAGGCAAAATCCTTGATGTACCTGCTGCAGTAACTGGCTAGGCCTAGAAACGAGCGAAGTTCTGACACATTGAGTGGCGCAGCTGTGTCATTCAGGGCTGAGACTTTGTCCGGATCTGGGGTCATCCCCACCTCTGAGAACACGTGGCCAAAGAATTTTAGCGTGCTCTTCCGGAACTCGCACTTGTCCTTGTTGAGTGTGAGGTTTGCATCGTGTAAAGCTTTGCACACCCTCATGAGGGTTTCGTCATGGCTCTTTACGTCAGTCCCAAACACCAGAATGTCATCCGAGTAGTTGAGGCAGTTGGGAATGTGCTTTATGATGTTATGGACCTCAGCTTGAAAGATCTCTGCGGCTGACGACACCCCAAAGCTCAGCCTTTTGTATCTGAATAACCCAACGTGGGTGACAAATGTGGTTATGTTGCGACTCTCGGGGTGTAAGACCAGCTGATGGTATCCCTTCTGGAGGTCTAGTTTTGAGAAAACCTTGGCTCCGTTTAGCAGATGTATCATGTCCGTTATACGTGGCGCAGGGTATCTTTCCCTGCGGATTGCTTGGTTGGGACGTCTCATGTCGACGCACAACCTGATGGTTTCAGATCCCTTCTTCGGGACGGGGACGATGAGAGAAACCCAGGTGGTTGCTCCCGAGGCCTTTTCAATAATGTCCTGTTCCAGCAATTTCTTTAACTCATCCTCCACCTTTTGTTGGATGTTGACAGGGATCCCTCGGTATGGCTGAGCCACTGGGCATATGGAGTCGTCTATGTGTAATTTTACTTGTCGGTTCTTTAGTTTCCCAATTCCTCTGAATATTTTTGGATACAGGTTGTTGATCATGTCAATCGGGTCGATGTACTTGTGAACCATGATGTTGTATAGGATGTGTATCAGGCCCATATCTGCGGCGGCCTTGAAACTCAGGACGCATCCGCTGTCCGTTTCGGTGGCCAGGACGTGGATTGGGACTTTCATCTCTTGGCCCTTGTATCGGCATAGCCCACTGAACCTTCCTACGCACTTGAGGGGAGTTTTCGCACCATAGGCGTAGATATCAACGGTGGCTGGCTGGAGCTTTGGTTTCGGGGTTAGTTCGGCATACACCTGTTCACTCACCACGTTGACGGTGGCGCCAGTATCGATGAGGAATTCCGTTGGTCTTTCCTGCAGCTTGATGATGAGGGTGGGGCTATGAGCGGTGGCTGTGGGATTTCCTAAAGCGTAAACGTACGCCTTCTTTTTGTGATCACTTCCGGAAGAACTAGGGTCTGATTCGGTGGGGGATTGTTCGACTAGATAGCGAACGTGGCGTCTTGATCTTCTTTCGGGTTTGGCCCGTGTCACGAATCTTCTCCTTTCTCTCCGCTTTTGGCGGTCGTCGCCGGAGTCCTTATCTCTCTGGTCACTTCCGTGTTGACTTGGAGGGTTGGAGGTGTTACTTGGGGTCGAGTGTGTATTCGGTGTTCCCCCATATCGATTCCTCGAGCGAGTGGTGCTGTCTCGAGGCCTCTCTCTCCCTCGATCCCTGAACAGTCTGCATACCGCTTTGAAATGGCCTTCTTCACCGCATGAGGTGCAGCGTTGTCCTATGGCTGGGCATGTCCCTTCATGGGGATATTCGAATCCACACTTGTAGCAGAATAGTTCTTCTGTCCTTTTCTCTAGGTGTAATTTGTTCAAATTTTCACCCAGTGGTGTGCTCCCGAAGCTTTCTACTTGACAGTCGATGGCTCTCTCGACCCTGGCCAGTGCCAGTATTTCCTCTAGCGTGCGGGACTTCTGGAGCAATTTCCTGCGGAATGTTTGGGACTCGCACCCTGATATTACTTGCGACCTGAGGGCTTCAGTGTTCGAGTAATTTGCAAAGTCACAGTGCTTGAGCTTTGTGCGGAGTCGCATTACGTACGCGTCCATGCTCTCCCCTTTTGCCTGCTTTGTGGTGTGGAACAGGTGCCTTTCATAATCGACATTGGTGTGAGGCGCGAAGTATGCTGCCAGGGCGTCTTTTAGTTTCTGTATGGAGTCTTTGGAGTCCTGGGGCATTTCGTCTATGATGTCTCGGGTGGCGGAGCCGACCGCTAGCTTTAGTAGGCACACTTGCCTTGCATCCGCCACTGGCCCCGTGGCCCCCATATACAGGTCAAAGTCTCGAATCCATTTGGTCCACCTGGGGCCCATGTTGCTCGTGTCCGTCACGTCAAAGGCTCCAGGCATCTGGGCAGCCAGTGTGTCCGGCAGTTGGTAGGGCACGTGATCCAGCATTTGGTCTAGGGGTGCTGGGGGCCCATTTCCTGCAGCTCCCGCACCTTGGTTTGCATCCTGATCAGACATGGTGCTGGGAGCGTGGCTTCCTTATGCGGGATTCCGCAGTCGTGGTGTGATGGCCGCCTTAGGAGGCACAAGCTCCATCGATGAGCACCACACCTGTTGAAGCGCCCTGGCGGGGGCCTGGCCTGGTCCTAGGCCCTGGATTGTGGCTGCGCGAGGGCCTTCTCCCTCTCTCGGCGTGGGCCAGGGCTTGATCGTGACTAAGCACTCGCCCACTTGTGCTTGGGCCCGCACCGTATCCCGCCGCGTATCACTACGCGCACGTGCGCTCGCCTGCTTCTCCGTGCTCACCGTCGCGGCCCGGTTCTTCTCTCCGTCCTGCTGTTGCGTCGGTCGGCAAGCGTTCTCGTCGCTTGTTACGTGCCGATGCACGGCGCTCGTCTCCGGGGACCCTGCCTCTCAGAATCCCATCCTCGTCGCCATTGTGGTGTCCCCAGGTCGGGGTGGGGAGCGAGCGCGCGTCGCGGCAATGACAGGCTGACACAGAGCGGTGCTGTAAACCTCCTTCTTTATTCGTGCCTTCACATTCAACTAACTAGCCCCGCCCCTCCCGCGTCACTTCCCTTCTCTTCCCGCCCGGGTCCCTCCCGCCCCCGTCGTCCAGGATACGTCAACATGACAGGCCAGACCAGAGAAAAGTGCAGAGAAGTAGAGAGGCATCTCAATGGGAGGCGAGACCCAGATGTACCCGTCCCCATAGAGGTTCAAACCGGAAACAGGGGCAAATGATGGGACCGACTTAATTGGACCACAGAGAGAGAGGACTTGATAAAAAGGGGAGGGGCATGCCATACTCTGAACAGATGGACCACAGGGCACATGGAGCACAAGGGCACAGGGAGTAGGTCCTCCAGTGGGAGGGCATGGGGAGGCTGTTGCGGCACACTGGGATGTGTTAGAAGGGATGGAATGTGGGGAGCCATTTATCTGAACACCGGGGGTGGAGAGGGTGCCACCACTGAATAGCCTTGTCAACGATCCACACCTCTGCACACAAAATAGGGGTGGTAATTGTAGCACACCACAATGTATGACCGGGGAAGGTATATGTGCTGCAGGCAGTCAAACAGAGGGGCTAGGATAGGGTGCCGCCACGAACCAACCATACTAAAATTCTCATCCTTCTGCATACACCTCTCAAACTCTGAACTAAACACAATCATACCTGTACAGCAAAACAAACCGCACGCACTTCACTACACCACAACAACTAAATAAATCACTGATAGCCTTGCACAACAGCTCATCACGGCTAAAGACCGAAAATGACACCTACGCTCAGCGAACAGTGTAAAACTAACTGAAGCTGCAAACAGCACCTATAGCTCTCTTGCTATTTTCTCCAGCTCAGTCCTACTATCTTACACCCCCTTACCCTTCTTGCTTTAAAGTGAGCGGTATAAGAACATTTAACATAACATAACATTATTATAGTCTCAATGTGCTGTTAGTGGGAATGCCCTCGTAGGACCAAAGTCCAGAGTGTTGGAGGTCATGGAGTAAGATTAGGATGCGTGTGTGCATTTGGCCAAATAAGGCTTAGCAGGGCTGGCTAGGCTCTGGCAGAGAGCAACCCATGTGGCCAGGCATGTGGATGGGTGCTGTGAGAGGTCAGGAGATGGCTTGAGTGCTAGAAACTCGCTATGTGTTCAGCGTGCCCGAATTTGTCATAGGTCTGCGCTGCATTCTGATGTCAGAGGTGTTGAGGCATAGTCTGATATAAGCAGCCAGAGATTTATGTGAGCAGCACAACCAAATTTTGTCATAGGGGGTCATTCCGAGTTGGGCGGTAAGGGTTTACGGGCACCGTTAAGGATGCTGGTGCCGGTAAACCCTTACCACCCTATTCCAAGTTCCCTTAGCGGGTCCCAGCAGGAACGGCTGGTCTGACCACCCGTTCTCTGCGGCTCCCGTTAAGGGACCTTGGAGCTAATAACGGTACCGCAATTTGCGGTACCGTTATTAGCGCCTTCCTCATTCCCATTGAGCCCTATGGGGGCTCAAATGGGAATGGGGAATGGTTTACTGAATGGGGACTTACCGGATCCTCCAAGGTCGGAATGATCCGGTAAGTCTCCATTCAGTCAGACCGGACCCGGACCCGGGTTGGAGGCAGCCATGGTGCAAATAGCACCATGGCTGCCTCCAAACTCGGAATGACCCCCAAAGTCTTTGCTGTATTCTGATGTGTGCGGTTAGCCATGCCTAGTGGTGCGTCATACGTACCTTTTAGAGTTTGCTGGTGATTTGTTGTATCGCAAACGAAAGAAGTAAAGCATCAAAAATTATAAATGCCACTGTAGCCATGAACCCCTATGGATCCTTATATTGATGAAAGGGTATTTCAGATGCAGATTAGTAACTTCGATTTCCTTCACTATAAAATATATCTACATTTACAGGGCACCAGACCTCCCAAGATTACTGTTTGCTTATGTATGGCATGTCCTTGTTTGCAGTGTGCTTTTGTGTGACACTTTATTTATCTAGAGCTTGATGAGATGATGCCCAAGGAGTCTGCCTGGAGTTGCTTGTGGTTTCGTGCAGAGGGTATGTGGTCAAGCAGTTGCGGCTGGACCACTCCTGTTGGGCTGTGACAAAACGGATTTGCATATGATCCTTCCCTTTTTGGAATGACTTTGGCAGGCTAATGAAAAATGGTCTGGAGGGTTGCCCAGAGCAATTCCAGAGTTTAAGATTAATTCTAAACTTTCCAGCCATCAACATTTTGTTTTGTTTAACTCACAAGGAATCAGGCTGCTGCTGGTAAACCCCAACTGGAACTCAGACACTGGGGATAGACATGAACTCCCTCACTGATCAAACAGTTAATTTCAGAAACACAACAGAAGTGCGCTGCCTAGCCAATCGAGAGTGCATCACCTGAGCATGGCACAGGATCAGGGTCGGACTGGGGCATACAATTGTCTCGGGGACTAATGAAAAAGTGGCAAATGGCAATTTATTCCTTTTGTGACAGACTGTTTGTGTAATACCCAAGGAGTAGGTTTTTGAACAAATGTGATGCAAACTGTGTATTTTAAAGAATTGTTATTCAGTAACACTGGTCAAAACTACTAGCCAAATGGTGAAGTAACCTTTCAAACTGGATCACATGGCCCAGAAAGGTTGCCCACTTTGACCCAAAAATCTGGCCCATAGTAGCATTTTTTGTTTTTGGTTCAGGCTTTGCCCTATTGCCCTATAGGCCCGTCTGAGCCTAGACAGGATTGGTGCTGCTGCATCCGTGACTGTTCTGAGATCGGATGATCATGTGTACCCTACCCTTCCCTGTGCCAGTAATGTTCAGACCTCTGTACCGCTTGTGAGAATGCATCTATGCTCCTTGGTGCTGGCTGGAGTATCAGGGTTCAGTGAGACAGATGATGGGTGGATGTCATTGGAATGTGAAATCCAGGGATCTGGGGTCCGAATACATTTTGCACGGTATTATATAATTAGAAAAAGGCAAATCTGCTCCAGCTAACGAGTGTCATGATGGAATTGGGGACCTTCTTAGTGTTCATTTTAGCCAAACAAATAGTGGCACCCATAGGTAAGAATATTAGCAACATAAATAGCCGGTAAGATAGCTCAGCGGGTTGAGCACTCACTGTTGTGATCTATAGGTCGCATCCCGGCAAGGCCAACTCAGCCTTTCATTCTTTCAAGGTCGATAAATGGGTACCAATTTCGGTTGGGTGATATTGTATGTAAATATGTGCTCTGTAAAGCGCTTTGGATAAAGGCGCTATACAAATAACACATCATTATCATTAAATAGCAAGCTTAATACGCGCAAAAGTGGAATCCCAACAATTTGCTGCGAAGCAGGTAACCAGAATGTGCAGGCAGTAGGGACCCCAGCCGGCCCATAGAACCGGGGGTTTCCAAACAGCACTTTAAGATGAGTAGCAGCACCTTTGAGATGGATGGGGATGCAGATTAATACTCTTGCACTAAATCAATAATGACAACTCAATAGTTTGGCAAAGGGAGTCGGTTTAATGACAAGTACAAAAAACGGGGAGTTCATGAATATCAGCAATCGCTCGATCTTCCTTCTCGCTTCAACTCCAATTAATTTCAGAAAAAAACAACATTTATACCAAAAACTCGTCATCACTGATGTGTAACTCTTAAAAATTAACATGCATCTTGATTGGTTATAGGAAGGTAACTTTAATATAGGTACTATATCTGTATATGGTAACGGGGTGAGGGGATTGGATAGACAATGTCAGGTGGGGTAACTAAACCCTTCCTTCAAAATGGCTACTGGCTACTGTAAACTTCACTTAAAGTACAACGTCTCATTGGTTCTATTAACTATAGGACCCTAGATTACCTGGTCCACTATGATTTGGTTGGCATCAACCCCACTCATACATTTCCACTTGCTCTTAGCAGTGTGCAGAATAGCCGGCCAGGTGCAGGGAATTTGTCTGCACCCCAGCTTCCCTCCAATTATAGTTACAATCAATCATTACTTCAGTGGTCATGTGTCAATTATTTCTTTGTGGTTGGCCTCGAGTCTGCTTCTTGGTCTAGGAAAGTTAAGGCGTCGGGGCATGGCAAGGGTCCATGCGTAGGTGTGAAAGTCTCATCCCTCTGCTTGCCCGGTCACGTGATTCCGACGCCGTGAAATCGGTCTTTCCTTCATGCAATTTCGTGTATTTGATTTAATTCTGCCAGTCGCCTGCCATCTGTTACTTATCTTGACCTTTGTGAACAGGATACTCTGTTCTTCTCATTAATTGTATCCACTGTTGGCCTATTTCAGCTGATACAGCCTTGGCTTCTTGGCATGATTACCCTAGTCTGAGCTTCTCTCCGTCTTTAATTCTCAATTTGTTTGCTGCAAAACTCTCTGCTTGAGATCTTTAGTAACCTTTGGTTGATTCTGCTCTTGTGCATAGTGGAAGTATAGTGCTTTCTTGAGGTAGATATATGTATAGGTGGCGCTTGCCGCAATCTATCTTACTACTAAGCATAAGCAAGCCTCATGATTTCTGTGCTTCTTGCGGTTACTTTGCATATGTTCACGTTTAAACTAACTGAATATCTTCTTCATGCTTAAGGCATAGGTTTCTGACAGCTTCACATCAATTTGTTTACTTTAGGCTTATGATGTCACTTGTCCATGGTGTTTCGTCTCTCTTTTCATCATTCTCAGGTAGTTATATCTTTTATGTGTGAGTCAGTCCTTCTTTTATGATGTCATCATTCGTCTTCCTTAAGTATCACCTTTACTTCTTCGGGTATTACATTCTGACAATCGTCATTCTGTCTCACTTGTCGATATGGTTTTCTCAATGTGTACCTTACTGTCCTGGTTTTCTTAGGTGTTGGTACTTCAATAGGTGCTGTTATTCTGATGGGTACTGGACAGAGCTCCACTGCAGCTCTTTGCTGGTTTATTTGCTCATCATACGTCACATATATCGGTGTGAATGTTCCTGGTACTTCAAAATGGGTGGTAGGAGTGCAAACCGTGCTTGGAACTTCCTCTTCACTCCCCCCTCTGGAGAATTCATCGACCACTTTCACCTCTTCTTTTTGTATCCACCTTTATTTCATCCTCTGGATCCAGGCATAGAGGTCTGAAGAAATGTCTCTTTGGGGTCCATATTTTTATGACTCCCTTCAAGCTTCCTGCTGTTCTTACGTGCTCATTTTTGTTCCATGTTATTTTTTGACATTGTCCACTTGGACTGAAATAGATCCATCTTCCCACATAATTCCGGTTTTTCCGTGGATACCAAAACTTTGTTCCTTCTGGAGCGGAAATGCTGGCTTTCACAAAGTCTCTTATGTCTTCATCAGTCGGGTCCTTAGGTTTCCATCCTTACTCGACATCAATCATTATGTTCATCCCTATGGCCTTTTTTGCAGTGTTCTGGCACTGAGTTATTATTATCTTCATAACACAGAATCCGAGCAATATCATCACTAGCAGAGCTCCTAGGAAACTGAATGCATCTGCCATCCATTGTGGAACCCATGAAAATAGTGATCCAAACCAGCTGTCATCGTCAACTTCATCAACTTCATCTATCATCTGATTCTGTAGTTTTGTCAGCATACCTATGGCCTCTGCTAAAGTTAAATTTTTGTCATTGTGTAAAGGTATAAATGTGCAAAATGATTCTCCGATTTTTGCACAAACACCTCCATCCATAGCTGTGATCATGTCAAGGACATATCTGTTCTGGAGAGTCATTAGTCAAATCGCCCTTAACGATTCCCTGATTGCTAGGAATCCTTTTATGGTCGTGTTGATGTTCTGCACTAACTCTCATCTGGTTATCTGCAACCATTTAGTATTTGCTCCAACCTGAACTCTTGGCTTCAGAATTTTCGTGAACACTGATGAGGTTAGGCTGAACAACCTGTGTTCATACGGGATTGCATGAAAGGCTTCTTCTGATTTTGCAGAAAAGTAATTCTCTCTCTTCATTCGGCTCATCAGTTACACAGATCTCTTTCTTCTCAGGTGAGCATCTGCTTTCGGAAAACTGTCAATATTCAGATCACTTTTTGGAATCACCAACGCTGGAACATGGACATTCACCAGTGTGCATATATCTCGCCAATTCTTCGGAAATCTGATATATGCTTTGGATCCACATGTCCAATAATGATCCATGATCACTGCAGTATCGTGTACCATTCCTGGAGCGTCAAAGACTTGTCCACAATTCTGATTCTTTTCCATTTTTCTTGTACCATTATTTCTGAAGTACAATTTGAAATTCTCCAATGGCACTATCTGCAAGGGTCCTCCTCTGTCTTCGACCCATGTCAGCAGTCTTGCAAGTCTCAGTCATAATGGCTTGCATATCCTCTGTGCATTTTTACTTGTTTCTTTGTAGAATCCGATGATCATCCATGCTCTACAGATCACTACTCCTTTCTCCCATCCATCTTGCATTTGGCCTCTGTTCTTCCAACTCTGAGCTTCTTCTGGAGTTTTCCCTTGAACGTTCAGTCTTTGGTTTGGCTCTCTTCTGATCTCTGCTCCTTTAACTCCAGGCTTCTCATATCTGATCACAATGTTCTTTGTTTTTCCATTGTTTCTTGTCTTTATGTACTGGACACAATCGTCTTCATTTGGATCAGTTGCTTCAGTTGCCCCTTTGAGTGAAGCATCAATTCCCATGAACTGGCCTCTGGCCTTGCACATCGCTATATGTGACAGACAGTGTGCTGTCTGTACATCTATTTCAACAGCTACGAAGATCTTTGACTTCCCCATGGTGTAAGGTAAGACCCGGCGGTTCAATTTGTTTGTTACCACAAGGGTGTGTGTGTTATTGCTCATCACATCAATTTCAAGTTCACTCATTCCTCTATCAGACCTTCTATCGACTGGAATGACTATGTAAGGTCTGGGCACATTCGTGGGTTTCATGCTTACATCATTAGGTGGGTGCACTGGAATCGTAACGTTTTGTGCACCAATAAAAAATGCAGTAATTGTTAGTGACAATTAAACAATAATGAACACTATACATAGGTACATGATTCCTCTGTATGTTAATCTGCAACATTTATTTCCGGGCCAATATGAGTGTCTCTCCCCCTGAGGGAGGACAAGATTACTATTTTGATTGCCCATCTCGATCATCTAAGGAAATAAGACTAACTCTTTAATACATTCTAGGTAATATCGTTATATCCGGGTTCTGCTGTTTCTGCTTGTAGGTTGCAGATACTGGAACGATTATTTTCTTTGCCTGAATAATAGATTGTCTCTTGTCACTGGAAACAGTTCTCTTTTCCTTATATGAAAATGTCAAGTAGGGTAATAAGTTCAGCAAGTCTCTTAGTTTGCGTGTTGAAAATAAACAAGCTCCCCGTCTATGTCTCTTGTTTGTTTCACTCGAGAAGACACTTTGCTTCTCTGCCAGCAAAAGTGTATTCCTTGTCAACACTTCCACGATCTGTCCCTCGACTGAAAGTTCACAATCTTCTCTGGTAATTCTGATGATGATTAGAAAGTTCGACCTGCATCACAATACCATGCAGGAGCATGCTCATCTGTGTGGAGTTCGCTGGGTCTCTGATGAAAGTGAGGACATCAACACCAGCAGGTCTCCCCACAAGCTCTGGAAAGTTCTCAATTAGGCGAAAAAACACATTGCTTGCTAGTCTGCTATCTTCTGGTGACAGGGACATTTGTCTTGCCCTCGTTGTACTCCGGAAGCAAAAGAAACTGTTCGGCAATCATGATGAGCAGCCTCGTTATTGTCTTTTCGTTTTCAGGATCTTGAAGAAATTCGGTGATGTTAGTGAGCCTTCCCACTAACGACGGGTGTGACCTCAGTACTAACTCGAAATAGATCAAAACGTCCTTAGTGTTGTCACTACTGCGTGACACAATAAGTGAGTCCAAACAAGGCTTCTGTGTCAAAATAGTCGGGATACTGTATTTTCTTCCAATTTGTGTGTCCTCGATCAAAAAATGGCATATCTTTTCTTATCAAGGCTTCAGTATGCCTCAGTCCAAAGTTCAAAGTCAACAGACTATGTTGTGGCTTATACGTGTAATTTTCTTCTTCACCCTGCAACTAGGAAGCACAAAGTGTCCATGTTTATGTCCTTTTTCCCCTTATTTTGCTCAGAGGAAATGTCCAAAATTAAGCCACAACTTTGCACAAAGTTCTTTGCCTTTGCTTTGCTAGTCATGCGTCATTCTTCCTCATCATGGATCTCGTCTGTACGTGCCGTGGTTCTTCCCTGTTGTCTGTAGTCTCTACACATTTTTGTGAGGGCAGAGGGTCTTCTCCGATGTATGGCTTGATGTGACCCAGAAAGCTCCAAGCTCTTCTTCCGTGTAACTTGACTGCAGAGGGAGTGACGTCCTCCACTCTGAAGGAACCGTTGAACCTTGGCTCGCCCCACTTTTTTCTTGTGTGGTTTCTCACCAGGACCGTGTCCCCAAGGAACAATTGTGGTACATGTAAACCTTGAACTTGGTCTGTTGTAGAATCTCCTCTGTTCTGTGCTGCCCTGCACCCTTTTTGTCGTCGCTGCAGCTGTCCTGAAATTACAGTAAGACAAGATGTCATGCAATTCAAGTAATTTCTGATCCTAACACTTCCCCTGTTGGCTGAGCATCACATTTAGCTCTATCTTGGGGTATTAGTGGCATGTGCATCCTTCTGCCTGTCACGATTTCATGCAGCGTGAGATGGTGGTCAGAACCAGGCTGGTTTCTGAGCGCATACAGTGCCAGTGAAAGGCAGTGTAGCCATCCCTTCTTTAGAGTAAGCTTCAACTTGGCTATCATTTCCTTTCTCGTAGATCCCATATGCCGAAGAAAACCTGTGCTTTATACCAAGCAACAAGTTGATCTGTTCAAATACTGTGTTAACAAAGTGAGGTCCATTGTCTGACCTCAAGACCTCACATATTCCCCATCTGGGAAATACCTCCCTCACCAGAAATGTGGCCATACAGGTAGAGTCTGGGTGTGTACATGGACCTGCTTCTATCCATCTAGAGAATGGACACAACACAACAATTAGGTACCTGTAACCATTACATACTTGAATCATATCGACATAATCAACATGCAAGTGCTGAAAAGGCCCATTGGGCTTTGGAATAACTCCTCTAATTACTCGTAGTGTATGCCCAGCCATGAACTGTTGGCCGATTATACAGTTCACCATAAAAAATGCAACATGCTCTGCCAAATTCGGTATGAACCAGTCTTCGGCAATTGTCGCTGCTAGGTTCTCTTTTGTCATGCGTGCTGGATAGTGTAACTGTTCCAGTGCTATTTTCAATAAGGCTATAGGCATCACCGGTTTACCAGTGCTGTCTTGTCGCCACAAGCTCTCAGAGTGGTTTAAAGAACACCCTTGCTGCTTCCAGAGGGTTTTTTCCTCCTGTGGTGCCTCCCCTTGGAGCTCCATTAACTGGGTTTTCTCCATATTACTGTAACTTTCAGGTTCACTTCGTGCAGCAATCATTCTCTCATGCACATCAGTTATTTCCACTTTCATTATTATTTCATCTTTGGTTGACACACGCTTGTCTGCTGCTTGATTTCCTCGTGAGATAGAATCTGTCCCTTTCATGTGAGTGGCACATTTCACGACTGCTATGCCCACTGGGAGTTCTAGTGCCTTAATCAGCCTTTCCAATAAGGCTTCATGCTGCACTGGTGTGCCGTCTGCTCGGAGGTAGCCCCTCCTCTCCCAGCGCGCTAGGCCTGCATGCACTGTCGATGTCACATAGGCAGAGTCACTGTACACCGTCACTTCCTGGTCTGCGTGATTATCGAGCGCGAGTATCAACGCCAATAATTCTGCAGCTTGTGGTGAATAATGAGATGGTAATCATGCACTAATGAGTACAAGAAATTCTCCATTTGCCGTGTGCTTCATCACTGCGGTGCCTATATATCTCTGGCCATCATTTGATCGATTCGCGAAGAACCGTCAATGAAGGCGATTTCTCCTTCTGCCAATGCATTTTCTTTCACTCTGGGAATCTCATCATAAAATTCTTCATAGTTCGCGCAGTGATGGATTGGCTCTCTTGCATCGAATTATCTTAATCGAAGGATTTGATATGACCACTTCATAAGCAGAAGCTCTCTGAGATGGCAATGTGCCTTTCGGTTTCTCTAGAATGGCAAATAGTGCAATGCTCGACAAATAACGTCATTGAGCATCCCATCACAATGGTTATAGCCTTCTCTATGGCGAACGCTGCGGCAGCTAAACTTTGTTCGCATGGGAAGTGATCTCTCATCACTGGGTCCAAATTCCCACTGTAGTATGCCAGGGGTTTGTACCCCAACGTGATTCTCTTTGTGAGTACTGCTGTCATAACACTGCCATTCGTGTGTGAAAACAGGTAGAATTCCTCAGCATAATTGAGAATCCCTAAAACTGGTGCTGTGCAAATGGCCTTTTTTAGCTCGACAAACCCTTTTTCCCTGGTTAATATCCATTCAATTTTTTCTTTCGTCCCCTGTGCTTTCTTTAGGGCTTGTAACAAGGGCTTGGTATACGAGCTGTAGTCAAAGACCCATTCCCTGACATAATTGCACAAGCCTAGAAAACTCTGCATTTGTTTTATCGTGTGTGGCTTGGCTGTGTTTAATATGGCTTCAGCCCTTTAGGGGCTAACCCTTTTCCCCTCATGTGAGATCAACTGGCCCATGTACAGCACTTATTGTTGACAATATTGTAACTTCTCTTTGTCAACTTTATATCCTTTCTCAGCCAATACAGTCAATAGCTGAATAGAATCGTGTCTGCAAGTTTCCTCTGTAGTGCTGCAAATTAAGATGCCATCCACATATGTCCCAGGAGGAAAGTTCAGCGGCAACCTGCCCACCTTGGAAGCAAGATGACACAAAGCAACACAGGTTCGATCCCCGGGTCCGCACTTAGAAACCTCTGGGTATTTAAGCATGTTATAAATACACAACTAGAAAAAAAAAACAATTATGCAACTAAAAAAAAAAAAAACAATTCCTGTAACAGCGCCTCGATGCCCGCAGGCTGTGTGAGCGCTTTAAAATTGCAAAAATAAATAAATACATTAATATTGCAAGATAACACTCTCTAATGCAATATTGCTTAAGTCCATCTGCAGGACTCTGTTGAAAGTCGAAGGAGACTCGCAGAACCCCTGAGGTATCCTTGTACTTTTCAGGCGCATTTGTCTGAACGTGAATGACGTCAAATCTTGTGAGTCTTTGTGCAATGGGATTGAGAAAAATGCGTTTTTCAAGTCAATCACTGTAAAATATTTTGCCTCAACAGGCATATTACATAGGATTGTCGACAGGTTAGGGACTAGAGGGAACTTGGCCTCTACAATATTGTTTATCGGCGAAGATCTTGGATTAAACACCAAGACCCACCCTTAGATTTTTTGATAGGGTAGGGTGTTGCATGACGACTCTGACATCACTTAGATGCCCTGCTCCATCATAGCAAAATCCCTTCATCTGCTTCCCTAGACATGGGATATTGTGTTGCTTTTGGTAAAATTGCTCCTGGTTTCAATTCAATCCTTACTTCACCCACTCCTTTCAACAAGCCTACATCATAAGGGCCTGTAGTCCACACTGAGACAGGCACCTTTGCCATGTCATCGTAAAAATATTCAGGACATTTTTGTGCCAGCATCATTTTCTGGGGCACTTCTCTTTTGATAATTTCACCCAATAAATGAGATTAACCTCAACTGTCGTTTCATCTACACCTGTTTGATGGCACTGATGACGATCTGTTTGAAGAACAGTCAGTCTGTATCCTTCCTCAGTGGCGATTACTATGCACCATTGTCTGCCTTCGTCATCGTAACCGTCGATCAACACCATTTTTCCTTGCACTATGGCTGTGTGTATTGTCAAGGGAAACACTTGACCCTTTTCCTCATGCATAGGTATTCTTGGTCTGAATAAAAACTCATCTGGGGTTCTCATTGGTTTGTTTGTAAGGCCTGGTAGCCATGACATTAATATACGCACTCCATACGCGAATATTTCTGGTTCCAATGGAACAGCTCTCATAGCCGTTTGTCCTGCATATGCTCTAATTATTTCGGATACGTTCAAATAATGCATTCCTGGAGTTGAACATATATACCCTTCTCCGTGAACGAGATTGTCATGTTTAACTTCGTCATTAGGTCTTGTTCCAATATATTTACTGGGGTTTGCCTTGAATACAGCAATGGCACATTCATGTCACATTCTCCTATGGAAACTGGAAGTTCTTTTGTAAAAGGAACACAACTTGTTGCTCCTGTGAAGCCTTGAGTATTTATGGCCGGCTAAAGAAAACATGCCTTCACGTATACACAAGCGTGTTGCACCAGTGTCAACTAAGAAAGAATACTCCTTATCCCCTATAAGGACATCTACCCTTGGTTCCTCGTGAGGGTTTGGTGTCACTGATAGGATAGAACACATCAGGTTTCCCAGTGAGTTGTCCTAGCCCATATATAACTTTGTCCCATGTTGAGTGAATGGACTTCCTCCATCACCAGTGTTACAGAGTTATTTCTCATTCCAGAATTCAGTGCCTGTCCTGTACTTGTTGTCTGTAACAGTTGCATCGGTGAGCGTTTAGACTGTCCTTGGTGAGAATTTGTCATAGTCTGAGGTTGCAAGCTTTGCTGTGCTCCCGGCGCTTGCTGTTGCACTGTGTGATTCTGTGCAACTCTATTTCCACCCTGCTGTAAAAACACAGGTAGATTCACCATCCCTACTCTTGTTCCTTGGTCATTTTGCACCGTGCCTTGACTTCTGCATGTGCGTGCTAGATGCCCTGTCATCCCACATGTCCAACATATTGGCAGTGGTCTGATTATTTGCCCATTTGACATATCCTGATTGCCGTTTTGCATGTTTTAAAAACCTCCCTAATTACTCTGCCATCCTCTGCCACAAAATCCTATCCCTCTGGGGTAAACCCCATTATTGCCTTGATCAGCCTGCCTTTGATTATTGACCGGCTGTATATTTGATCCGTCTGTGCTAGTTATCATTGCCCCTTCAATGGCATATTTTGACAATTTATTCTGCACTAATTTTGCCTCTTCAGATTTTCATGCAGCCTCTTTTTTGCAATTTTTCTCTTGCATCAGCCTGCAATAGTGAGCGATGGTCAACTGTATTTCAAACCATGGTTTGGCCTCAATTCCTACCAATTTCTTGAGCTGCTTCTGTACCTGATCTGGCAGCCCTTGGCATAATATATGGTAAAACACGGGTATGGATTTCCCCCAAGATTCACGAGTTTCCAGCACCCATGCGTCTTGAAAATTCTGGATGTAAAGCAAAGGATCCTCTGACTGATTCATTTTACGTGTCATTATAGCTCCCATGTCAAAAGTATCCGGGTATAGCAATCATAATGCTTTCCATACCGCGGCTCTGCAATTGTTAAACTGAGCTCCATCATGCGCATTATTAACTGTAGTTGTGCTAGGGTAACCTGCACGTGTCCACCCATCGTCAGCTGTATCACCAAGTATGGCTATTAAAAGACCCTTAATATCCCGATAGCTAAGGTGTTCCCTCCTGTCATTTTTTCTAGCTCATGTATCCATTTTCTGGTTCCCGATGTCAACATTGGAAGCTTATTTTTCAGATTTTCTTGATCCATGTGTGGCCAGGGTATATACTGTGGCCTCGTTCCTCCTTTTTCGAGTAACAGGAATTGTAACACATGGCACTCCTTTTCCTCTCTCATAATTTTTCTATCCATTGCAGGGGTAATATTTCTGCATCGCCGTCTGCCTGGCAATGTCCTTAGTCTGCTCACATATGGTGGTGGTGATACCCCCCTCTGACCATAAGATACTCCTTTGTGTCGGTCTGATTGTGTGGCTGACTCTGATGCCTAAGGTGCAGACTCACTAGAATCTGACCATCTTATTCTCTTTCCTCTAGAGAAGTGTTTTTCGCGTCTTCTCTCTTCTTTTTCCACATCCCTCTCTTTCTGCGTCTGATATTGTCTGTGCCCAACTCGTGCAACTCCTTTCATCTTCCTCGTTCCTGTTTAGCGTCAACCTATCTAGGGACAGCTCTCTATTTCTGATACTTCGGGAGGCGTCCTCAGTGTCATACAACTGAGTGCTCTCAAGACGCTCGTCCTCTCCTCTCCTCTCCCTTAGGGTACCTGTTCTAAGCCCATTTCATCATATATTCTATCGATCGTCTCTCCGATGCTTCTGCTGTTGTAGTCATCTTCCATATTTGCCCTAGACATGCCTGCTACTAAATTATACACAGGAAATAATTATTCTATGTCTTCCCAGTCTACTACTGGATCAGGTTTGTTAACCTCCCTTTCCAGATATTCAAGATCCCTGCTCTATGTCTTCGCTTGCGTTCTATGTCTTCATCAAACCCTCTGCGCTTCCTTGCTTCCTCTCTGACCCTATCTTCTTCCTGCTTCATCGCATCTCTTTGTTCATTTGCCCTTTGTATTTCCTCATCCCTTCGTCTTTTTATTCTCTTCTCCCATATCTTTTGTTCTTCATCTATTCTCCTTTGTTCCTGTCTGTCCTGATCGTTAGCTGTTCTTTGCTTATGATCGCGTTTTCTTTCTTGATCCTCACGATAGAACTGGTATCATTTTTGCCTATCTTTTTTCTTGGTTCCTTCGTCTTTCAATCGTTTTTCCTTTTCCTTCTCTTTTCTCTCTAATTCATCCCTTTCTCCGTTTTGTCTCACATCCTCAATGCCTTTACCATAGAGTTTCAATAAAATCTGATCTCTAGAGATGTACTTGCTTGTGCTTGATCTCCTTTTTCTTTCTTGTTCCTCTCCTTGTCCCTCAGGATTTTGTGGTGATATCTCGGTCTCTGTGTTTTTCTGGGCTTTCGTCATGACTTTGAGTAGGTGACACATATGACGGGTTGCTATATCCCGTGGCTGCTTTAAGCTCCATCAACGGATATAATCCTTCGTCTTTACCGATTTCGCCTTTTGTTTCAGACGGGGTGGGTGGCGCAGAAGGCGTTTCACCCCCCTCTGTGCATACATTTAGTATCCAATCTATCGGTGGCTGCTCTTCCTTTTCCTCTTGGTACATCTTCCAAAGCTCAAAACTAGCTAGGCGTTTATCTAACTTATTGCCAGTATACGTGGCGTGAAAATATGTCATCATGTGTTGCAGGAACGTTTTAGATGACGATCTGCCTTGGGGCCATGGCATAAACATTTTGTGGGCGGTTCCTTTAACCCATTCTGCACTGTACTTCTTCAGCTTAGGAGCATGTTTTGGCAACTGTTTTCACAAGTGTACTAACGGTGTAATATCTTTCATGCGTAAATCTGTTTATCTTCTCCTCATATAACACTTGGAAATGTTTTACGTTTCTCAACCAAAATCAACAATATAAGCGAGCACCAATCGTTGCAAGCTCCAATCCCGTTTTTTCACAAAAAATGTTGTACTTTTACTTTTTCAAACATCAACCATCAATTTATGTTTATGTTTATTGAATTTATATAGCGCTTTAAGCCAAAGCGCTTTACAATATAACAACATGTACAAAAGCGAGAGAAGCATATTTACAAACATGAACAGGTCATTAGAACAATATGTAGAACTATTTACTAGGGGGGGTGGAGGGATGGTAGAGGAGGAGGTAGGTAAAGGGAGTTACGGTGTAGGATTTGAGGCGGGGAGGGTGAGGGAGAGGGGAGGACAAGGGAAGGGGGGAATGATCTGCTGTCCTCATTGTCCTTAAGTAGTATTTGTTACCAATTTAAGGTCAGAGGGGAAGGAGAGAGGATGGGGGAAAGGAGGGGGGGCAAGGTAGGAGGGGAGGAGTAGGGATGGGAAGTCAGTGGGGGAGTGAAGAAGATGGGTTTTCAGGGAGTGGCGGAAGGATGAGTAGGTAGGGGTGGCAATTCACGCCATACAACATTTTATCTATTCAATCGCACAATTTTCATGCTATTTCTCCCAAAAGTTTTCTTACCTCGTGACGTCAGAGAAAGAAAAAATATAAGACAGACGCGACAGACTAGACAGACTCCGGCCAGTTTCACAAATCTCATGCCATCTGCTTCCTCAGATGCATTTCTGCCCCTATTATTATTTCGACATGGAATGTAAGCCCATTTCTTTCAGATCGCCTATGTCGTCCTATTAATTAAGGAATTTAAATGCAGGCTTCTTCTAGCACTATATTAAAACCTAGGTATCTGGGCGTATACTCCTCTCTCTTCTCCGGTATCCTCCCGTTATCGCTCTCTAGTCTCTCGGGTATTCTCCCGGTATCTCTCTCTATTGCTCGGCCACCCTCGAGTCAATATTTTCCCCTTATATATATATTATGCTTTCACTCTGGCTTTATTTTAATCCCTCCTCCCTCCATTACCTTCCCTTTTCTTTTTCTAAGGCATGCAACTTTTTGCCAAAGCATTTAGTCTTTTTCACTCACCGTTCACCTTTTTTTCCTCTCTGGACACTCAGGATCACTGGCGTTCATCCGATTAGGCGCTCGTAGATGTGGGAAGGGGTTTATGGGGGAAATCAAAGGTTCCTTCAGACCTTACCTGCAGGGTTTTCACTCAGACTAACCACTATCTACGGGGAGCCTCTCGTTCTACTCAGCCGGATGGCAAAGGACTCATGATATTGCCAAGGACCCAGAGTTACTTATGTCGACGGCCAATGGGTGTCTTATCTAGTCGATTTTAATCAAACCATCCTCTGCTGCCAAGTGTGCAGTAGGGACCCCAGCCGGCCCAAAGGAGTGGGGGTTTCCAAACAGCACCTTAAGATGATTAGCAGCACCCTTGAGATGAATGGGGATGCAGATTAATACTCTTGCACCAAAACAATAATTACAACTCAATAGTTTGGCAAGGGGAGTCCGTTTAATGACAAGTACAAAAAAGGGGAGTTCATGAATACCAGCAATCACTCGATCTTCCTTCTCGCTTCAACTCCAATTAATTTCAGAAAAAACATAACATTTATACCAAAAACTTGTCATCACTGACATGTAACTCTTAAAAATGAGCATGCAACTTGATTGGTTCTAGGAAGGTACCTTTAACATAGGTACTATATCTGTATGATATGATATGATATGGCATTTGTAACGCGCCTATACACAAGTGTTTCAAGG
Source organism: Ambystoma mexicanum (assembly GCF_040938575.1). Classification (NCBI taxonomy): domain Eukaryota; kingdom Metazoa; phylum Chordata; class Amphibia; order Caudata; family Ambystomatidae; genus Ambystoma; species Ambystoma mexicanum. The sequence continues at coordinate 419,234,351 of NC_090930.1, read as the reverse complement.
CGCGATGAGGGGATTGGATAGACAATGACAGGTGGGGCAACTAAGCCCTTCCTTCAAAATGGCTACTGTAAACGTCACTAAAAGTACGACGTCTCATTGGTTCTATTAACTATAAGATCCTAGAATACATGGTCCACTATGATTGGATTGGCATCAAACCCACTCATACTTTTCCAATTGCCCTTAGCAGCGTGCAGAATAGCCGGCCAGGTGCAGGGAGTTTGTCTGCACCCCAGCTTCCCTCCAATTATAGTTACAATCAATCATAACTTCGGTGGTCATGTGTCAATTATTTCCTTGTGGTTGGCCTCGAGTCTGCTTCTTGGTCTGGGAAAGTTAAGGCGTCTGGGCATGGCAAGGGTCCATGCGTAGTTGTGAAAGTCTCATCCCTTCTGCTTGCTCGGTCACGTGATTCCGACACCGTGAAATCCGTCTTTCCTTCATGCAATTACGTGTATTTGATTTAATTCTGCCAGTTGTCTGCAATCTGTTACGTATCCAGATCTTTCTGAAGAGGATACTCTTTTCTTCTTCTCATTAATTGTATCCATTGTTGGCCTATTTCAGTCGATACGACCTTGGTTTCTTGGCATGGTTACCCTCGTCCGAGCTTCTCTCCGTCATTAATTCTCGATTTGTTTGCTGCGAAACTCTCCTCTTGAGACCTTTAGTAACCTTTGGTTTATTCTGCTCTTGTGTTTAGTGGAAGTATACTTATATAAAGTGCTTTCTTGAGGTAGATATATGTATAGGTGGCACTTGCCGCAATCTATATTACTACTAAGCATAAGCCAGCCTCACGATTTCTGTGCTTCTTGCAGTTACTTTACATATGTACACGTTTAAACTAACTGAATATCTCTAACTGAATATCTTCATCATGCTTATGGCATAAGTTTCTGACAGCTTGACATCAATTGGTTTACTTTAGGTTTAGGAAGTCACTTGTCCATGGTGTTTCATCTCTCTTGTCATCATTCTCAGGTCATTATATCTTCTATTTGTGAGTCAGTCTGGGTTTTATGACGTCATCATTTGTCTTCCTTCAGTATCTCCTTTGCTTCTTCGGGTATTACATTCTGTCTCACTTGTCGATATGGTTTTCTTAATGGGTGCCTTACTGTCCAGGTTTTCTTAGGTGGCGGTACTTCAATAGTTGCTGTTATTCTGATAGGTACTGGACAGAGCCCCACTGCGGCTCTTTGCTGGTTTATTTGCTCATCATTCATCACATTGTCGGCGTGAATGTTCCTGGTACTTCAAAATGGGCAGTAGGAGTGCAAACCGTGCTTGGCACTTCCTCTTCAAGAACATACTCCTAAAATTATGATTTAAAAAAATCTTTCCCCATCTTAGACAGTTCCATTCACTCCTTGAAAAACTTTATTATAACAGTGCTTTCTCCAAGATGCATTCGCTCTGCATCACAGAACAGCTGGCTAACACCCGGGCCCCTCTCCTATATGTATCTTCAAGGTACATAATTCTGAGGGTATACATTCTCCTATTATGCACTTCTTTTTTCTTGTTTACTACACAACAGTAAGAAAACAATATTTACAGAAAACTACTGCTTTCATCAACCAGAGTTCCTGCTCTTCCCATTTATTTATCCTCTAATGAATACACAGTCACTTTCATAAGGATTCCCTGCAGGCTAGAGGCCTTCCTCTTTTCTTGCTGCTCCAGTCAAGTATGCTGTTTTGAGTTGTGATTTAAAATTGTACCTGGAGAGTTGTTTTTGTACAATTGTGTGCAAGCAGCATGCACCATGTAATGGTCGTAAGCACAGTGTTGGTGGAACTGTGTGTTCAGCATGATAGGTTGGCGTTAAGGGTTTTCTATTATATCACAAAAAGTCACTGCGTCAGGGAAGGCTTCGGTACACCATTCATTTTGATTAGCCCATCCCTTTCTCAGCCCCGTTTTGGCAACGCTTTGCTGATAAAACTGGCAGGACCTTTGTGTGCATGGTGCATATACAGTAAAGTGAGCTCAATGTCAAATTAGAAGAAAGGTCTTGGCATTGGGATGATCCAGCCAGAGAAATAAAAAGAAGACTTTATTGAACTATCTCTTGTTGGTAGTGAAGCATCCTGGGTGGCCGTGTTCTCTCTCTGCAATTTTGTCACAATGTCAGGAAAGGAAAAGAAGTCTCCTAGGCTTCCTACCTTACAACATGAAGAACACTTTTATTAATGATTCTGTGGCTCAAATATATGAACAGACTATAGAAGGAGATGTGTGTTCTTCCATTACAGAGGCGATGGCCTTGAGCTTTGGGAATCACTGGCTGCAGCAGTGAAACAAGACCTTGTAGAGAACATGGATGAGGAGCTGGGGATAGACATGATGACGTAGAGATTCCCTCAGGGCTGTGAAAGGTGGCCCAAAAACAGCACTGTGTTCAGATAACCTATAGAACAGATATGGCTATGATCTTTCAGTCCAGCATCCCCAGGACTGTGGCATTTGTAAGACTTTCTATGGCAGGTGACCCTAGTAAACGACTTGGGCTGCCTGGTGGAGGGTGCAACCAAATTCTGCATAAGAGAGCTAAATTGCATTCTTCAGGTTTGTCGCCTGGATAGGAATGGTGGAACCAGTGTTGGTGGATCATATTGTGGACCACATGCTCAACCCCTTCTAGCTTATGCACCTGAACTCATCAGAATGGTATGTCCTACCGCACGTTGAAAGGTTTGCACAGTTTTCCCCTTGTAAAAAGCTGGATAGCAGCTCTAGAATTAAAAAGAGGGTAGGCTTCCCTAATCTCTAGAAGATGGGTAAGTAGCATATGATGTTCAATCCAAATCCTAAATTGGCCATATTCTTCTCCTCTTAGAGGAGAGACATACCAAAAGGGGCTGATGAAGCCTGGACAACCTTCAAGGATAATCTCCTAAGCACAGTGGGTCCATTTCAGGGATGGACTGGCCTACATTATTATTATTATTATTATTATTATTATTATTATTATTATTATTATTATTACTATATGCAATTCTGGAACTGTCCTAGTCGGCATCTGCATTCTGGGCCTCTTTTGTGTGGTAACCTATTTTATTTTCACATCTTCTCATAGGAAAAGGGTTTGGCGTGTTGAAAATGTGTAATATGGGGCCACTTTGAAAATTATTTCCAGGTCCTCTTTTGGTTCTAGGTCCACCCCTGGTCCATTCATGAAGATCCTGGATGTGATAGAGGAGGCGCAGAGGACAGAGAAGCCTCTGTATCCTGAAGTCCTTTCAGGCTGGGCCAAAGAGCCTAATGCATCGTGTCGGACAGTAATGCCTCAATTATCCAGGAACCTAGAAATTGTGTTTTCTATCAAGATTAACCTAAAGCTGGTGGGTCTAGCTGATGCCCCCTCCAAAGGCATTTCAGAGGAAGTACTGTTCGGGGATTATTTCTTCAAAGAATTTGCAAATTTGCTGTGATCTTCACCACCTTGGATAGATCCCAGACATCCCTGAAGAAAATGTTTCAGCCTTGGGTTTTTACATTGGCTGACCGATCCAAGAATCGCTCTGCCGGCCAAGGCACAGGGCCAATACAAGTTGCAACTATAGACCCTTCCTGCACACCCTTTGCAATCCACAGGGGTTCCAACAACAGCCAAGAGCCAGAGGCACCTTCTTTCTCCAGGGAGAACAACGAGGTAGGGGATCTAGGTAGGGTACCGGACAGGCCACATACTGATGTGGAAAATATTCACATCATGGCTCAGTCTTCAGAGTTGCTTCTGAGACACCTTTAGCTCATGGTCAATTTATAATTGTCACTTGAATCCTTATTAACTGGGAGACATCAGAAACTCATCCTGCCCAGAAACTACACTGTTTAGGCTTCGTGATAGACTGTCTGTACTCGACCCTTTCACCTCCCAGGGAGAAAGTACACAGGATCAAGCTGGAGCCGGTTTTCTACCCAAGGGCGTATTTCCTGTCCCTTAGACAGGTGGCCAGGATTGCGGGTCTTTTGTCTGCCTCATCCATGCAATATATCCAGCTGCACTGCACTACCAGGACTTAGAGACGTTAAAGATTCAAAGGCTCTGCAAAGGTGTAGGATATACCACTTGGATGCATCCTTCTTCAAAAGCGTGCAACAAGTAATGCTGGTGGCTCCATCACATAGACACCTGGAATGTCAGGGCGATCTTTGGTACTTCCCTAGGTCTTGTCTTAGAATTCAATGCAAGTCAGAGCAGGTGGGGAGCTCAATGCTGTGGGATTTCCTCTGAAGGTTGCTGATCACAGAACGAGTCACGCAATCACATCAATTGTTTAGAGTTGTTGTTAGGTCCTTTGAGGTCCAGAGTTTCACAAAGGACAGGTGGCATTGCTCCAACATGCTTCGGATGTGCAGTCAGTCAGCGGTGTGTTATATCAACACATTGGGAGAAATGAAGTTCAGAGATCGTTCAGAACTGGCAAATAGATTTTGGCATTCTTATTTTGCCCACTAATTGAAGGTATGGGTTGTGTTAATTCTTGGGGTGTCCAATATAAGTGTGGATTGATGTTAATGACACTGGAAGGATCCAGCAGATTGTTCACTGATGCCCGTAGGTTTTTTACACCCTCTTGCAAACTATAGGATCCATTATGGATAGATCTTTTTGCATCCGGCCTCAATGTTCAAATCCCACATTTCTTCATCAGGAAGCCTTATCCAGAGGCTTTTGCGATAAACCTCCTCATGCAGGTTTGGGACAAGGGTTGTGTGTGCCTTCCCTCTATTTGCCCTAATCCCCAGGGTTCTGCTTCAGGTCCAGGTAAAGGGTGCCACAATGGTACTGATCTCTCCGTTATGGCCTTCTTAAGCATGGTACCTGATGGTACTTCATCTGCTGATAGACATCCCACCTTTACATCTGGCAATTCCCGACATTCTGTGTAGCCCCAAGGGGGAGGCACACACTCTCGTTATGGAGGGCTCTCTAACTAGTTGCTTGGCTGATATCAGGGAGCGTTGGGTACCACAAGGAATTTCTAACTCAGCTTCAGCACTCATTAAACACTCAAAAGGCACCTAGCAACGTTCAATCATATAAGTCAGATTGGGCCGCCTGAGTTCCCTCATGCTATCAAGGGGATTTTGCTCCCCACCAAGCCCCTGTAGTCTTAGCAGGGAATCTTTTAGTGGAACTGGCTGAATCCACCTCGTACCGCACTGTTAATCTGTATCATTCTGTGGTTTCATCCATTGGTTTCCCAATTGTTGAAAGGTGTTCAGATTTTGAGACCTCGAACTCTGCAATTTTCTCACCTCTGGGACATCAATCTGGTCCTCAGTTTATTTGAAAGATGGCCAGTCAATGGCCATCTGTCGCTGAAACAACTATCAGCAAAGCTGGTTACTCTGATGTGCTTGCTTGCATTCTAGCGCATGACGTGTGTTTGCACCTTGCTCCTTGCACCTTGCACCTTAAACGTCAAGCATTCACAGCTTCTGGTCTGTCATTCTATTCGTTTTCTCACACTAAAACTGGATTGAAGGTCATTGATTTTCCTGCTTTCCCCAAGAATCCACAGCAGTGTGTGGTGCAATGCTGACGGCACTATGCACAGGCAACGGCCGGTTGGATAAATTCCTGAGGTTGCCTGTTCCATGGCCTTTAAGGCTTTTTGGTCAGGGGCATGGCTGGAGGATGTTCCTGAAGCAGCTGAGTAGGCTAATACATCCACCTCTTACACGTCCTATTACACAGCTCTTGTGCACACTTCAGTGGCTGTCTTTGCACGGCTTTGAAGTGTGCATAATAGGATCCCCATTGCCATGCTTTCGAATTTAGTCCTAGTAGACAACGGACAGTCATGATTCTATTAATGGCACAGAGGTAAATATTATCCCTCCCGTTGCCCACCCATAACCTTGTGCACTACTCGTCCTTCTGAATTCAGATGATCCATAAGGACAGAACCTTTCGAACTTGAATGAAATGGTCTGGAACTGTCGTTGGCTCCCTGTATCAGTATCGGGTGGTCTGGCTCAGTGGTGGAGAGATCGTCAGCTGCAAACAGGAAAACTGGCAGGCTGCAGGGAGTCCTAATGGAAGTGAATAGATAGTAATTGGAGGATGAGGAAAGGGGGGGGACAGGACCTATGGATGATGGGAGCAGTAGTTTCTGCAAATATTTGTTTCTTGCTGTTGTGTAATAAACAAGAAAAGAGAAGTGCATTATACTCATTTCAGTGCCAATAAAAGAATCATGACTGTCCATTGTCTACTAGGACTAATCAGAATGATATGATGGCAGAAGTAATGGTAGCGAGCGATTCAACTTTGTACCAGAGAAAGAGTACCATAAATATTGATGGGTCTTGATTATAAATCAAGTCCCCACCACTGCGCCGGCAGCCCAGAGGACCCCAGCACAGCGCTTCCCGTGGACGGCCTGCCAGTTGCCATGGTGGGTGGGACTCCCACTCGGTCCTCTCCCGCGGCAGCCGGTGGAGGAGTACAGGCCATGAGGGGGCCTGGAAAACACACACGGTGTCATTGAAACACCACAGACGCAACGGGGAAGGCCCCTCCAGGCAAGAGGCCCACGGAACCCAAGCAAGTGCGCACCACCAAACCCTGCATCCAAAAAACACGAGGGAACTGAGCCAGCCAGGGGAATCAGCATGCAACACACAAAGCTGCCCCCACACCCCAAAGAAAAGCATTCACAAAGAGAGGTACCCCCTCAAACACCAATCCACCAATCCACTGGTAGTAAGGTCTGAAAAAGAGTGAAAGAGGCTCAGACCACTGCACATCCAAGTAAAGAACCACAGAAAAGGAAAATCAAAGACAACAGCCCAGCAGCCCTACACACTGCACTACTTCAACGTGGTTAATGTGCAATAAACACAGAATACAGCCCAAATGAAGTACAGCCACCCAAGAGTACCCCATTGCCGAGAAGTACAGCAGGCCACAAGCCCCTATATGAAGTAAAAGAGAAACAACTACCTGAGACAAACAACAACAACAAAGCAACCCCCCCATCATCCGCTTCCCAGACAGAGTGCAAGGCCACCCTAAGGAGCCCATATAACTCCCAACAAAACACTCCCCACAGGGTGCCACTAACCATCAAGTGACGAGAGAACCCACCTCGAAGCCAACAGAGGTAACCATCACACTGAGGGTTGGGCCCCCGAAATAGGGGCATGTGCCTCCTCAGTCGAAGCAACACAAAAAGTACAAACGACAGCCACCCAAGAAGCGAAGTACTAGCAAAATATTCCCCTTGCCTAATGCACCTCGGATAAAGTGAAAGAAGCTCAAAGAGACCCATGTAATACCTTCCAATTAATGGCTCACAAAGTGCCGAGTGCCACCAAATCAAACCCAAATCAAACCAAAACCAAAGGCACAATCTACCCCACTGAAGGTTGGGCCCCCCGGAACAGGGCGTGTGCCTCCTCAGCGGTAGCTACCCCATATGAACGTTAAAGAGAAACTTGCCAGTTACGCCTATGCTGCACCCCCACAGACCCTAGGCACGGAGGACATATTGACAATGGATACATCCGAAACAGGCGCTGCCGCCACAAAGGGAGACTTCACTGCACTACTAAGTGAGATCAAGAACATGGGAGCTAACCTGGGTGGCAAAATAGATAAGATAACCCAGAGAACGGACAACATCGAGGAAAGGCTTGAAGGGGTCGAGAACAATCAAGCCTCCATAGATACCCTTGAAACTCAAATGGACCTGAGAATGAGAGAAATAGAGAAAAGAGAGGAAGAATTCTGACTAAAAATGGATGATTTAGGAAACCATGAAAGAAGGAACAACCTGCGCTTCTTTGGTATCCCGGAACAAGAGGGTGAAACAGAGGGAGACCTCAAGAAAACAATCCATGACATTATTGAAATCCTGATGTCCGATGAAGATATTGATGAACCGAAGACAGAAAGGATACACAGGGCCGGAGGGGCGCCCGGTGGTCCAAGGTCAGTCCTTGCCAGATTCCATAGGTACCAAGACAGAACCAGGATCCTAGAGAAAGCCGGGTCTCGAGGTCCACTTACACTTGGAGGTGCCCAGATTACCATCTTCCAAGACCTATCCTCACTCACTCTAGCCCTGAGACGCTTATGTAGCCCACTCACGAAATGGCTCAAAGACCAAGGTACTCGATACAGATCAGGATACCCCTTCTCCTTCACATTTGAACATGGAAGTAGAAGAATACACCTGAAAACCAAAGAGGAGATCCGAGAATGCATTACAGAACTCCTGGGAGCAACCCCAAAGGATGCAGATCGAGAAGAACCGGAGCAAGGGAGAATGCGATGGGAACTCCAGGGACCAAGGAGAAAGAGAGTGAAGGGAACAAGGAAATACAGAAATGGCAACAACACTCCAGACAATGACAAATGAAAAGATTGCCTGGATGGTCAGAACCTAACAGAGGAGACATTGAGAGACCTGACCTGACAGGCTAACGAAGATGGCGCGGACCAAAGCGCCAAAACCCACTGACACGAGGCCAGAAGCATCTGAAGGAGGAGTGAAATGACAAGCCGAAGTCCGGCCTATGAAAAGCCCGTGCCAAGTCATATCCTTTTATAAAAGTTAACGTTGTGTTTAATATAAAAAGGGGGGTGTTGGAAGGGGGCTCACATTGTTAAAGCAATTGTTGGTAAAACTCGGACCGTGCAGTAACGGTTCACCCCGGTGGTCTGACGTTGGATTGACAGTTCTTATCCAATCCAAACCAGGCGCCACCAACCAAGGATGAAAAACAAGGACAAGAGGGGAAAAAGGAGGGACAGGGGGGTAGGGCAAGAGGGGAGGGGTACAAAAAGTAGCAAGAAAAGGGACAGGGGAGGGAGGGCTAAACAGTTAAAATTTAAGACAGACAAACATATCGAACAACAGAGTCGCAGATCGTTGGCAACTAGAGATAAAAGAGAGGACTTTGAAAACAGACAAGGGACAAGCACCAATGGCTAATATCATAGACGCCACAATCGACAGGCCAGCCTCCATCAGAATCGGAACACTGAACGTCAAAGGAATTAACTCTTCCACCATGAGATTGCTAATCACCAGAGAATTCAAAAGATCCAAGTTAGATGTACTTTTCTTACAAGAAACAAGATACATAAGAGGAGAAGAACGAAAGGTTCTGTACGCCAAATTCAGAACCGAATGCAGGGGCTCCGGCCCACTCAGAAAGGCTGGTGTAGGCAAACTAGTAAGTATAGGACTCAAAATGGAAGTACTAAAAACATGGACAGATGTAAGTGGTAGAGCATTTATGCTAGTGTGAAAGATATGAGACACCACTATTACACTCACCACTATATATGTCATGATCAAAGCAGAAGGTGAAGTGATTTTAGGGGGCGACTTCAACATGTGGGCGGACCCGTCACTTGACAAACTGGTAACCCCCATGCTGGCAATCCATCCGAGGCTGGCTGCACAGAAGTGGTCGAGATGATGAACACAAACTCATAGATGCATGGCGCCACATGAACCCCCAGCGGCCAGGGTTCACTTTCTATTCTGCACCACACGCCATGTACACCAGGATTGATTATATGTACCTCTCAACAGGACTAATGCATGCAATGTCAGAGATAACCCCCATAACTTGGTCAGACAACGACATGGTCACAGTTACTCTCACACAGATCGCGCTACCCCACAGGAGCATGAAATGGCACAACAATGAAACACTCTGGAAGGATCCGGTGTTCCACTACCAACTGGAGAAAGACATCAGTGAATACTTTGAACGGAATAACTCAGGTGAAGTCTCAAAACAAACGGTAGTGGAAGCAGGGAGGGCTACAAAGAGAGGAATTCTAATGAGACAAGGGGCCGCCAAGAAAAGAGAACGAACCCTGATAAAAAACAAGCTCAGAAATGAAATAACACAATTGGACTGATAAGCACAATCCACAGACATCGAGAGAGAAAAAAGAATAGCTGAGGCGAACAAGAAGAGAGAGGAATTGCGAGAAAATTCGAGCAACAAGCCTGGGATATGATATTTAAACCACCACCCCAATTATCAATCACCGCACAATACAAGCTTCACGCAATAAAGCTACTTCATAGATGGCAATATGACCCGCACAGACTTTCCAAAATGTATCAGACCAACAGCCCAAAATGCTAGAGAGGATGTAGAATGGATGCCGTCTATTGGCACATGTGGTGGGAGTGCCGCAAAGTACGCATATATTGGAATGAGGTGCTGGGATGGGTCAAACAGATAGACAGAGTCGAGAGGACTGCAACACCCCTTCTGACCCTATTCGGACTAGAAGAAGATGAAGACGAGCTGGTCAGGACAAAAGGACTAGCATCACCGCTATTACTGGCAGCGAGAGCAGGTCTAGTCATCAAATGGAAATCCCCACGCCTCCCAATGAAAAGGGAATGGATAAATATTGCAATAAATATATATACAATGGAGAAAATTACAGCAACGCTCCACGGAAAAGCTGCACGCAATGAAGAATTATGGTGTGACTTTGCCGCCCTCCATGTCCCAAACCCAAGATAACAGTGAACCAAAGACCCCGAGATTCAACCTAGCCACATAATGGAGGAAAGCCTGAACACCACACATCCACCGCAGATACTGGAAACAGCCGCAAACCACGGAAAGACACGAACAAAGAAAGATCATAGCCCCAACCAAAATGAACTATGTACCTCAGCCAACGATCTGCACAGATAAAACCGACTGTCTGGGGGGGTGACGGGGGAGAGGGAAAGGGGCACAGTAACGAACTTGGGGAGGAAAAAGTTAATACTGACAGTTGTATAGCTCTATTGAAACGTTTTATTGAAATGAGGTGATATCAAAATGACAACGAAGGTTTACTTGTTTTCCGTTACTTGTATGTATTAAAATCAATAAAATCCAAATTGAAAAAAAAAAGGAAACAGATCAGCTGTGCCAGACGTTATTCAGGCCGACTTAAACAGATACTGACTAGAAATCTGAGCCCATGCTTTGAAGATGATATTTAATGAAATCGCCACTTCCAATAGTATATGAGATGCATGTTCGCAGACTCTCATTGGCAGGAGAACTTGTGCATTTCCCAGAGGGTTAGGGGGTGGGGGGAGGTGCCGCTGCCCAGATTCTAAGGCAGTGGCATTCACAGGGTATACACATTGCTGGAGATGGGTTTTCCCAGGAGGCTGCCTGGACCCAGCAGCATCTGCATTACCAGCTCCCCTGATCATTGGTCCACTATGTAAAAAGAATGCCATATAGACTACCACTGCTACAGACCCATTTCGTTATAGGGCGCAAACGTATGCTCTGTTGTTAAGTTATTTACAATCACATGGTACAATGGGCAGAAGGCAATATTATTTCCGAATTTTAATATGGGTTTCGTTCAAGAATGGTCACAGTAGATCAATATTCTGCCATACATATGCTAACTGTGAAACAGAAACATTTTCCCATTGTTCACCTTATCCAGCATGCATGGACCTCAGGATCGTGTATGAGTCAATAGATAGCATTGAGATATGGGCTATACATTTTGAGAGTCACATAGGATTATTAAACTGCATTTGGAGATGATATTGAGACTGGTATGGTCTGTTATGGATTGATAGATAACCTGACTGATATATTTTTTTTAATTGAGCTGGCTTGTGTCAAAGTAGCATCCTAGCACCACTCTTGTTTGTCCTAACAATAAATGTAGTGGTTGCCCACCTGTCTGCCCCGCGTGCACTTGTGTGTGCTAAGGGGCATGATTGGTCAATTTAGAAAGACTGCTTCGCGCGGTTTCAGAGTGGTCTTTCTAAATCAATCTTTTTGCAACACATTTAAAATAGATTTTTTTTCACTTACTACCGAAGAAATCTAGGCTACAGAAAAAAGTGTCTTAAGGAATTCTCTGGGGAGCCCGGTATCAGCATTTATGGAAAGAACTCATTGGGAATTGTGAATTCCCTTTGTACCTGATGAAATTCATACGCAATCTTCAGTGTATTGGGCCAAGTTGACTAAACCTGAGACACTGAATCTTTCGAAAATGGTTTTAGAGGAAACTTTACAGTGGGCCTCACTGCTTAAGAATCTGTTTTGGAACAATATTAGATCTGGTTTTAGAGAACCAAATGTTGACATGGGTCTTATCCCAGTAGAAGTGAGTGAAGAAATTAGGCTTGTGGGTGCTGAATGAATGTTCTCTGTTTCCCCATTACAGGAATGCGCCACAGCCATAATTATTGTTGTATAAAGCAGAGAGGCACTGAAGCCTATGATTGGTTGGCACAGAACGGCCCAGACCATATGGCTTTTCTGCTGCAGAGCAAGACCCTATTCAGAGCGAGGTTACACCCGGTACAGGGATAACTGAGCATCAGACATCAGAACAAGGCTTAGCCTCACTCTAAGCATGACAGGGATGCCACATGGGTTAATGGTTGCCAGGCAGCTTATGCCTACATATATTGGTGTGATCTGTCGAAAGCAAAGAAAATATGCCATGTGGTGCTGCTAGCTGGAGACTTTCAAGATGGAGAAGTGGCTCCACATGTGTTTTGGTCCATGGCAAAGGATGTTCTGTTAGAAATTGTGATGTTCAAACATAACTAAGTGTATCACATCAATGTATGCCTTTCATTGTCTAAAACGCTATAAAACGTGGGGAAATTAGCTTGAATGTGCACCCTTTTTCACAGGAAAACATGGTTTTATCTGTTTCTCTCCAACTGTACAGAAAGAAACTGACTCTGTCCTGCGCTGTGATTGAGAACCAAGCATTGGATGTTGTTATTGCTTCCACAGAAGAAAATACCAAGACAAAATGGATCTGGCGCATATCAGTAAAATTGGGAACAGAAGCTTGATCAGGCAGAATTTTTGTATAATGTGTCCACGGACAACAGAGAAAAGTACAGAAGGGGAGTCTATTGGCTTCAGCTTGGAAAACTGACAGTGCTAATTGTCAAAGTGGAAACTTGTAAAATAGTAGGGGGGGTGGCATTAGCTAATGCATCTTTCTAATACAAGGTAATGTCCAATTTTAGTGGCGTCAGTTGTAGTTTTTCAAAACGTCATTTCAGGTGCAATAGGGCGAATATCACAAGGACACTGGGGATGAAAGAAGACTGAACAAAACAAAACATTGTGTCGCCACATGGTAGCCCTATGATGCACTCCTCGGGGGACCACTAGTCCCAGGTATAGTAAAGTGGTCTGTAGACCGGGAGACCCTCAATTGAGGTACGCCTGACTGTAGACTCCAAGGTTCAGTAAATCAGAAGTTTCAAAAGGTTAATCAACTCATATTAGATATAACATAGTGCAACAATAGTTATTCGGTGAAGCATCACGGTTAGGTAAAGACAAGTAATTCAGAAACCGTAGAAGGTGGTAAAGGATCAAAACTTTATCTCATCAGAGTAAGGAGAATACCCATATGCATCATATTGGTATCATAAAAAAACATAAATAGAACAGTTAAGCAGCAGGTATATGTCAATTCAAATCAAGACAGATGTGCTCAGCAAGAAATCCATTGTGTACAAAGAGTGGGGGTGTCCTGACTGGAAAAGTCTAAGCCGACTGCCGCTTATTGATTGCAGCCTAGGTTTAACGACAATGTGTTATCCTTGGATATCACCATTTGTGTATTTACCAAGGATAGCAGTACATAAGAGAACCATAATAATCCACTTGTGCTAGACCATTAGTCTGTAAAAGAACAGCTTTTATTAAGTAACTGTCCTTGTTCTTTTACATATTTTTTGTAAAGAAATTATAAGTACAAAATATACAGGTGTACATTTTTTCACCAAAGTCACATATACAAAATGTAAACAAATATAAAACTAAATAGAGAAAAATGTAGAAAAAAGAAGAAAAGACATGTAGCAAAAGATAGGACAAAGTCATACATGTGCATGTTAACAGAAGTATAACGACATTCTGTTGCTGCTACTACATTTCATTTTTCTAATTGTAGACAGTTATCCTCGAAGGTAAAAGTCCTTGGATAGGTCTAACTAAGCCAGGCTAAAGGGTAACCAAAAAATATATAGTTGATCGACGTCCCTGAAATGAATCTCTACTTGGATCTGGGGGGACCCCGCCACACCACAAGGGTAAGGGAGTCCCAGGACGTTTCGGCCTTAGTGGGTCACAGCCTTCTTCATGGAACCAAGGAGTGGAGTACCCAATGAAAAATTAAGGGAACTGGGGTTACTTGAAACAAGTAACATGAAATTTGAAGGACACATAATGGTAGAAACGGGGATATGTACATAAACATGTCATTGTCACAATGTCACAAGAAAACAAGACCCTATGATTTAAACTTGCAAAGTACATGTCTAGTTGTACTCGAATCGGTGAACCAGGGCTGGCCTCACATCGACCTGGGTTCTAAAAAGATGGTCAAAGCTCATAGAAAATATAATAAACTATATCAAATCCTCCTCTGAAAATTAAAATCAAAATTAGAAAAGGCATACTGCCCAAGTGCACTAGATGGAGAATATGTGCAATGGAGAAGTTGTAATGCCACATTATTCCAACCACCCCCATCCTAAATATGTAGAAAGAGTACAAAATGGAGAGGAAGGAAAGTACCTTTAGATGGTGCTGCGGCGCCAACACATGGAGTTCTGTGGCTGCTATGCAGTGTATTGGCCAAAAGAAAAAGAAAATGGCGTGCTGAACGCTGCACCTGGAGCTGAAAAAAGCACCAAGCGTCTGCCTAAGCAAAGAAAAAGATCGAAATTAAGGCAGAAGGAAAGGGTGGGCATGACTAGTGCCTCGTATGGAAAATAGAGGGTCAGACAAAAGCAGACCATCAGGGCAATGATTTAACTTACATACGGGAGCCAATCAACAATACGGAGCTCCGACTGTCTGTATCGATTCGAAAGGAAGCTGTGCAACATTGCAGGGCTGTACGGTGCTGAGCATGCGCCTCATTTCGTACACTAATCCTGCGCGCATGCGCTATGGGGCTATGCCAGGTCGGCATCTAGGTAGCCTGGCAACGTATATGCGGAAGTGTACCGTCATACGTCCAGCCACCAGAGTTCTAAAATCGGCTGCTTATGTTGTAAACAGTTCCACGCATGCAGCTCCGAAATGTTGGAATGACCGGCAGGTAACAATCCTGATTGGAGGAGTGTTAGCCCAACCTTCGTTTGGTTGTAGCGCCGGACTAGGTGCCTATAGATCACGGTGGGCGGGGCAGAGGAGGGTAAGGGGCAAAAAGTGGCAGAGGGGGCGGGGGGGGGTGGAGATGGGGGGTGGAAAATTCCTCACAAATTGGCTGTTCAGTGAAAGTGCCTATATTTGGATAACTGTCAGGTATCCCCCATATGTACTAAATGAAACAGAGAATGTAAAAACTCCTGTGAATAAGCGGGATGGAGACTGAAAAGATGCACACATTGAATACTAGGCGTAGAGGTAGAATATTTTATAATTGGATCTGGGGCTGTGCTTCATTCAGGCCTTTTGTAATGGCCTGAAGTTTATACATCCACCACGATTCTTTAAAATTCAGGGAGTTGGTGATGTTGCTGGTGTTGTATACTTTGTCAGCAACCCACCATGTAAAGCTGTCCGGGTTGTGTTGGTATTCAAGGAAGTGTGGTACCCTTTAGCCTGGCTTAGTTAGACCTATCCAAGGACTTTTACCTTCGAGGATAACTGTCTACAATTAGAAAAAAAAAATGTAGTAGCAGCAACAGAATGTCGTTATACTTCTGTTAACATGCACATGTATGACTTTGTCCTATCTTTTGCTACATGTCTTTTCTTCTTTTTTGTACATTTTTCTCTATTTAGTTTTATATTTGTTTACATTTTGTATATGTGACTTTGGTGAAAAAATGTACACCTGTATATTTTGTACTTATAATTTCTTTACAAAAAATATGTAAAAGAACAAGGACAGTTACTTAATAAAAGCTGTTCTTTTACAGACTAATGGTCTAGCACAAGTGGATTATTATGGTTCTCTTATGTACTGCTATCCTTGGTAAATACACAAATGGTGATATCCAAGGATAACACATTGTCGTTAAACTTAGGCTGCAATCAATAAGCGGCAGTCGGCTTAGACTTTTCCAGTCAGGACACCCCCCACTCTTTGTACACAATTGTTAATGGCCCACAGTCCTGAGTCTTGGTAGGGCTCTCCCTCCCGTATTTTCAGCAAGAAATCCAGGCTATAAACAATGTAAACCAACTTGTGTTGACAGTATTCACACAAATTGGATAGTTGTACACTGTAGGCTTGTACATAAGTCCAAAATAGCTCCTTTGGAGTTGATGTGTTGCCAACGCGTTTCAATTTCCTAACAATCCATCATCCGGGCAAGAAAGCTATCTGTTTCTATTATTCGTAGTGTTTCTTGTGTGGATACCTAGAGGGTTATAGAGAAGGCTGTTACCAATGGGGGTAAATCTAAGTAGTGTAGCTGCTCAAATGCATCAACCTCTAATGTAGTTCGCTAACCTTCAGGCCCATACACTGAACACGCAGGCAGGGTCGCACGTGTTAAGTGAGAATAAGTCTCATGCAAAATCAAATAAAGCCGTAGCATTGTCATGATCACACATCCATAGACCAATTCAGAATGGAATGTTGTACAAGGTAGTTGTACTCACTCAGCTGGAGGGGTAAAATCTACAGCAGCTGGGAAAAAGTAGCAGGCGGTCTTCAGGGTACTGTAGTCACAAGAAAATAGTAGGGAAAAGAGTTGGCTGACTATGATGAGAAAAGTTCAGATGCAGATTGTAAAATGCTACTAAGTGAAAGGGGTGTATGCTGTATTCACACTGATGTTTAAGGAAATGTCAAGTTCACAGCTAAAGTGTGTTGTGAGTTGACAACGCTGGCAATTGAAAAGCCAGTGTGCTGAGGAAATATGAAACAGGGCCATACTAGCTGCCCAGACACATTAAAAGGTAAATCAACTAAGCCAGCAGGTAGATCAAATTAAGCAACGTACCTGGAGCTGCCGACTTGGTATTAAACAACTCGGTGTTTCCGTGAAGGGTAGAAAAATCCATGGCAAGACATATTTGCGAGGACCAAGCCTACTGCAGACCCGCTGTTGAGTGGGATAACAGCAAGTGTATGCTTACCAGAGCAGGTACCGAGAAGAGCAGTAGACGTCCGTCGGGAGGACGTGCGGCTGAATGTCTGTTGACAAAGCCGTTGTTGTGGCAACCGCGCACATGCGCACTGGTGCCGTATCGGTTCCCCACCACCTTGGTGTGGGAACGCCAGAGTTTGGGCGTTGCTATAGTAAAACAAGGGGGTGCCAACCCTCCGAATTGGAGTCCACATAAGGTCTTGTGGCTCGGAAATTAAAGAATGAATCGGGCAATAAGAGTGACACTTCGAAAGGAGTCCACATGCAGTCCTGTGGTTCGAAAGAAAAAGGATTAATCGGGCAGGAAAAGTGACACGCCACGAGTGCAGTGTCATCATATTCTGAAACAAATGGAATGAATGATAAAATACCCTTGTAATGGTGAGGAAGAGAACCCAAAATCCATCATTGGTACCTAAGATGGGAGGGAGTTATGGCCAAAAGCCAATATGCCAAGGGATCCAAAATGGATCCTATGCTGGGTCTGGGGGTAAGTAGGTGTAGAGCAGCGGCGGGCACATCGGGGGCTCAGATAATAATCTGCTCCGGCCCTTGGGCCGGCCTAATTTGTGACACTAAAATCATGGCCAGAGTTAATATATCATGGGGTCCAACATGGATCCTATACAAAGTCTAGATATATGTAGATGTAGATCAGTGGCGGGCACAAGGGGAGCGCAGATTGAAATCTGCTGAGGCCCTTGTACCAGCCTAATTAGAAACCCCAGGGAGACAGGCAGACAGTACGGGGCAGATAACACAGAGAGTGAAGCATCTGCTGGTGGGCTACGGTTCAGGGCAAATTGAGTAAAGCTTGAAGCATGGATCCACTCCAAGTACAGAATTAAAGTCACCAGGGAATAGTGCAGGCTCAATGGTACAAAGCTCTCGGGGCCATCCCCGCTCACAGTCTGAAGGCACATTGTTGCACACTCAAGAGTGAATCGACAATTCTAAATGGTTAGACAACATGATAAACCAACATCCTATGAGATATAGTCACATCCCTCTAAACAATATTCTAAACAATATTATAATATCAAGGGGTGATCCCTGGATCAGGGGACCCTAACCAGATGTTGCATGGCTAACATCACTGCCACCCACCTTCTCGGTCATCCGACCCATGAAGCTCGTGTCAGTTGAGGCTTTCGCTACCATCTTCTCGCCCCCTCCTCCCCCTTCGGCTGACTCCCACCCTGACACAGCCCTCTCCATGATCCACTCTGCTATATCTGATACTCTTGATATCCTTGCCCCTGTCATGAGAGTCCGCCTGAAGCCCAAAGCCAAATGTAACTCCTGGTATGACTCGGATCTCGTCACCCTTAAACGCAAGTGCAGGGTGGCAGAGAGGAAATGGCGTGCCTCATGTTCATCATCTGACAAACTGGCCTGCCGCTTGCTCCAAAGGCAATACCGTCTCTCTGTTCTCACCAAGAAGAGAGCCCTTATCCAAGCCCGCATCTCTGCGGCATCTAACAACTCGGCTGAACTCTTTAAAATCTGAAAGGAGCTTGCCAACCCTGCTGCTGTCTCTACCTCTCCTGTCTCCTCCCAGGCCCTCTGCACTGCACTGGCCTCTCACTTTATCTCTAAAACTCAGGACATCCTGTCCTCACTCTACTCCTATCACCTCCCTCCCTCCCTTCCCGCCTCTTCCTCTGGCCCTTCTGCAGCCACCCCTCCTCCCTCCTTCTCTGCCTTTCCCCTTTTTTCTGCTGACGAGGTTTCCAGAAAAGTCCGATCTATGAAAGTCTCGTCTAAACAGGTTCACCCCTGTTCCTCCAAAACAATCAAGGACCACATTGACTCCCTGGCTCCGGCCCTGGCTGACCTTTGCAACCACTCCTTCGCCTCTGGAGTCTTCCCATCCCCCCTTAAGCACTCCCTTGTGCACCCTCTTCTTAAGAAACCCTCTTCTGACCCCTCCTGCCCGGCTAACTATCGCCCAATCTCCATCACTCCCTTCCTGGGCAAGCTCCTGGAG
Source organism: Ambystoma mexicanum (assembly GCF_040938575.1). Lineage (NCBI taxonomy): Eukaryota > Metazoa > Chordata > Amphibia > Caudata > Ambystomatidae > Ambystoma > Ambystoma mexicanum. The sequence continues at coordinate 419,215,232 of NC_090930.1, read as the reverse complement.
AAACTGGCCATCTCCCAGCTTAACCTCCATGCTGAATCTGTTGGAAGTCTTCATGACCATCAATCTGGCTTCAGAGCTGCCAGAAGCACGGAAACTGCTCTCCTGAACATCCGTGAGGACCTGCTCTTGAATCTCGACTCCAACACTCCGTGTGTTCTCATCCTGCTCGATCTCTCCTCTGCCTTTGACACTGTCAACCATGCCATCCTGCTCAACCGTCTCCGTGATAATCTGGGTATCACTGGTCAGGCTCTGGCGTGGCTGACCTCTTTCCTCTCCAATCGACCCCCCCAGGTCCAACTGGGGTCCTTCCTCTCTGACATCTTTTTCTCAACCTGTGGTGTCCCCCAGGGATCTAATCTTTCCCCCTGGCTGTTCAACCAGTATCTGGCACTCCTTGCCCACCGCATCGCCGCTCTCTGCCCCAACTTTCAGTGCTATGCGGACGATACCCAGCTCATTTTCAGGCTACCCTCGGCCTCCTCCTCTCCTTCCCTCATCTCTGATGGCTGTCTGCTATCCAGGAATGGTGTGCTGCCAATGACCTCTGCCTTAATGCCAGTAAGACTGAGATTCTACTCATCGGCACACCCACCCCCTCCTTCCTTGCAGCTCTCTGGCCGGCCTCTCTTGGCCCTCTTCCTGTTCCTACCTGCAAGGCAAAAAACCTCGGGGTTATCTTCGACTCCACACTCTCCTTCTCTCCGCATATATCCGACGTCTCTAAGAAGTCACACTACCAGATGCACCTCCTCAGAGGTATTCTTCCCTTCCTCTCCTTCCCCCAGAAGCTCACTGTCTCCCGAGCCCTGGTTCTCTCGAAGCTGGACTACTGTAACAGCCTCTATCTTAATCTGCCTGCCTCCACTATCCGCCCTCTGCAACTTATCCAGAACAGAACTGCGAGACTTGTCCTTGGCCTCAAGCCCAGGGACCGTATCTCTCCAGGACTGAAATCTCTACACTGGCTCCCAGTGGCTGCAAGGATAAAGTTCAAAACCCTCTGCATTGTCCACAAGGCCTTCTGGGGCCTGGGGCCTAAATACCTTCAACTCTCTCTTCCTAAATATCTTCCTTCCCGATCCCTTCACTCATCCGTCTCGAACTCCCTCAGGGTCAGCCGCTTCTCGAAGCAACGTGCTGGGGGTAGATCTCTCTTCGCGGCAGGGGCCTCCCTCTGGAACAGTCTTCCTGCCTCCCTGAAACTTAAGGAGAACCATCTCCGGTTCAGGAAGCACCTCAAAACCTTCCTCTTTGCTTCTGCTTTCTCTCTCCCTCTCCCCTGCTAATACTTCGCTGAAACTGCACTGAATCTGCAACTGGGCCACTCCCCGACCCTGGGCCCAGCCACTCTCCACTTGCACTGCCTCCCTGGCAACCCCTGCACTGCGGGACTGTCTCTGTATCCCTCCAGCCCCCCCTTCCCAGCACTTACCTGCACTTACCTTGCACTTGCCACCAGGTGGCCCTCCTTATTTATTTATTTATTATTTATTTTATTCTACTTACCTTGTACTGCACTTCCCCCTCCCCCCTTGCATTTCCCCCCTCCCCCCTTGCACTTCTTCCCTTCCCCCTACCCCTGCACTTGCGCGATCTGAATGACACCTGGCCTAGTAGGATCGTTGTCTGTCTTCCCCCTGTTCCCCCCTCCCTGCCTCGTCGCGCCTTGAAACACTTGTGTATAGGCGCGTTACAAATGTCATATCATAACATACCATAATAGTTACATCGAGTAGAACAACAACAGCTTTATCAACAGACATTCAGCCGCGCGTCCTCCCGACGGACGGCTTGTGCTCTTCTTGGTACCTGCTCTGGTAAGCATACACTTGCTGTTTCTACAGTCGGATGTACCTCAATTGGGGGCCTCCTGGTCTACAGACCACTTTACTATACCTGAGACTAGTGGTCCCCCGAAGAGTGCATCATAGAGCTACTGTGTGGCGACACACGGTTTTGTTTTGTTCAACTTGTAAAATGGTACATCCTATGGTATAACTAGTGTTATAGCTAGTACTACCAGGAAGAGATCACTGATCTCTCCTTAAAACCTGCCTTTAGCTTCAATCTGACCTACCCACAGCATGGAAAGTCCCACTATTTTATCCCTCAACAACTCCAAAGGTGCCATATCAAGTCAGTCTATCTGTACTTTTCACTCCCTTAACATGTTTCCCCTCCCCAAACAGTCACATTTCAACCCAACGTTAGACTTGCGACTCTGACACATCTGAAAACCAGATCAACCAAGAAGCAAACGGGATATTCTTGCACTGTCTGAAACCTGGCTATTTGATTCCTCAGGGACGCATATAGACCTTCTGACAGCAGTAGGCTTTGAAATCATCACTTGGCACAGATCGGGGAAGGAAAGGGGCAGGAGTGCTGGATGTTGTCTATTGTGATGCCATTGCCGCCCATTGAACACTAGTCCTGCCATCTGCAAAATTCTTCAAATCCTTGACTCCAAGCTTTCCTCATGATAACACCATCCTTATGAATCACTGTCACCCTCCAGACAGTGACAGACTAACTTTCCACAAGGTCAGACTATTTCCTAAACAACCGTCATGCACTAGGTCTTCGGTAACTAATGAATGGCCCAACTAATTCTGCTAGACGTACACTTGATCTAGACATCGCCTCTGATCATTCTCTCCAACCTCCCCCCATCTCCATGGTAAACTCCTCTCACCACTCACAGATTTTTTGGCTCTCCTCTCCTAACTTCAACTCCACAGCTAACTGGTCCACTAAACCGTTAACTACAACAAACTAGTCCGACCCAAATTGCGACACAATCTTTATCTAGGTCATTGAGCTTTACCCTTCATCATGACAATAACCATACACAAATGCTTGATGATCTTAATTCCACCATCACCAGCATTTTGAATCACATCACCCCCACGAAAAGAACACACATTTGTCCAGAATGCAGCAAATTATGATTCTATGCTAAATTGCTTAATTTAAAACAAGTGCTTTGCTTGAAAGAAGGCAAATGGGGTGATCTATATTCACTAGGTACACGGTTGATCTCAGAATTGCTGAAGACCACTACCGGCATAAAATGAAACTAGCGACAGAACATCACCTCTCACAACTCATTGAAAGCTTTTTTTTTAAAGTTGCATACTTCAAAGTCCCACAATGCCAGCTACATCAAATCACTCCTTCTTTAGACTAGTGCAATAAATTGCACCCCCAAAATCAGCAACATCAAAGACAACATTTATTTCATTTAATTGTTTTTTTATAACACGCCTAACATGGATCCAGGGTTTGAACCTCTGTTGCTCTGTGAGGTCTTCCTTCCAAGACCAGCGCATTGCCCCTGTGCTATCCTCCGTTCACGACAACATCTCTTACATATCCCTCCATCAACCCATCAGCATTCCCCACAAAATGTACCAATGCTCAATACATCCAGTACAGAATCCCTCCAACTTTCATTCTGTCTACTGTACCCCACATTTCTCCATAGAGATTAGCTCCTCTTTTTCACCAACCTTTTCTCCACTATGCAACCAAGGGACCCTTAAGGCACTTTCCTAGACTGTCTAAAATTAGCTTGGATTAAACTGACCGTTGGCCATAAGAATCATATGAATTACAGACTTCCCCTGGTTGTTAGTGGACGTCATTGAGTCAATCGACCTCAGTTGCATTATTGAGTACAGTAACTGCGCTCCTCTGGTATTTTTTTACCTGCATATCCCTTTCGAACCCAAGGATAAGCACATTCTAAATGATTGTCTAACATAGGTGGGTCATGGGGCACAATCAGCTATAATATGGTTCAAATAACTTCTGACCAATAGATACTCTATGGTCTGACAAGGCCCTCATGCCAATCCAGCCATCTGTCAACTTGCAGAAAAGACCCCATGATGTGCCCCATGCTCTTCAACATTTATATGTATTCCTCACCTCTTTCGTGGTTAGATATCCTATTTCCACTGATAACACCTTAGTATACATCAGCATCACAGGAAATGTCTCTCCTTACCTAGACTGTGCACTTTTTGGGTGAACAGAACAACTCCACCCAAGTACTCACTTTTCAACTTGGAGACTAATTATGTCTCAAATAGTTCTGAAAATGTTTACATGATGAACTTTCGTATATGTTCTTCTTTATTTTATTTTTCATTCATCCAAATAAAATATTCAGTTGAATTCCACTTCTGCATCAACAGATAACGGAAACAGGGATAGTTGCATGGTCTAACCCTTGATCAGTTTCAGTTCATCTTCACATCAGTGCCTCATCTCAAATCGGCCATGCATTTCTGTTCCAATCGAAAAAAGAAGTGATCACGTTGATGCATACACCATGGTATCCCGTTACTTTATCAATAGTAATTATTTTGTTGTATTGTTGCACTTTACTATGAAGTAATTACTTCGAAATGTCATCGAAAAATATGGGTAATTAAAATAAAAGGTTAATGTGTAAAAACAGGGTGGGGAGGGTTTTGGGTAGGGGTAGCGAAGGAAGGGGAAGCAGAGCAAGGGGTGACCCCCCACAATAAAAGAATATCAAATTAGATGAAAAATATCGAAGTAATTACTGCAGTACAGATACTACAGTACAGAAACCTGCAGGCTTTAAGACGCATAGTTCGTCGCTGCACCCGGCTATTTGCCCCATTGGAGGGAAGAATATTAAGGAATTCTTTAAAGTCTTAGAAGGCATAAATGAACCGGTGGGGTTTAAAGCAATAGCAAGATTTGACAGGATGCACATGAATGAACTTAATGATTTTAGCTAAATTGACCATGCAGATTCTATTCCTTACGAAGCAATAAGAGGCTTTGGCAACACAGTCATTAATCACACTCGAATCTTGAATCGAGTGGTCTGTGACCACTCGATTCAAGATTCACCTACGGAACTAACTTGTTGGATAAAGAGGAGGGTGATAATTTGACTCATGTGCATATACACAAAAACTTTGAGGGGTCTGGTAAAATCCACCACATCTTAAGAGAGGTGGATGAGCGTATACGTTTCACCTCACCAACCCTGTCAGCTTTAAACATGATGCTGAGTTTGTTTGTCAAACTATATGACAATATATGGGATGAAGTTAGAGTGCATTCCATTATGCTGGCAAATATCAGTGATAGGGTGGAGGTATTGCCGATGTTACATCAGCCTATGAAACAAAAACCTCAAGAACATTTTGAAGAATCATGTATGTGGTCTCAGAGGCAAAAAACGGTCCTTTCTCCTGTTTTGATCACTTCGGATGCGGATGAGAATGGTGAACAAAGTATAGTACAGGATGTAGCCGATTGTAAAATGGTGTGCACCAAACAAGATGCATTGAATAAAAAAACAAAAAAAAGGGTTTGGAACGGCCAAGCTTCTCCAAACAAGAGAGTAGGCAAGCCAATGGAGGGGGTCTAACAACGAAAAAAAAAATCTCTGGTGGGAAAAATGCTTCCCATCAGACTTTTTTCCCAAAACCTTCCTTCCCGAGCCACATGGGTGAAGGATAAGGTGGGGAAAAGCCCACGTGTGAAGAAAATAGGGTTTTGCCAATGATGGAAGACACTGTGGGAAATCCTACATGGAAGTTAATCAGGTGTTGGTTCCGAACAGTGTCACTGAACAGCAAACAGGGGAAGAGACTGCGGCAGTGCAAATGATAACCCTTGAACACTTTGGGACTCAAACACACGTCGTGGAAATTGAGAACGGAAAGATATGTGAAAGAGGGAATGTAAGTAAAGATTGTTTGAAGAACTACATGTTCTTCTACACAGACGGGTCTAGATCTTTTAGGCTTAAATGGCCCATATAGACTTCTAAGTAACCCCATCATATCAGAAAGTGGTAAGGACTCCATGAGTTTGTTGGAATGAAATAAAGGAAACAGGGTGCCTCACTGAAGAGCTGATCTATGGGGTCAAAAATGAGAAGGGGTTTTGAACCATAGAGAAATAACGTTGGCAACTCAGAGTGGGCACTTGATGACAAATAGAAATATTACGGCCCTTCCTCAGGATGTAGGGCAACCTAAATGTTGGGGGGGGGGCTGATTTGGGCTCAACTAGGGACGACCAGAGGTATATGGAGAGCAGGCACTTGATGGTGCAAGTTCAGAGAAAGGATCGCCTGACCCAGGTGTCTGGCTGGGTAATGCAGCGGAATGAGGGCACCTGGGGTGATGTACCCCATGAAACAAATAGCAAAAGGGTGGGGGAAAAGAAAGATCAAGGAAGATCCCCATGAAGTTAGAAGTAATGTTAATCTACAGAGGCTGGAGAGACATGGATCAGAGGAGAGTATGAATCTGGGTGCCTTGTTGGAATCCATGTAGAATCCACCTCATCAGGGGCATAACAACCTTACACCGTTGGGCCAATATGATGTCCAACAATTTGATTTTTATGGGGAAGTGACATGCCTTGGGCAGGATGGAAAATGGTGGAAGACAGGCCTTGGTGAGTTGCCCTTATTACACAGAAATGCTAAACCTATGGAAGTAGATGAAGGAAGTTATATGCATTCTATGCAAAGTAATTGCTTGGGAAAAATTGGGGAGAGAGAGCGACAGACTGGAACGGGTCTCCAAACTATGCATTCACATTTGTTTGGAAGTGACCAGAACGTATGTTTGAACAGAAGCAATGTTCTATTGATATTGGCTCAAATACCATACTTAGGGGCAATTTGCAGTATGGATATTGAGAGGGTTGAGTTCCCAGATAAGTCAGACCCTAATTGTTCAATTGTTCACTTTAAACCGAAATTGGTGTTAGACCTGGTACTCTCAGAGAGAGAGAGATTGATGAATTTGGGATTTGTGGTAACGACTGTTGAACTGCAGAAGATACAAAAGTTGGAGTCAGCAGGTGTGCAGGGCAAAGGGGCCTATCGAGTAACAAAGGGGGTGGGTGAATCAAATGTGGCTCCAGGAAAAACTGATAGGCCTTCTGTAATTGCGGCCCATAGGCACCTTCCGAGTTGGTGTTGAGAGGTCTTGTAAAAATAAGAGTCCGCAGCAAGGGTGAACTGGAGGAGGTGGTTTCTTTAAAGATTCTTAAGTTGGTAACATGGAACATCAGGGGTTACGGAAAACTAACTTGTGACAGGAGCGTGACAGACCATCTAAATGACTACCCAATAGTGTGTTTGCAAGAAACTTGTATCACGGAAGACCTAATCTGGGATGGCCACTCTTGCTTCCATCAAGGGGCGACTAGAGGAAATGTTGGCCCCTCATCTGGGGGATTATGTACTTGCATCAAGCAGGGGGTGGGTATTAAGAGTACCTTAATATCAAATGAACCTTCAAATCTGTTTTAATAATTAATGTGTACTGGCTTTCTTCACATTCTGAAATCATGGATATGCTTGCATTACTGGATGAATTGATGGGGATGTTTAAAATGGAACACCCTGACTCAGAAGTCTTAATGGTGGGGGACTTCAATTCACATTGTCTGCTTCTCAACTTGCAGTTGGGCCGAGAATGGAATCTTACAAGCCTTTAGGCATCCTTTCAAATTAAACAGGGTAACCATTGGAGTGAATTCTGGGAAGGCTGGGGTCTGTTAATGTTAATTAGGCATATGAACAGAGACATTCCCGTGAACCCCACTTGGCATAGGAATGAATCCTACTCTTGGTTGGATTATGTGGTGGCATCAGAGGTCCTATGTCGAGATGCAGACTGTCTGGAGGTAATTAGTAGTCACGTGAGTGATAACGATAATGTGAGTCTAACCTTTAATTGGAATATACTATACCACGAAATGACAAGTTGTAAACATATTATAATAAATAATCAGAAGAATAAATTTGGTTGGAATGAAAGGAGTATAGAGTTTATGAATCGGCTTGTCAGGAACATCTGGGAGAACTAGACTCCAGATTAAGATTAAGGAATTGGCTGTTGAATCTTTTTCTATGTTCATTATGGAAAAGATGGCTTTGTGCAATAGAAACAGAGAGATGGGCCCTCGCTCTAATCAACCCCATTTATATGTGGAGGAGGTTCAAGTGAGGAAGCTAAAGATGCGTAGTAACATCAGGGAAATTAAAAACAATCATGTAAGAGAGATAAACAAGATCACTCTTATAAAAAAAGAGAAACAGGTATACAAAAATTAATTATCTTGGGAATGGGATGGCCGATCGACCTAGAAATAGTTGCATTAATTCGGCAATGAAATAAAGAATATTCCATGCAAAATTCATGACGACAGACCTCACTGTTCATGAGGAGATATGCCCCCAAGACCAACGCCACATACAAACCCACAAGCAAACATGACTTTGTTATATATATGTAGATTAGTGGATCAAAGGTTGTCAGTTAGCGGCACAGATGTCATTTATTGCGAAAAAAATTGCCGCTTCACTATACAACCTCTTGTGCAATTTTATATAGCCAAGGTGATTCCAATGTTAGTATATGCGCTGTAAATTATGTCAAGGACCGATAACCTGGAATTAGATACATTAGAAGCCGTTATACAGAGAAAAGCATTAATGTTACTTAATTGTGTACCCCGATGATGATTCATTTTGAATTAGGCCTGAATTCCCTGTCTGCAATAACACACCTGAGATCTATTTTGTTATATCGGAAAACATTGGTTGGTGCAAAAAAACTCTCTCTATGCACTAATGGCTAGTCACATGAAAAACACAATGGAGTAGGGGGCCATTCTTGCTAAATTTAAAGGAAATTGCAGAGTGATCATGGATCGTTATGAGGTGTCCCTGGACTTATTGCTGACTAATCCTGGTTGTGTAAAGCGTAAGATTATGGATGCAGTTTGGATAGAGATAGGTCAAATGAGGTCAAATTATCACCTATTCAAGGAAATAAGTCTGCAGTGTAAGAAGAGGGGGCACTAGAGAAATATCTAAGACAGTGTCTGGATTGACAATATCGAGACACCTTCATAAGGTTTAAATTTAATCCCTTGTAAACAGGAGAGGTGTTGGCAATAAGAGGACTAAACGAAAGTGCAATTTGCTGATTTTTGGGAAGTCCACTGGTGTTATGCTGAGTCTATACACGTTATAGTAGTTCGTAACAGAGGCTGAATATGAAGGAAAAGCACCTACCTGGATGAAAGCAACCGTCAGAGAAGAATGAAGAATCCCCCTGGTCACCCTAAATCCACCCGAAAAGGGCACAATCAAGTAGAAATTGGGTTGCCAGGGAAATCCTCTGGATAAGAAAAGCCTGCCTTCAGGAAAGGCTGTGATGTCTCCTCCGTGCTGACTTCTGCTGGAGGATGATCCTGAACATGCACAGTGGATCTCTTAATGTTGCGGACTCATTCTGTTCTGCCTTTTCAAATCTGAAATGTAAGGGATCAGGTCAGGATCATTATGTATGTCTATGAGGTGGGGGAGGATTGGAAACAAACGTACCAGGTGAGCATGGAGACGAGGAGTTTTATGGGCTTAAATGAATCTTCGTATGTCATAAGAATGCCTCGGAGAGGTGGACATGCACTGCAAGACCCAGAAAGGAAAGGTGTGAATGGGAAGGATTCGCGATTGTTATCCTCAAAAAGAACAACGGCTGTATCAGGTTGCTCGCAGACTTCTGAGTGCGTGGCATGTGAAGTTGGTTGCCTTGGGAATGGAGTAACATTCACCAAAGGTAGCCGAGTCTGCAATGGCAGAACAGAAGGCTGAATGAAACTGTAAGATCTACAGAGAGGATCAAATGTTCCCAAACCCCTGAGTTCTAAAGCTAATCCCTAATTACATCTAGAGGCTTGATAGATTGTGTGACTTCATGAGGATCTGAGCAGTCGCGGGAGACTCGATCGCTGGAGAGAATGGTGCACCCTATGTTCGGAGGGAAAGAAGGATTAGAACAAGAAAAGTGTCAAGGAGTAGAATAGATCAAGATTATCCAGAATCAGGATAGCGAAACTCATGGAGCGTAGCTATAGAAGGAGAAGCAATGCAACGATGCTCTGATCCTGGTGAGAGATATATGTTCCATGACATCGGGGGCAGAGCTAACCACAGAGAGGTACCACTGGAGGCTGGAACACAGCAGTCTCCACAGCGCCATCTTGGATGAACAAGGGGAGATCAACCCAATCCCTTTCCACCACTGCCACAAGGTCCATCTGCGCTCGCGGGACATGACAACTGGAAACTTTAAAACATCTAATGATTCTTTGTCCAGTATTGCAAAAGGATAGGGAAGAATTATTTGGAAAAATTTGTTTATGAATCTAATTCTCTGAATACAGAACATTTCTGGAGATACATTCTACAAGGTTCGTCTTCCACCCTTTTGATCAGTGTAGTTCAATTTCTAAAGAATGTAAAAGATTATATGACTGAGCAAGGGGAAACGTTATGAATTACTTAAATAAAGAGTACCTTTGAAATTAGTTGGGAATGTTAAGTTGTAAACTGTTTTCTATTGCATTTTTAGGTTTTCTTTTTTTAATGTCTGCTGAATAATGTGTGAGATTTTTTAAAGTACTTATGCTTACTTTTAAGTTATTGATAATGATTTGCTGTATTGTATTTTTGTGTTGAGTTGTAGAAAGTTTTGTATAAAACCAGCTATAATCAAATAAATGAAAAGATAATTACTTCTTGTAAATTACCACAAAGTAATTACTGTCAATGGAATGACATTGAACCATACAACGTTAAAACACACTTTTAGCCTAATGGGTGGCCATAATGGAGCTGTATGTGTGCAAGCAGTTGAGAAGCATCTGTTGCCAGTGTGACCATTTGTAGTTATGACATGCTTACTTTGATAGCTTCAAGTATCACAGAATTTGATTAAACTTCCTGTAATGTCATGTTTGTGTGAGATATCAGTTTACGCCAGGACATTCAGAGGAGGAATCCGCACGCCCCTCCACGCCAGCCCCAGACATGAACACCATTCAAAATAACATCCAGACGATCCTCGACGAAATTAGAGGTATGAGGACAGACATGGGGGCCAAGCTGGCCGATCTTACAGCAAAGGTCTCCACACTGGAGGACCGGATGGAGGGGGTGGAAAACAACCAGGTATTAACAGACCTCCTCGAAACAAGGTTTAGGGAGCTGCAACGTCGTGAGGAGGACCTCCGACTCAAGGTTGACGACATGGAAAATCAGGAAAGGAGAAACAACTTGAGGATTTTCGGCCTGGCCCGAGACTGAGGCGGAGACCCGAGTGACCCTGGAGTATAAAGTTCAAGACAGCATCAGAATTGTCCTGGGGTCTGACTCGGAGAGACGCTCCTGCTCGATAGGGTCCTTTGGGCGGACGGGGGCGGGAGGTGCCCACGTTCAGTGCTGGCGAGATTCCATTATTATAGAGACAAAGCCAGGCTTCAGGAAAGGGCAAAGATCTTGAGAGACATACAATATGGAAACTCCAGGGTGACAATTTATCAGGACCTATCAGCCCTCACACTCCAGATGAGGAAAAAATGCAGAGCTATCACCAGATGGCTACAGGAAAAAGGGGTCTGATATATCTGGGGGCACCCATTCCACCTGGCTTTTGAATGGCAGGGAGAGAGGTACCAGCTTGTTATGGAGGAGGATATTCAGAGAACCACGGGTGACTTGGTGCGGGACCTCCTGGGAACATCCAGAGAACAGAATGGAGGTGACAGGTATCTCAGCCGAGCCCCCCAAGGCCCTGATCTCACCCAGGGGAAGCTTACAGTCAAGGGCACTTGAAAGTTCCAGAAAACTAGACATCCTCCAGCGGATCGTGGAGGTCCCACATGAACACACTGGAAGGGTCGAATGCTTAACCATTGTGCTGAAGTTGGTACACACAACTTTCTGGGGACCTCAATGACATGGGGAAAATGCATGTTAGCTTATGTTCTCACCGCGGTTGGCGGGTTTCTGTTCAAAGGATATGGTTTAAAGTTGTAGAGTTGCCTGATGAGAGGCTTGTTTAGTGGCAAATGACGTGGTCCCCTCTGTTTCGCCCTCGAGAAAGGGGGGGCCTTGGGACCCGCACTGAGTGATATTCGGCAAGGGGACTCGCAGCTGAGAGGGACGGACCATATATCATGGGCACAAGGAGGGGACGAGGGAAAGGGGCCTTTATTGGGACCCCGATGTTGACTGAATAGGAGGAATATTTTTGAGTGCAGGGGCCAAGGGAACGTCCTATATTATTGTATTTCCTGGAGCCAGGGTAACAACCCTGGCAGTTCGTTGCTAGTTCCAACCCTAGCTTGGGTGACGGCGACGAACACCTTACAAAATGGGTAAGGAAACTAAGGGAGGGGGGAGGAGGAGGGTTGGGGAAAAGGGCAATGGGAACATCACATCATGGATCTATGGGTTATGTATAGGGATCAACCAAGGGACCCACACTGGAATCTTTAAGGCTCTGGTTAGCGACGATCATGGTTGAAGGCCGGATTGGTATGCTCAACGTTAAGGGCCTAAACTCGAAGAACAAGTGCTCTCTCACAAGCAATATGTTCTGCAAACAAAAACTATTAGTCCTCTTCTTACAAGAAACACATTATAGGAGGGGGGCTGAGTCTGCGATTAAAGGGAAGGAGATAGGCGGGAACTTTTGAGCCTCGCACAAATCCTCTAAAAAAGAGGGAGTTGGCATCCTCCTTGGAAAATCGATGCATCTCACCGAGGTAGAGACTAAAACGGGTTTTGGGGGCCGATTTGTAGGGATCAAGGGATTCTCCCGGGGAATGCGGATTACACTGGCCACCCTGTATGCATCCAATGTAGGTCAGGTCAAATTTATCCGTAGAGTACTGGAGTCATGGATGAATGGGCAGAGGGGGCGATGATCCTGGGCGGGGATTTTAACCTCATCATGGATCCCCGATTAGATTGGTGGTCTGCTAAAGGGGCTGGGGCAAAGGAACCCACGAAGGACAACCTCACCTTCAGGGATCTCCTACAGGACCACTACTGTGTAGTTGGCGAAAGTTTCACCAAGCCCCTGGGGGATACACATTTTTCTCCCCCCCACACCAAACATATACCAGAATTGACATACTATTAGTGTCAGAGGTGGGAGGAGGGGAGATTGGAAGCCCATCAGTTGAATCGGTTACATGGTCGGATCATGAACTCCTAGTAAATGACTGGCAACTCCAGAGCACCCTGAGGTCCTACAGATGGCGGTGTAATGATACCCTCCTAAGAGACAAGATGTTCAAGGAATTCTTACAGAAAGAAATGGAGGCCTATTTTGTAACGAATGATACGGACGCGACACCATTGGTCGCAGTCTGGGAGGCGGCAAAGGCCACTTTCCGGGGCCTCCTCATTGCAGAGGGCGCAAGGAGGAAACTGGAGAGGGCACTGATTGAGTCCAAACTCCGGGGGGGGAACTGAGGGCTATGAGAATGCCGCTCACTAAGGGGGACGTAGATCGGGAAACCCTTCTGGGCGCAATGAGGGAAAAGAGACAAGCCCTACATACAGTCTTAATTGGTGAAGTGGTCAAAAAAAGGTCGGGACCCTTCTGGCACATAGACTGACAGAGCGGATAAACGGGTTGAAGTCATCAGGGATGAGGCAGGTAAAATCCAAATTAAAACGGAACACATAGTGCAGTCCTTTTCAGGGTTTTATAAGGAGCTGTACGCGAAACAGGAGGGTGAATCCTCGGATGCAGTCTGAAAATACCTTGAGGACCATCCCTGCCCAGGCTTCCCCAACCCGAGTGGGAGGCCTTAGAAAGAGATTTATCAGAGGAGGAGGTGGAGGGGGTTATTAAGCGACTCAAGGTGGGTAAGGCCCCAGGGTGGGATGGATTCAGGGCCGACTTCTTTAAACAGTACCAATCAGTCCTAATACAACCATTGACCAAGGTATTTAACCAAATTAAGTCCCCGTATTCCATTCCACTGACATTCCTGCAGGCCATGATCACGGTGATACCGAAGCCTGGTAAAGACCCGGTGGAGTGTGGTTCTTACAGACCCATTTCACTTTTGAATGTTGATGCAAAGATCTTTGCTAGGATCTTAGCTACGCGCCTCGAAAAGTGCTTACCCCGACTGGTCCACACGGATCAGGTAGGTTTTGTGCTCAACAGGCAGGGGTCTGATAGCATACGCAAAACCATTCATATATTGAGTTCGAGGGTGGTTAGAACGGAGGCGCTCTTCTCCTGTCCCTGGAGTGGAAAAGGCGTTCGATAGGGTGGGGTGGCCCTTTAAAAAGGGGGTTCTCTCGTCCCTGGGGATGGGGCCAAAGTGGCGAGGGAGGATTTCTGCCCTCTACTCGGACCCCTCTGCAAGGCTAGTGCTCAATGGCGGTGAGTCAGCTACGTTTACCCTATAAAGGGGCACGAGACAGGGGTGCCCCCTATACCCCCTTATATATGCCTTAGTGATGGAGCCCTGGGCCATAGCCATCAGAGGGAACGAAAATATTAAAGGGGTTAAGATTGGGGAAGTGAATTGTAAGATGAGCTTATTCGCAGACGACGTGCTGCTCTATCTCACAAACCCATCCCAGTCGGTCCCGGAGGTACTGAGTAGTTTGGAACGATATGGGGCCCTCACAGGTTATAAGGCGAACTTGGGGAAGTCGGTTGCGTTTGTGGCAGGGCAGCTTAATGCGACCGAGAGGCAATATGTTGAAGACATCCCGTTCTGCACACAGGCGGAGGTACTCTGTCATCTGGGAGTCCAGCTCCCGCAGAACCTGGCTGACCTCTTCGCTGCCAACTACCCACCCTTGCGGTCGGCGATTAAACGTGACATGGAACGATGGGCAAAATCTGGCCTGTCATGGATGGCTCGCCTCAACTCAATCAAAATGGTGATTCTCCCTAAATTCCTGTATTTATTTCAGATGCTGCCGACCTCAATACCTAGGCCCTTCTTCCTTGAGATCAGAAGGGCCCTCCTGCTCTACCTCTGGGCAGGAAGGTCCCATAGAATTGCCTATGATGTCCTGATAAGACCCAAGGATGAGGGGGGAGTGAATTTCCCAGACCTGCAGACATATTATAAGGCGTCTCTGTTGCGAATCCTGGTTGACCACTTTGTGATGGGCCCAAAGAAGCAGTGGGTAGCAATGGACAACAAGCTTTTCGCCCCGGTTACGCTGGATGAATAGCTGTGGGTTCCCAGAGCACATATCCCAAGGAGGATCTTGAATCACCCAGTCCTGGGGGTACTGTGGGACATATGGAAAGAGGGTTGACTTTAGATGGCTCATGACGTGGCCCTCACCCGTGAGCTGTATCTGGGCCCCACCACTCATGGATGGGATCGATGAAACTTTGGCCTTCCAACAGTGGTATGAGGCGTGTCTGGTCAGGGAGGGACAGCTGTGGACAGATGGAATATTCATCTCTATGGGTGATTTGAAGGAGGCCCTGGATCTGAGGGGAGAAAGGTTGTGAATGTTTTACAGATTATCACTGTGGTTACATTCTTGTTAGACCAATGTCATTATCTAAACCTTAAATAAAATCTAATTTAAAAAAATAAGCATATAGCTGAGACTTTATGTGAACTTCTATTTAATTTAATTGTTTTTTTATAAAATGCCTAATACCATATCTGAGTTTGGTTTCTTTATAGCGCTCCGGAATTTAAAACTCTGTTGCTCTGCATTGTCTTGCTTCCAAGACCAGCTTGTTGCCTCTGTGCTATCCTATTGATTCAGAACCTGTGCAACTATTGATTTAGGACCTTTCACGATTTATTTCTGACCCAGGGTTCTTGTAAGAGTATAGTATGGTGCAGGATGGGACCATTCAGATAGATACAGACAAAGAGATCTCACCCCAGCACTGCACTATCCTTGCTTCATTAAACATTAGTGGATGACCAGTGTTCAAAATATGGGTTTGTTCTTGAAAATCAAAGGCTGCATCTGAAAAAGGGATTTTCCAACAGATGTATTAAAATATTATATCTAGAAATAATAAATGTACCATTAACCATTTACATAGCATACATCAGAGCCTGAACTATACTTTTGAAGGTACGATGCATATGACCCCACACCAATTGCTTTAAGGTTCGACAAAAGACAACTTTTTTCAAGACTGGTCGGTGTTAAGGGCTCCGGGGAGGCCGGGACCCTGCTCATGCACGACACACAATGAAGGGACGCGGAGCCAGTGTTGAAGTAAAGGCGACTGGCGAGCGGGAAGCCGCTTGCCCTTTTGGTTAATGAAACACATGATCAAAGCTGTCTTGGTTAGGGACGTGTTGTGATCATTTCGGCACCACATATGACAGCACAGAGGCGTGCTCAAGTACCAACATCCCATACTAAGAGTAGCAACACCACCCCTCAACACAACCTTCATAACATCAACAATCCTCAGTTTCAGGGTTCTTTTGCACTGCTAGCCCTGACCACTTGCACTCCTGCGCTGGTGTGCTCGGGCCTTCTTTACCCTCTTCTTCTGCCTTTTTCGTCTCTGCCACTCTTGCACTGCTTGCTAGTGGTCTCAGCACATGCTGCTTCAGTAAGAACACCTCTTCAACATCATAGTCGTACTCGACCAGGGTTACCACTTCATCCTTGTTCCTGCATTCTCCTCTCTCTATTTTCAGCCAGTCGGCGTCCTCCGCAATGAGTGCCATGTTAGTGGCAACTTCAGCCTGCCTGTTTCTCCATGGCTCAAGCGCGCTCGCTGCAGTGATTGATGCCCAGAAGCCCCTGCAGAAGTTGGCATTATGTCCAGCCTTCTGGCACCTACCGAACTGCCACCCCAACGCTGAGAACGGCCCTACATGTGGCAACCACCCTCCACAGAATTCACACAGTCTCTGGGGTGCCTCATCCGTGCCCTTCTTTGGTGTGGCTCCAGCTCTGGCTGCTATCACCGGAGCAGCCTTCTTGCTCTGGGTCCTGACAGCGTGTACCTCCTCCAATTGCAGCCATTTCATAGCCACCTCATCTGAGTTGACTGCACCTCGGCCAGCTCTTGGGCTCTTGCCAGCTCGAGGGTTCGCGCCAACTGGTTTTCTGGTTCCTTCATAATATGTGTGCGCAGCAGGTTGGACCAGTATTTTTGTATCACCTGGCCCTGCAGCTCTCCTTCTTCGTCAACAAATACTCACGTCGCTGCCAATGGACTCCTTAAGCCTCTGAGCAGCCAGTCAGAGCTGGAATCACTCGTAGTCAATATTGGCCATTAGGTCGAAGTAGTTGAACAGCGCCCTCCATAGGAGGTCAATAGGACTCGTTACCTGGTGGCAGCTTATGGAACTCGCTCCCTGCGTAGAACAGCAGGAGTGTCTTCCTTTTGCATCATCAGCTACTTCGGCTACAGGGTCGCAGGATTTGCCTTCATATCAAATTCTGGCACCGAGTGTCTGTGGAATGACGTTCCTGCGGGCAGCACTGTAGCCCTTGGGCTTGGGCTCGGTGTTTGTATGTACAGCTGTCCTGGGGTTGTGAGTGCAGCCCTTGGGGCCTCTGGCAAACTTGGAGCCCTGCTGCATGATGGGACCTTTCTACGTCTTGCTCCTGTGCTGGTCTGGCCGCACAAGCAACCTTTTCAATGGCCGCGGCAAAAACGGCTGAGGTGCTTGTGTCACTGCCTCACACTAGCTGCAGCAACAGCCCCCCTCCCCTCTGTGTCAGTCAGCCACTTGCCTTTTGATGGATTGCCCCTCAGCATCAGTCAGCCACTTGCCTTTTGATGTAAATTCGTGGGAAGCCTGCCCCGCTTTCAGCCTTCTGAGTTCTCCTCTCCCGGGCCCTCCAGCGGGTGACAGCGTGGAGCTGGAGCTGCAGGGCCTGGGGCTGTCTGCGCCTCGTAGGCCCTCCCAGGAGCCCCTTTCACTGCCTCCTTGCCACACAAAAACCCTCAGAAAAAGAGCCGTGGTCAGGAGTGGCAGCTGATGCTGGGCAGCATGCAGGCTTTGTCTCCCAGGGAGTCTCTCCACACTGTTCTTATGCATTTTTCTTTTCCTATATTGTTCACCCTGCGCTCCACCGCCGAGATGGATGCCGAGGCGGGAGCCCAGGGAACTGCTGAGCGCTGTCGCACTGCCTTGCATCACCCAACCCCCGTTTGCACTCACTGGAGCCCGCTGTCTTGCCGACTAAAGCTGTTATTCTATGGCGATTCCTCCAAGAAGCGCCATCACGCGCCGGGGTGGACCGGCCACGTGTCAGGATGCCACCTGCTGCTGGGAGCTTCACAAGCACGTAGCAGGCACATTGCGGACCCAGGGGTCGGCGCATGCACAGGTCGCTCTGATATCCTCGTTGCCAGGGTTTCGGGGAGGCTGTGCCCTGCTCATGCACGCCACACAAAAAAGGGACAGCATTGAAGTAAAGGCAACTGGCAAGCGGGAAGCCGCTCACCCTTTTTTTATTAATGAAACACACGTGATCACAGCCGTCTTGGGTAGCCACGTGCTGCGATCATTTTGGCAGCACACATAGCATCATGGATGCGTGCTCAAGTAACAACAGTCCGCTAAAACATACAAACCATCTCTTGTATACACTTGTATATTGGATACATCCTGTGAATTGTCCGCCCCCTTTTAATATATAATTTCTCATCTCCTTCTCGCCATTAGACACTTCTCAAAAACCATGTCCCCGCCTATTTCCCAGCTGTTTTTTCCCAGCCTATGTCTTTCTTTCCCATACTGCCCGTGTTGATCTTCCCTTGGCCACTCCTTCTCTTTCCTCCGTTCCTTCTCAGGCATACCTGCCTGCTCTGGGACCAGGTACCCTTCCCTCTCCTGCCCGATTTCTTCACAACTTAACAAATCCCAAACTGTAGCTAACTTTCTTTTTTTACCATCTTCTGTTTACTGTTTTTATCCTGAACATGCCTTAGTGGCTCCAAACACAACACAAATGAAGGATCCGCACAATTACTATTGATCCTGCCATCCAGGAGGCCTATCAGGGTGTTTACCATTGCCAGCCCTGCCCCAGATGTGAGGTCAAAGTGTTGGGAAAGCCCTACTCTCAGCCCCTTACATGTGCCGCTTTGTATGAATATGGTGCCACCATTAATCACTCAATGCTGTGCCGTTCTGATGCAGGGCCAAGTTCTTCTTTCTGATTACAGAACTTCTGATATCAGAATGTCACTACCATAGACGCAGCATCCTGAGAAAAGCAACCAGAGTTCCCAGTAAAGTCCCGGGAGCAACCTCGTTCATGGAGCAGCCCGACATTCTGAATCGACTATACTCACCACAGCCTTTGAAAAAGGCAGAACAGAACGAGCACCTGGTCATCCTCCGCCAAAGAAATCAGAAATGAATGTTACCATGGCAAAGGTGGCAGGACCTTACGGGGTTTACAAAGGTTTGCCAGGCAAAAACCCATACCAGGTTGAAAGAGAAGGCAGAGATTGGCCCGTAGAGTAAGGTAAAGCACTAGACCAAAGGAAGGGAGAGGGAAGGATAGAAACAGGAAGGGGGGAGTTTAAAACACCAGTCAAGGAAAAGCAATGTGAGATTTGTTTCTGTGAGGTTAGCAGCAGAGGAGGTGGACGTAGAGACTAGGAGGAGGATGTCAATGAAGCTGAGCATTGAGGAGATTGTTCAGAGATTGTTACATGTGAGGTGGTAGAAGTGAGAGAGTGGTACCAGATAATGAGAGAGAGGTAGTGAGTGACTGAGTGTTTGGTGGGTTGAGTGAAAGGGACTAACTGTAGAGTGAGAGGAGCGTGTGAGAGGGGTGAGTGAGAGGAGACAGAGAGAGAGGGGAGAGGCGAGAGCAGAGAGGAGAAAACAGAGAAGAGGGAGGTGAGAAGGGAGAGGAGTTAGGGGACAGGAGAGAGGCCAGAGGAGAAAGGGGTGAAGCCCCTGGGGTGAAGGAAAGAGAGAGGCGAGTGTGCGAACAACAGAGGGGCAGACGAGGGGAGTGGGCGGAGATAAGAAAAGGAGGAGCAGTGAGACGAAGGGAGAAGAGCAGGAGTAGAGCAGAGTGGAGAGTAGCAACAGGAACATCAGGGAGAGGAGTGAGAGAGCGCGAGCAAGTAAAGCCATGTGCTCCTCTGGATCTTCTTGGGGATCAACAAACATTTGCAGCTGCCTGTACTCCTGCCAATGCAGCATTCTTGCCAACCTTCCTGTTATATTCCTTGCACCCTCCTCCCCTTCCATTCTGACCATCTTTTCTGCTGCCCTCAATTTGGCAATGGTAGCCACAATCTCGCTGCTAGATGGAGCTGTGCTGTTAGCCCCTCTTGGATTGTAGTTCAGTGCGGAAGAGTTCTTCACTTCCAAACTGCCTTTTCCTGAACTATCACCTACATCTAGTCACACAGGAACGATTTATGTAATTTAATTTCTTGGAACAATTCTTTTTTTTATCAAACGATACCAGTTGAATACATTATTTCATCATACACATTTACATACTTGTTTTACTATATGCTTATATGCAACAACATGTGAAAATGATATAGACATTCATATAACACAACAATACTAAGTAGGTACAAAATTAATATTACATGTGGATTCCTAACACTAAATATAAAAAGTCTATATATATAACAATGGCCTTATTCCATTTCTAACTAAAAACTATTACTACAGTCAATAAATCATCAATTGGACATAACACGAACTGTCGTTGTGTTTCAATATACCACAGCAACATATCTAGCCAATCATTGGCTACAGATTACATCATCACTGAACTCAACCACAACATCACTACATGTTCCGATCCCTTTACCTAATATTGGACCCTCTTCAGGGAATAAAAAGGGCATACCCTTCGTATCATGTATATGTGGTGATTCAAAGCCTCAATTTTTAAAAACATTTTATCCACTTTTTAATGCACAGATTCTATGGGTTTTATCTTTTGTAACACTTTTGTGAACCAGCTGTGGCGAACTGTGTTGGTGAATAGAGAGGGGACTTTAACCAGATTTTTACTAACGCACCTCCTCAACTTGGGCAATCTGCATAGTGTTGGCTGGCTATTGTTTATTAAAAGAGCACTGGGTAGTATGGGATTGGCTTATTACTTCGATAATCCTGAATGTTTTTGCAAGCTTGTTGGAGGCTTTAATCAAATAATATTTCTGGTGAGGCCAAGAAAGATTGTACCTTCCTCTGAGCCTGGTTGGAAGCCCGGATGAGTACCTATTCTTTGTTTCCAATATCTACCACCAGATATTGTTAACCAGGGCCTGTTTTAACGTCTTGTGCCTTAGGGCCATCACATGTAAATATCAGGGGGGATCGAACACAGGCGATGTCCATTGTTTTTGCGGGGAGTTGGAATCACTGTTGAATTTTGTGCTATTTTGCCCACTTTACAGTGACATACTTATTCAAGTATTTACAAAATGTTCTTAGCTCTATCGGCTTAAGCCAATGGAAACCAGCCCATTTCTTCCTATTGTCCATTCCCATAGTTAAGGTAGCTTTTGCTTTTTCCTGCTTGTTAAAACCGCATGGCACGGGGGCTTGGCCGAACGCCAAGGAGGATGGCCGTCTGATTCAGCCGCTCCGTCCTGCCTTATAATTTATAGGCATTAAGTGAAGGCATATCTCCATATATCCTGCAACTTTATTAATACATGAACCTCCCGACTTACCTGGTTAACCTCCGGTGAAGTTTCGTTGCCACTGCATCTCTTGGAAGCTGCTTCATGGATCTGCGGCTCTCCTCCACCAGCCGCTTCCTGCTGTGTCCGCCCTCCGCAAGGAGATGCGCAGTGACACACCAACCGCGACGTGCCGGCGTTGGGCCTAAATGGCTCCTCCTCATATAAGCGCCACCTTTGGCGTTTTCGCGCAACTGCAAGTAAGGAAGGGACTGGCAAAGTGGAAAAATAAAGCATTAAGGAAGAATTCCAATGTAAACAAAGAAAAAATAATGAAAGAAAAAGAAAAAGGGGGGAAAGGAAAAGAACATAAAACTACTAGAGGCACACTTCCTGTGGGGTAGTATTTTCCCTCAGAAAACTTCATAGGTGGCTTACTACACTTATTCGCCTTTTCTCTGTGACATTTTTATTTATTTTTCTTTTGGTATGGTTTTGCCCTGAGCGGACTTCTCAATCTATTCTTTTTGATACTTACTTCAATGGCTATGTTTTTCAAGTAAAGTGATAATTACCATATCAGCCTTGCTCTTCATTTAAAGGGTAGTGCTGCTAAACTTGTGATCATTTACGGCTCCTCGTGTCACCACTCTGCTGCTATTGTGCAATCTTGGTGTTTTCATGTAGATGCTGTATTTCGCTTAAGCCAAATACATTTTTATCATCATAGCGTTGTGCTATTGAGCCTTTCCACATCATAGCTTCCCAGATTACTTGCACAGAATAAATGTTAATCATAAGGAGCTGCTCCGCTACTGCCGGAAAACGAAAACAAGGCCCTTGCTGTGCCCCCTCATACATCTTTCCTGGCCCTTAACTTTCAGTGTCTCAGTGCTTGTGCTATCCATCAAAGTCTTCACCTTACCACAACCTTTTACAAAATGGCCACCAGCAAAAACACTCAGAAAAAGGTCTTAAACGACTCTAATACTAATCTCAAAAAACCCAAAAGTGATTAATCTCCTCCGCTTACCATTTCTGATCCTGCTATTGAAGCCATTTTACTTGAGATCAGAGCGCTCAAGCCTTTTATGGAGACGACGAACCTAAAACTGCAGCAGTTGGATGACAGGTGGTTGGGCTTCAAAAACAGAATGGAGGAGGTGGAGAGAAGAGTAGGTCTAATCGAAGATGTATCTCCTTGAGTGGCGTTGCTTGAGAAGTCTGTCAAAGACCTTCACAGACATAATGAAGATTTAGAAAATAGGAGCAGACGTAATAACCTCGAAATTTCTGGGTTGCCTGAGAGCTGCAAAGGGGCAAACCCCATTGCTTTCTTGCAAAAATTACTGCCAGCTATTCTACACTTGCCTGTGGAAATGCAACTTAACATACAGCGAGTGCACCGCATTGGCCAACCCAAAACCACTGGTTCTCAGCAACCTCCTCTTCCTAGGACACTCATATTTTATCTTCTGTAATACACTCAGCTCCAACTTATTCTATCAACATCTAAGGGAAAAAAATCTTTAACCTGGCATGGGAACAAACTCTATTTCACAGGATGTTGCTAGAAGCCCTGCTTTGTGTAGAAATAATGTCTTTCACTTCGCCCAGCTCTGAAACAGCTCAACGTCCGGTATGGCTTGTATCATCCGTGCTCCTTTATGATCACATATGAATGTTGCTCTGTTATATTCGACGACCCATCTCAATTAAAATCCTTCATACACACTATCAAAACAGATACCATGGATACCTCCCCTTCCTTGGATTCTTCAACCGCTTATGGAACTGAAGATGTCTTTGCCATTTTTGCTAGCTCATGTAATCTTCACTTGATGCCATTATTATATTTGATCATTTACTAGGTGGGTCGGCCGCTGTTCCAGTGTGCCTCTTCCACTGTGTGCCGTCTTTTTCTTTTTGACGGCCCAGCAGGTGTCACCTACCTCATCTACTTTTTTCACCTTTTTTTCCCATCTCCTGGTCTGATCTCCTTTTTTATTATGCGGAGGTTCTTGCTTTTCATATGTGTAAAGTGTTTTTAATTTTTTCTACCTCAGTTCATACATTTCTTGATCAGACCCCCCTCTCCTTTTGCTCATTCTTCATGTGTGTTCCTGTTGTGTCCTGACCTTAGGGATTCATATTGTTTGCCTATAGTATTGAAACATGTTGGGTTATTGGAACATTTCACAATGAGATACTTTCTTGATGTCTGCTTACTATGGTCCTTTATTATATTTCTATCACTGGCAAATCTGGATTATGTTTTTTAAATGTGTGACATGGAATATCAAAGGTTGCAACAATCCCATTAAAAGATGTAAGATTCTATCTCATCTAAACAAACTAAAACCGTCTGTTGCTTGTTTACAGGAGACGCCATGAAGCTTAAATCTTACCAAATAGGCCATGAAGCTTAAATCTTTATGGGTCAAAGAAGTTATCACTAGCCCAGCTGTAGCCAAGAAAAATGGAGTAGCCATACTACTTAATAAGAAACTACCCTTCCAAATGATAGATTAGGATGTTGGCACTCAGGGGTGTTGGGTATGGGTTAAACTCCTGGTTGATTCCATGCTGATATCCATCCTGAATATCTATGGAACTACCCTACCCGATCCTGGTTTTTGGACAACCGTCAAAGAAATGATTCTTAAGAATAACTTTCCAAATCTTAGTGTATGTGGTGATGTTAATCATGTTCTCGACCAGTTTCTAGATCGTAAATCCAAGTTTACATTCAAAACAACTAAATCTCACAAGTCCTTCCTTTGTTGCCTGGCTGAGACTGGCCTAATTGACTCCTGGAGACTATCCCACCCTACACAATTGGATTTTGCATTTCATTCTTCTCCGCACAACACACTCTCTCGTCTTGACTATGGGCCTCATCACAAGTTGGGTGGTAACGCCGGCGCTATTAGAGCCGGCGCTAATAGCCCTACCGCCAAACCCCCGGCGCTATTAGCGCCGGATCACGGGTTTGGTGGAAGGGTTATTGCCCATTCCCCATTGGGCCCATTCGGGAATTCCTCATTCCCCATTGGGCCCAATGGGGAAAATGTGTGCCAATACCGCCAGCGGATTTCCCACCGGCGGAAACCACGCCAAAAATCAGCAATTTTGCAGCAGATTTCCCCTCAGCTCAGAGCTGGGTTTAAATCCGCCAAAGCCATGATCTGGTGGACCCTTAAATGCGGCGGTAATAGCGCTACTGCTGCATTTAAGGGTTACCGCCAGACTCGTGATGAGGCCCTATATCTTTACCTCCAAAACTCTTACAGGGACTATTGTAGACTCTACAATTTCTAATACCATTATCTCCGGCCATCCCCCCATAAATACCCGATACTGATAAACCCGTCTGAGAACATTAAGGGGATGATTCATGGAATTATTTGCGCTGCAAAACGGAGATTTGCACGCCATTCTGCCCGGAAATCCCTGTTTAACAAATGGAGATTTGCGGGCAGAAGGGCGCACAAATCCCCTTTTTTTGGCGCAAAAATTCCATGAATCAGCGCCAAAATATTTTCTCAATCATATTAATAGATCGTCTTATCCTCCAACTGATCTCTCCCACCTGGATAGTGACATTACATTCTCTGAGATTGCACTTGCCATCAAAGGTTTGGGTCGAGGTAAAGCCCCTGGTCCAGATGGAATCTCTACAGAATTTTATAACACTCTTGCTAATTCCCTTGCACCTAAACTCAAATCTTTATTTTCATACTTTATCTCTCAAAAATCCTCATCTGGCTCTTTCTCTGAAGCTTTACTCATCCTATTCCCCAAACCCGAAAAAGATACCTCACTACCTGGTAATTATCGCCCCATATCCCTCATTAACGTTGAAAGCAAGATCTTTGCTAAGCTTCTGGCCAATACAATAGAATCTTCTCTCCTTGCTTTGATTAAAACAGACCAAGTTGGATATGTCAAAGGCTGCAACCTCTCCTCTAATGCTAGATTATTACTTAATGCTCTTCACATTGTTTCTAAAGATAAAAAAGATACACAGGGATACGCAGCTATTGCACTAGATGCAGAAAAAGCCTTCGACCGTGTCAACTGGGACTTTATGTTTCATTCCCTCCAATGGCACGGTTGTGGGGAAAAATTCATTTCTTTGGTAAATTGATATTTGTATTTGTTTTATTTGTAAAGTGCACCTGGCCCGAGGGCAACTGGGCGTATATCTTGGTTACAGTCATAGGGTACATATGGCAACATTTTATTTACAATTTTACATCTTGGCAACTATCTCGGGTTACATTGATAGTGTGCATCAATGCAACTTCTATACTCCTGCCCTAAATCGTCGATCAATATTAATAGCCAATTTTCATCCCTTTTCCCACTCCTTAGAGGTACACGACAGGGCTGCCCTTTTTCCCCTATCTTATATATGCTATCATTAGAATCACTGTTGGAATTCATTAGATCTGATAGAAATATACCAGGTATTCCGGGTGGGACATCTTATTTCAAAATTGCAGCATATGCTGACGATATCCTCATCTTCATTAAAAATCCAAAGCTCCACCTTCCCCACTTACTTAATACTCTCCACTCATTTAGCCTTGTTTCTGGATATAAACTCAACAAAGACAAATCCGAAATACTACCCCTCAATTCCTTCTGTCTTAAGCACGAGGTAGATGTCTTTGGCTTCAAATGGTTCAGTGATTCTATCAAATATCTTGGAATCCGTTTTGCCCCCACAATACATGACACTATCAGACTCAACACACAAGCACTGCGGAACAAACCTAAAGACCTGACCACAAAATGGTCCCCTCTTTATCTTTCGTGGTGGGGTTGGCTTGAAACAATCAAGATGATGCTCTTCCCCATTATTCTATATTACTTGCAGCTCCTTCCTATTCCACTCCCTCTGTCCTTGTTTAAATCCATCAATTCTGTTCTGCTTAATTTCCTTTGGGGGTATGGAAGGTGCAAAAGAATTTCTGTTGCTAAGCCTAAGGCTCCTTACAATATGGGGAGTGTTAGGTTTCCTGACGTTAAACTATATCACATAGCATTCCTCATCAAGCAATCACGATGCTGGTTTACCACCACTCACATTTCAGTGAAGTCCTCTTTGTTTAGTATAGAGAAATGTTTGGTTTATCCATATGAATTAGCGGACCTCATTTACGTATTCAACCATACCTCTATTGCGCAATCCAACCCCATCAAGGCCTCCATTTCTGCACTAAGGGTTTTTCTTTTTCATCATACTAAAACTCCCAATAAAAACCTTTCTCCTCTTCTGTGGCATAATAAATATATTGTCCTTAATAATATGGCCCTGAATCGAAGATCCTGGTTAAAAAAAGGCATCAGATTTATCCAACAAATTATAAATGGTTCTTCCATTCTTTCCGTCTAACAACAAAAGCATTCATTTTCCATAACTAATTCGGATCTTAATTTTTTCAATAAATTAATAAACGCTTGTACAGATACTCTACAACTTTTCTCAAACAATATTCTTTCACCTGATGTCTTTAGACTACTGCAGCTTACTATGGTTTCCGATCTCAGGGCTTCTTCGGTGTGGGAGACTGATTTTGGGTGTATCCTTGATGATTACACATGGTCCTCAATATTTTCCAAAATAAGGAGCGTCTCTGTGTCTGCTAACATAACGCAACACTTCCTCTTTTTTATTCATAGAGCGTTCATCACTCCTTTGAAACTTTCAAAAGCAAAAAATGCTTGTGATGACAAATGTTGGTCATGTGATCACTTGCCTGCCTCTTATGAGCATATGTTCTTCAAGTGTTCATTTGTGTTCACATTTTGGCAAAATGTATGGAAACTCCTAAGACGTATCTTCAAGGTTGACATCCCCCTCTCTTTTTTAAACATTGTTTTGGGTAGCTTAGCTATTAGTTCTTCGGATTTACATGCCTCTGCCAAACTCTATGATTTATTTATTATTATTGCTTTAAAACTCAGTACTACAAATTGGTGGAACTCACGCTCCCTTTCCGTCAGAGGATGGTGGAATAACATCTCCCACATTCAAAGATTAAAATTATGCATGGCTAACTATCAAGATTCTATTCTCAAATATAATGCAAAATGGTCTTTTTATATTCGCTATTTAAACTGTTTTAAGGCCTCCTCACATGGCACTTGAATATATCCTTTATAGACCCTTATTGATGTTTCATCTGATGCTATATTTTAATTTGTCAATACTGTATGTTAAAGTTTATATTGTTCTATAGTTTCCCTTCCCCCTCCCTTTCTTACCCCATGTGTCTATGTCTCTACCCTGTCTGTGTTCCCTTGTTCGTCTAAGCTTATCTATTTTGATATTATCTATGCAGATTGTAAGAACTATGAATCTTTAACGTTCATTGTCCATTTATTATTGTTAATACATTCATGTTACAGTTTCTTGCCACTAGTTTCTCTGTATTGGCCTATTACATAGTTTGGTTTGATTCTTTCTGCTTTGTATCTCCACATCCTCATGATTATCTGCTTTATGATCAATGTTACTATTGTTATAATCTCAATAAAAATTATTAAACGGAAAAACCGCATGGCACAAACGAACTATGTTCGGCCGTGATGTTATCAAATTATGATATAGGCATGTTTTAGATAGTTGCTCACTTTTTAACTTTTGACCGGCCTTATAATTACAATGTGTAGATGATTGTTCCCCTTACTTTTAAAATATGAGCTTTTATTTGTTTTATAATTACGATATGAAGATGCTATATGCTTGTGATAGATTGTTCCCCTCACTTTTAATAATCTGCGCGTCTACATTTTATTCACACGTTGCGAAGATTAAATATGTTTTTAGCATTTTGGCAGCATTTACTTTGTCGTACTCTCGGCCGTGACTTAACGTTGTGGATTCTGTTGTTTAACGGATCTTTTGAATCTGAATAAACAGATTTGATGATGAGGAACACTTTTATTGCACACATCCCATGAATATGTTCTTTTCTGAACATGAGTTGTCCTCCAATGCTATTTGGTTTCCCGTGCCTGGTAGGGAATATATTATTGACACTCAATTACTAATGATCTGGGGTTCTGCACATGTTCACTTACATTCAATTTACAGTTATTAATCTCAATTACCTTACACATAGAATTTTTACTAGCCCTTGTTGCCCTTAAATAACTGAAGAAGCATTCACTTTCTTGTTCTTAAAAGGAGCAAAGGCTGTAAATGAACTCAAACACACTGCTCAACTTAACAGCCTGGCGAGCACAACAAATCAACAAGTTAACCATAAGGGGTAGACTCAACTACACAGTCAGTCACCTATGTGCCGGTTCCCTTTGAACAAATATGCAAATGTTAAATGTTAACTACAACACATGAACATTCTGCCAGTTTATTCATTCTTATTCCTTAAGATTGCTCTTACAGCAACCAGTGATAATTCACGAGTAATACAAATATATTGTATATTAATTCCTCATCCTTACTTGGGTTCCCTAGGCACATTATTATTGTTATAGATACCTACTGTCACGTGAATAGGTACTATCCTCTAACAACAACAGTTAACATCAAATTCGACCTTGGACGTGTTGTTTCATGTTGTCTAATTAGATTTGTTAAATACAACAGAAGTCACTGCATCATACAATTTCCTACCATAGCCTCACCTTATAGTTTTAACAGAATATATTGAAACTGTAATGATCTTCATTATATATACACTTCAAAAATAAAAGAGAAGACAGGATTGAAATGAAACCAAGACACAGAGCGGGTTACGGAAGAAATAGAAGTGCAAGGTGAAAGGCGGAAGAGAATATGGCAAGTTGATAGCCTGGAAGACCAATTAACAGTGCAGAACAAAAATCAAGAAGAGAAAAGAAAAGTGTTGTAATAAAGAGTTTGGTAGAATGAAAAGTAAGAAAGGAACAAGATTTACAAACATTATAGACTTGAAAGCACATGATGGAGAAATATTAGAAATGTGAGGGGATACACAAGCAGTGGCTCATTTCCTTCTGTATGAGTGATTCGCGATATGGCTGTGGGTTGATTTCAAAAGCCTAAAGTAAATGTAAGGCAGATTTCCCCTGCAGAATGGCTGGTGTATTACATTGACTGTACCGGGAGTGCAACAGTACCAATGTGAGCAACCATAATTCTCATCCTATAGCTTGAAACAAACGGCCTCATTATGAGTCCTGCAGTAGCCGTGCCGGTAAAAATGGCACAGCTGCTGCCGGAGTAATTTTTTTTCCAGCGCCCGGTAATGGGGACTTACCAGGGCATTACGGCCCCGGCGGTCCTGGTAATTGTCCATTGCCGGGCGCCGGAAAATATTACTCCACATTCCCATTTGAGTACCATTGGACTCAATGGGAATGGGGAGGACGGATGCGCCGGCACCATTCGTGAATGGTGCCGGCGCATCCGTCAAGGTCTGCGAGCGGGTGCCTTTCCGCCCCCCAGGTCAGACCTGGCAGGCAGAAAGGCCCCCGCTCGCAGAACTCATAGTTTGCCGGTCCGGAACAACAGTACCGGCAAGCTTACTGGCACCGTTGTTTCTGGACCAGCAACCTTGTAATGACCTCCAATGTATTTGTATTTTGGAACTCTAGTTGGGCATATATAG
Source organism: Ambystoma mexicanum (assembly GCF_040938575.1). NCBI lineage: Eukaryota > Metazoa > Chordata > Amphibia > Caudata > Ambystomatidae > Ambystoma > Ambystoma mexicanum. The sequence goes on along the minus strand of NC_090930.1, from coordinate 419,185,120 downwards.
CACAAACCTAGCCAGGGATCAATGGAACACTGTTCAATGTTGTTTGAGGATTATAAGAAAAGTGTACACCAGCCCTAGAGGGGACAGGTTGCGACTATGGATCTGGGAGGTCCTGGCCCACAGTTGTGGTTTCCTCCAGGAAGGAGAATCTGATGGTCATAGGTGGTACCTAGGGACTTCCGAAAAAGTTTGGTCTTGTCTTCCCAGAACCGCAAAAGCCTTGAGACGATCTTAATTGTGACCGTGTAGCAAGCACATATGTAGTTCCTGTTTTTTTCTTTGTACAGCAGTATTTTCTTGATGTCTTGCAACATTTTAGATGTACATACCACCGGAGCCAGGCATCCAGGCGGTAGATGCTTGTATATGATGCAGGCTACATAGAAGAGTATTTTGGCTAGGATCGATAGTTCTCTAAAGATGGGAGAGATGTTGTCAAATTTCTTTAATCCTGTGCTCAGGCATGCAGCCGCTCGTGTGGGCCTAGGCAGGTGGCCCAGTGTGTTTCTTCCTTCAAGGTGTGAGAACATGAAGGCTTACATATGGTTCTGAAGTCCTCTGGAGGGAGGATGCATGTTCCTCTGCATTGAGCAGAGTCAACAAAATGGGGAGCTCGAGCATACAATAGCACTATTCTCACATCTAGTCTGCTGAGATATAGTAAATCATTACCAGAGAACAAGTTCTTGACAAAATGACAGCAACATTGACTTTCTGTCTGCAACATCTTTGTACTATACTTCAATCGCTGAGTAAACTGTTGCAGCAGAAAAAGGAACGTATGTGTAGAGACAATGCACATAAAGCGCACATCCGTTTATATTATATTCATCAAAACTGGAAGTCAGTATTTTGACATTTGAGCGGGTCAAGACACTTGCGGCCAAAAGACTGGATTAGTTTGCTTGCTGTCAAAAGTGGTTTGCATGGAGCTTTGTTATTCCTTCAAGCCAGAACTATGTCTGTAAAGAAGCGACGGGGTCCCCATGCCACCAATCTGGTCCCCATGCCCTGGGCCGCTGTGCTGGAACCTGAGATGGTAGATGCACATTGCAAGTCCTACTGTAACTTCAGTAGTAGGACAGCAGCTAGTTTCACTCCAGTGCCACCAACTCACATACGCCCTACACCATGCAGCAGTACGTCCCTGCAAGGCACAACCCATTGGGAAAGCACAACAAGTTTCCTGCAGAGAGAGTGAGCAGTTCTGGGCTTCTGTCAACCTGCATGCAATTTGGTTCCTACCTCCTCGATAAAGGGCGCCTGGGTGACAGGGCAGTGCCCATTTTCTCATTACGGATGACCTGCCCCTGCTGGATGAGTCAGTCTAGTAAGTGGGCTACTTTTTTTTATTGTGTTATTGTTTCAAATAAATAAACCTTTTCCAACAATATAAAACTAGAAAAGAGTACTATACATACAAAAGAATAAACCTCAAAGCTTACAACAGAATAACAGTACATTTCAATTCATACCCCTTAAAACACCTGTAAAAACGTAGTTCATTTAAACACCCAAATGTTCATACAACTGGCATAAAAATCAAGTTAAATTTAAGGCCAAGGAAACTTGCTTGCCATCCATCAGTCTAATCCAATGGTGAATTATTAGCATTATCCGTAAAATTCTGTAAATATTTAGAAAAATAGTTCATTCTGTTATCCCTTGTGGCTGGACAGGTAGTTAGTATGTGTCTTATTGTTTTTATTTCACGCTTAGATTTGCGTAACGTGCAAGTTCTTTCCGTTTCTTTAATGCCTAACCTAGTTCATAGTACCTCCAAGGTGGGCACTTGGTTAAACCTAAATATCATATAGATAGACCTTAATCTACTGGAAGGAAATTGGATGACATACCTCGGTAGAATTCGCCTTGACCCTAAACAAGTTAAATACTCTTAATACACGGTATACGTTTTCACTTTGATCACTGAATTACACCAGTGCCATTCATATATTTCCTGAACCCTCAGAGGTTTGCTAATAAGGTCTTGAGAGTCTAATCCCAACCCAATAAGTGGGCTACTACTTTTGAGATCCTCACTCGGGTCCTCCCTTTCCACGGCTGAGTCCATCCCCTTCCAACTCACCCCTATACTATTCCCCAGCAAAAAGGAAAAACTACTACTTAAAATCATCACAAGTGAAGCAGAAGTAGTATCCCACAGATGCATCAACAGGAAACGAAACTACACAATCGTAACGACTACTGATATAGTGCGCACCACAGATTGAAGTCTCTTGATGCTGTAAACAAAATGTCATCAATGCCCATCTAAAGGTGGAACGTGCCTGTCAGAGCCATGCCAATGGGGGCTCAAAGGTTGGATTGGCATGATGCTCAGTGCATGCTCAGTCATTCCTCTTCAAGCCTCCCTGGGCTGATCTTCAACACCAGTTGCCCAGCTGAACTTTCTTCCCATGTCCACATGCTCTGGAGAGCAGAACAGCCTGCAGGGTAAGCCCAAATTGCAATGTGCATTTTAGTGTGTGAAATTCGCTTTTCGGAAGAAAAAAAACACACTTTTTATTTTCGAATTTGCTGGGTGGGCGTTGGACTACACACAGTAGCTCTCCTGACTTGTGGGTTTAACATTGTGCATGCCTGCCGCATTTCACTTGCTCACACTGGATTTTGGGCCCCTTCAAGATGGCCTCACTTTTCCTCCTGGGCCTGATGTCCTCTAGCCTAGCCTTGCCTGACTCCCACCCCCGTTGGTTGCCTGGGCCTTCATTGCCCAATTGGAGAAACTGGGAGGCGGGAGCCGGCACCATCTACAGGGCCCACGAGGAGGCTGCTTCTTTGATTCCTCTCCAAGCCTCTCTGGGCTGATCTTCAACACCAGTGGCCCAGCTGGCCTTTCTTCCCCTACAGTTGCACATCTAACTTAACTACTCATATACTTTAGTACGTTCAACTTCACCTAAATCAGCATCACCACCTGCATTATTTATTGCAGGGTTCACTAACATCCTACATATGGACATTACTGTTATTTTGTCCATCTAAACCCCCTTTGTTGTGACTTACGGTTGCCTTTTACTTTTTGAGTCCAGTACACGTTTTATTATTAAAAAAATCAGCCCGCATTTGAATCAAGTTCGCAGTTGTTTGTGAACTTTTTTTCATTATTTGGACGTTGTGACGTTGCGACGTGTGCACGCGTGGTGATGTCACATTGTTTACAGTGTGGCGTCATTACACGTGTGTACGTGATGATGTCATCAAAACAGGACGTTATTTTAAGCAGCCATTTTTACTCCATTCTGAATACTTTCTCGCTCAGGAGTGGATCGTCTGGGTTTCACACAGAATGCCAGCTTCAAAGTAAGTCATCTCTTTGACAGGTTTTTAGACTCTTCATTTCTCTTTACTCTGGGAATAGACTTAAGGACTGACACTGGGGCTTAGCCCAGCCCTACCAAACTTAATACCCCCTTTTTTTGCTTTTAGGTGCCTTGTGTAAGCCAATGAAGCGGGGGACTTTGTTGATACCTCACCTTTTTGAGAGGCTGTAGATGTTTCACCTGACTTTGAAGATTTTGGGGCCTCATTTATGCTGCCATCTCTTGCCAATTCTATTGGCAAATTGGGGTAAGTTTTAATGGGGCCCACTTTAGTTTATCTCAGATATTACCGCCTTTTCCAAAAAATGATAATCAGCTGATACAGTGCCCTAATTTCCAATTTAGGACCCTTGATAACATCATATACAAGACAAAGTTGAGTATACAACCATCTTGCGAGGTTCAAGTGAAAGGAATTACACAACATCCATTTGTTGATTGCCAACATCTTTGGTAAGCCCAAATTACTCTTTAGACCATAGTCTTCTTTGAAATGGATAATCTGTCTCAAACAGACACATGATAGTTTGATGAACAGAGTTTATACACTTGGCAAATATGTAAATCCATGTGTACTGTATTAACACTATGTCACACAAACTTGGAATAAGTTCTTTTGTAAATACTAACCATGACATATAAACCTGATGTGTTATTACTCTGGATAAATACTTTGAATGACAACTGACATGTGTACTTGCTTTCAAATGTTGAAGATTTTTCCTAATATATATTGTTTGAAATTTTTCCTAGATACTGTTGGAATATGCTTTATATGCCCCTGATAAAGAGACTCGTCTCGAAATGCATTGGGCCTCAAAAAAAATAATTTATGTTTTATAAAAATGTGATCTCGTCAACTTATCTGATATATGAATAATTATGAAAAAATGTACTGATTGAAGCATATGATGCAAAATTATTTTGAAATAATTACATGAAAATATCATTTAAGAATTTGGACCCAAACTACTAAGTTGGGCCAGTGATAGTGTGCAGGGGACGGGAGTTACCACATGGGAACTTTTTTTGTTTCTTCATATTCCACAAACCATATGCCAGGGTTGACCATTATCTCCTCTGCACCTTAAATGTACACAACAGTAACATAATATCATTAGAGCATCACTGATTCAATTATTTGGAACTAAACACAGGAGTGCAAGTTGATTATATATTTTTGTGTGGTCTATATATATTTACCCATTTTAGTCTTATTCCCAAAATTGGGTGGCATATATCCAATCACATGCACCCACGTCACTAAATTTGTAGAATTATGTAATTTTCAAAAATCAACTCCTTAACGGATAAATCGGCTACTATATTGGCCTTCAGTGAAGAGGAAGCCAAAAGAATCCTAGGTCTAATGAAAGACACAGACAAAAATCTTCAGGTGATGATAATCCTGAGAGATTAATCTTCAAATTGGAAAAACTAATACGGCGTGAAATATCGCAGAAATTACATGCGTTGACATTAGCACAGTATTTCAAAAGTAAGGAAATCCCTAGAGGCTTCAGGGTCTACCTCAGACCTACATTGTATAAAGAAAATCAGGCATGCGAAAAAAGATGGGAACAGATCCTCAACAAATGGTCACTAGATTTGATTCTATTGACAATAGAAGAATTGGCTAAATCTTTGACATCAATCAATCAAGAAATTGAAGAAATTTCTCAACAACTTTCTAAATTGAAAACTGGTGACGAGCTGAAACGCATCCTTGAAGATACAAACCACAAATTAGAATCATATAAGAAAGACATTGAACAGCGGAAAATTAGGAAATTTCGTAGGGACACCCTAGATTATGCAAGAGATATTGTATATTCATGGCAAGAATACTATAACAACATAAGACCCCAAAGAACTCCAACAAGACCTCCTAGACAACTGGGTGCAAACAGTAATACAGATTGCAGTGACGTAGCAAGCGGTGAAGGTGACAACTCAAGCACTGGTACCACTGGGAATCTATTACCAGCAACACCAGTCATCCCGAATACTTCGACAGCTCCAACAGTGGAACCCCCACCTTTTTTAGAAGAAGGCGACAAACCCACAGAGGGAAAAAGAAAGCCAAGGCAAAAAAACAAGCAAAGGATTCTATTATTTTCAACATTTCATCAAAACGCCTCACGAAAACACAGGAAGATACACTGAACTTAGGCATCTCATTCTTCCCTACCAATCACATTTTCATTTTTGAAGAAGAAGTTAATCTTTTTAAACTCATTCAAAAAATGGAACTCAAGGTTTTCTTTGACTCTATACCGGAACCCATTGGACAATGCAAAGAACATGAATGTCTGGACATCAGAAATAAAAGTACATTTCATCCTCAAATGAATAACCCAGTCATCAATTTATTCAAGTTAAAAACCACCAAAGAATTGAGACGCTTGAAGTATAATACTTTGAACAAAACTAATATCAGGAGACATCAATTGAAACTGATTAAAGAACTATCTCAGGACAACACTATTACACTTAAACCAGCAGATAAAGGCGGCACCCTGGTGATGATGGATACTGACATGTACAACGAAGGATGCATTAAATTATTACAGGATGAAAGAACCTATTTGATGTTAGACAATGATCTGTCCTCAGCTATAAAAGAAGTCATCAAGAAAACAATTGACAACGCACTGGACTATGAATGGATATCGGACAACACTAGTGATTTCTTGTAAAAAAAATCCCAGTTATTCCAGTTCTTTTTGGGCTACCCAAAGTGCATAAAAACATGAATGATCCACCATTTAGCCCTATTGTGGCAGGCACTGAGAGCATTTTCCACCCATTAGCTATCTACCTGGACAAAGCCCTTCAACCATTGGTACAGAGGACCACAACATACCTGAAGGATACTTCACATTTTCTGTGATTACTGAATGAGATTGATAACGATGAACCATCACTGATACTATTCACATTGGATGTCAATAGTTTATATACCTCAATTCCTCATATGGAGGGAATTGCAACACTTGAGTGGTTTTTGCTCCAACACGACAACATTTCTATACACAAGCAATTTGCTATTGAACTTATCAATATCATTCTTTATAACAACTATTTTCGATTTAACAACAAATTCTATTTGCAGATATCTGGAACATCAATGGGCTCCTCAGTAGCACCTGCATATGCAAATATTTTCATGTTCCATTTTGAAAAAAAAAAACACATTTTGGACAAAGAACCATGGAAAACTAAACTTATCTTTTGGAAGCATTTTATTGACAATATTTTTGGAATCTGGCAGGGGTCAAGAGACAAACTACAATAATTCTTCATTTATCTGAATAGCTGCCATGAACAAATACAATTTACCTTAGAAATTGGTAATCCTAATATCCATTTTCTGGATGTAAATATTACAAGAAACGGCAATAGGTTTGTCACAGAAATCTACAGGAAACCGACAGATGCAAACAGTACGTAACACTTTTCCAGCTTTCATCCAGCCCACCTTAAAAAGAATCTACCTTACAGTCAATGTTTAAGGGCCAAGAGAATAACATCAGACACTACTCAACTGACTCCAGAACATGAGAACATGAAAGGAAGATTCATAAAAAGAGGGTTTCCTGAACAGATCATGAATATTGCAATAGAACGGACGGGACCATTGAAAAGGGGAGACCCCCTGAAAGAAAACCTAAAAAGGACCCAACAAGACTCATCCACACCCTCAAGTACTCAAGAGAAAGTTTTCAAATTAAAAAAATCATTCAGAAAAATTGGGATTTAATTAAATCTGATCCCAATCTCAACAAACTATTCCCTGAACTGCCAATGTTGGCCTATAAAAGAAGGAGAAACCTCAGAGATTCATTTATCAAGGCAGAAAGAAGCAAAAAACCACATCAAAGCTTTCTTTCAAAACAAAAAAAGGAACATTTGCGTGCTTGAATTGGCAGCACTTTTCAAATATAATAAAAGGAGATCACGTCCGCCACCCGAACAGTGGTAAGAAAATCCCTCTAAAAGACAACGCTACTTGTGAAACTAAAAATGTTATATACGCCCTTAGATGCCCCTGTGGCAAATATTATGTTGGCAAGACATCCAGGAGAATTAAAGAACGCTTAACGGAGCACAAATCTAATATCAGAACAAGCAATGTTAAATCTCCTGTATACAGACACTTCCATGAAAACAGATGTAACATTTCCCAACTGCGATGGGTCATCCTGGAAGTAATCCATCTATTACCAAGAGGTGGAGATTTGGCTAAACGCCTAGCCCAAAAATAACTATATTGGAACCATAGATTGGACTCATTAGCCCCACTCGGATTGAATGAGGAATTCTACTTGGGGCCATTTCTTTGAATTTAATTTTACTAAACCATCTTTCTCAACCATGTAGGTCGTGAGTAACCATGAGACAAAGGTCCTGAGTCACCTTGAAACTCAGTACCAATCAGCATACACATAACCTCTAGGTGATAAATCTTCATTGAGTATCCTTTATTCAATATATTGCATCAATGTCATTAAGTAATACCATGTGAGGGCGATCACATTTTAAAGGACAAATGAGAATGTGAACTCTCTATGAGTCAGTCTTAACCACTGTAGTGAACTTGGTTGGCAAAAATATGTTGTTTTTATTATTGGATCATTTATGAACTCTTTATGAATGAGTCTTAGCCACTCTGGTGTATTTGGTTGACAAAAATATGTTGTTTGGATTATTGGATCATTTTGATAACAGACTGCCCACTCCGTTGTTAGAGACATCAATGCACTAATAACTTGTATGAATCGGACCATGACATAATTTTGCAAAGAATTTCACTAATAACTATGTGTAGTTACTCTTCTGGATAATAGATTGTACACTCCATTTGTTGGAGATAGCATAACATATATTGTTGTACCAATGCTCTACTCGTATAAACTTGTATGAACTGTCTACTAAATTACACTAATAACCATGCAAAGTTATTTTTCACCAAGTATAATATAATACACTTAGGTAACTCAGTTCGAACAAGGTAACAGTTTCACTTCTATAGAAACAACTCACAGAATTACACCAATAACCGAGTGGCCATATTCTTCACCACGTCTAATATAATACACATAGCTAACCTAGTTCTAACAAGGCTAGACAGTTGCACTTCTAATTTAACTACTCATATACTTTAGTACGTTCAACTTCCCCTAAATCAGCATCACCACCTGCATTATTTATTGCAGGGTTCAGTAACATCCTACATATGGACATTACTGTTATTTTGTCCACCTAAACCCCTTTTGTTGTGACTTACGGTTGCCTTTTACTTTTTGAGTCCAGTACACGTTTTATTATTAAAAAAATCTGCCCGCATTTGAAATAAGTTCGCAGTTGTGTGCAAACTTTTTTTCATTATTGTGACGTTGCGACGTGCACATGCGTGATGACGTCACATTGTTTACAGTGTGGCGTCATTACACGCGTGTGCGCGATGACGTCATCTAAACAGGATGCTGTTTTAAGCGTCTATTTTTACTCCATTCTGAATCCTTTCTCGCTCAGGAGTGGATCGTCCGGGTTTCACACAGAATGCCAGCTTCAAAGTAAGTCATCTCTTTGACAGGTTTTTAGACTCTTCATTTCCCTTCACTCTGGGAATAGACTTAAGGACTCACACTGGGGCTTAGCCCAGCCCAACCAAATTTAATACCCCTTTTTTGCTTTTAGGTGCCATGTGTAAACCTATGAAGCGGGGTGACTTTGTTGATACCTCACCGTTTTGAGAGGCTGTAGACGTTTCACCTGACTTTGAAGATTTTGGGACCTAATTTATGCTGCCATCTTTTGCCAATTCTATTGGCAAATTGGGTAAATTGTAATGGGGCCCCCTTTAGTTTATCTCAGATATTACCGCCTTTTCCAAAAATTGATAATCAGCTGATACAGTGCCCTAATTTCCAATTTAGGACCTGTGATAAAAGCATATACAAGACAAAACCGGTTGAGTATAAAACCATCTTGCGAGGTTTAAGTGAAAGGAATTACACAACACCCATGTGTTGATTGCCAACATCTTCACTAAGCCCAAATTACTCTTTAGACCATAGCCTTCTTTGAAATGGATAATCTGTCTCAAACAGACGCATGATAATTTGATGAACAAAGTTTATACACTTGGCTAATATGTAAATCCATATGAACTATATTAACACTATGGGCCTCATTTTGAGTTAGGCGGTAAGGGTTTACCGGCACCGATAAGGATGCCGGTGCCGGTAAACACTTACCGCCCTATTCCGAGGTCCCTTAGAGGGTCTGACAAGGAATGGCTTGTCTGACCAGCCGTTCTCTGCGGGTCTCGTTAAGGGACCTTGGAGCTAATAACAGGCCCGCAATTTGTGGGCCCGTTATTAGCGCCTTCCCCATTCCCATTGAGCCCTATAGGGGCTCAAATGGGAATGGGGAATGGTTACCTGAATGGGGACTTACCAGGTCCGCATAGGTTGGAATGTCCCGGTAAGTCACCATTCAGCCAGACTGGACCCGAGTTTGGAGGCAGCATGGCGCTAATAGCGCCATGGCTGCCTCCAAACTCATAATGACCCCCTATGTCATACAAACTTGGAAAAAGTTATTTTGTAAATACTAACCATGACATATAAACCTGATGTGTTATTACTCTGGGTAAATACTTTGAATGACAACTGACATGTGTACTTGCTTTTGAATTTTGAAAATGTTTCCTAATATATATTGTTTGAATTTTTTCCTAGATACTGTTGGAATATGCTTTATATGTCCCTGATGAAGAGAATCGTCTAGAAACGCGTTGTGCCTCAAATAAATCATTTATGTTTTATAAAAATGTGATCTCGTCAACTTATCTGATATATGAATAATTATGAAAAAATGTATGAATTGAAATATATGATGCAAAATTATTTTGAAATAATTACATCAAAATATCATTTAAGAATTTGGACCCAAACTACTAAGTTGGGCCAGTGATAGTGTGCAGGGTACGGGAGTTCCCACATGGAACATTTTTTGTTTCTTTCTTCTCATTACCACATGCTCTGGAGAGCAGAACAGCCTGTAGGGTAAGCCCTAAATTTGCATTGTGCATTTTAGCGCGTGAAACGTGATTTCCGGAAGAAAAAAACCACACTTTTTCATTTGAATTTACTGGGCGGGCGGCGGACTACACACAGTAGCTCTCCTGACTCTTTGCGCACCCAGCTTGTGGGTTTAACATTGTGCCCGCCGCATTTCACTTGCTCACACTGGATGATTTTGGACCCCTCCAAGATGGCCTCACGTTTCCTCCTGGCCCTGATGTCCTCTAGCCTTGCCTGACTCCAGCGCCAATTGGTTACCTGGGCCTTCATTGAGCAATCGGAGCATCTACAAAGGCCCCCTCCTAAGGCCCCCTTCCAAAGCCCCCTTCCAAGGCCCCCTTCTAATGCCCCTGTCAGCTACCCTGTCTGCTTACAGGCCGCTAGATGAGTCTTCTGCCACAGCCCAACCCTCCCTGAGGCTGCTACCCCTGGACTATTGGACTACCATGACTCTCTGATCACATCCTGCATGGGTTAGTTCCCTACTTCTTGATTTCCCCATACTTCCTTCTTGGCGTGTACTCTCAGCTCTCCCTGTTATGTACTCAATTGAAACTGCTTCTGTAATCACCTTACCATCTGATCCGACTTTCAATTCCTTAACTACAGGGCCCTCATTTAACTTGAAAGTCAAACTTGGGTGTGTTTTGCATTTAACTTGAAAGTCAAACTTGGGTGTATTTTGCATTTAACTTGAAAGTCAAACTTGGGTGTATTTTGCATTTAACTTTGGCCAATGATTGTAACCTGCTAGCCCAGTGACTGTTCTACACCGCTGTACTTGCTTACTCCTCCCTCCTCTCTTCCCACTCATGGCGCTTTCTGTTTCTCCCATCTATTCCAATTACTTCTCTATCAACTATCCTTCCCTTCTCACTAAGTCTGGAAATAAGAAGTTTAAAAAGGATATCTTGGCTTCCAACACTGATCTCCCTATTGCTAATACCTATACCAGTGCCTCTTCGAGACAGAACCTCACTGTCATCCTCTTTGTTGTTCCTTCACCGGATCTATGGACCCCCAAATGATCTCTGTGCTCTGTCCTGTCTCCTCCTCTCCCATTAATGGTGGCACTCGCTGGGAAGTCCTCATGGCTTCTTTCGACTCCTGCAGAGTCATCCTTAATGTCTACCTAAATGGCACTGTCATGGTCAAAGGTCTTCAGGCCAATCTCTTCCTCTTCGATAGGCGGTTCCCTCGCCTCACCAACTTCCTTTCATCTCTGGCTGTCCCCTCCTCTCATTCCGTGGCTACCTTGCCCACTCTTCCCTCCTCTGCCCCTCTGCAGGCTACCTCCACAACTCTGCAGGGCGTTCCTCTGATTTGTACCCCTCCCCGGAAGGTCTTTAAGGCGGCAACATTCTTCATCTACCCACTCTCAACTCCCGCTCTGCTGTCAAACACTCCTCTGACATCTGCCACCACCTTGAAGAACTGGACCTTGATGTCTTTGTTCTTAAGGAGACATGGTTCACGGCCAGCTCTGTCACGAGCTTTGACACTCTCCTCCCTGATGGCTACAAGATCCTCTCCGCACCCAGATCCACTCGGCTTTGAGGTGGCAAAGCCCTGATCTTTCCTGAGTGGATTCCTGCTACTATCTTTCCCACTCAGATTTACTCCTCTTTCGAATGCCTTGTCTGCAGGCTCTCAATCTCTCCAAGCCACTCTCTTACTGTTGCTACTCTCTATCGGCCCGCTGGTCAAATCACCTGAGAAGGCTGACCTCTCCTCCTCTCTCCTGGCCTCAACCACTCAACTCCTCCTCCTTGGTGACCTCAACATCCACCTCGATTCTCCCTGTCCCTCATCTTTGCTCTTTTGCAACCTCTGCGATTCCCTCTCCCTCTCTATCCTCCCTTCTGACCTGACACACTCTGCAGGACACAAACGTGATGTCTTGATCTCCTCCGGCCTCCCCCTCTCTATCCCTCTGACCACTCCTCTCTCCTCGAGTGACCACTGCCTTCTCTCCTCTCATCTCTCACTCTCCTGCCTCCAAGCCAAGCCCACCACAACCACTGCCGCCTACCTTCTTGGACCTCCGGCCTATGAAGTGTGTGTCAGTTAAGGCTTTTGCTGCCACCTTCTCCTTCCCCCTCCTCCTCTGGCTGACTCACACCTGCACACAGCCTTGTCCCTTCGCTACTCTTCTATTTCTGACACTCTTGATGGTCTTGCCCCTGTCATGAGGATCCGCTTGAAGTCCAAAGCCAAGTGCAATTCCTGGTCTGACTCCGACCTAGCTACACTTTAACGTAAGTGTAGGGTGGCTGAGAGGTAATGGAGGGCTTTTTGTTCACCCTCTGATAAACTGGCCTGTCGCCTGCGCCAAAGGCAATACCGACTCTCTGTCTGCACTAAGAAGAGAGTTCACATTCAAGCCTGTGTCTTTGCGGCATCTAATGACTCGGCCGAACTCTTTAGAATCTGGAAGGAGCTTGCCAACCCTGCTGCAGTCTCTACTCCTCCTCTTGCCTCCAAGGCTCTCTGCAATGCCATTGCCTCTCACTTGATCTCAAAAACCCAGGACATCCTGTCTACCCTCTCCTCCCTTCCCCCTCCTATTCCCTCTCAGTCTGTGCTTGCTGATCCACTTTTAAACCGCCCCGACCCTCCTTCTCAATCTTTCCTCTTTTCTCCCCTGATGAGGTTGCTAGACAAGTCCGATCTATGAAAACCTCGTCAAAACAGGTTCATCCCTGTCCCTCTAAAACCATCAAGGACCACATTGACACCCTCGCTCAAGCCCTTGCTGATTGCATCAAGGACCACATTGACACCCTCAAGCCCTTGCTGATTTTTGCAACCACTCCTTTGCCTCAGGATCCTTCCCCACCCCTCTGAAGTACTCCCTTGTGCATCCTCTTCTCAAGAAACCCTCAGCTGATCCATCTTGTCTGGCTAACTATCGCTAAATTTCTATTAGTCCATTTCTGGGCAAACTCCTGGAAAAGCTGGCCATCTCTCAGCTTAACCTTCATTCCGATTCTGTTGGTTGTCTCCATGACCACCAGTCTGGCTTCAGAGCTGCCAGAAGCACGGAAACTGCTCTTCTGAACATCTGTGAAGATCTGCTCTCCAACCTTCACTCAAACATTCCCTCTGTCCTCATCCTACTCGATCTCTCTTCTGCCTTCGACACAGTCAACCATACCATCCTGCTCAACCGTCTCCATGATAACCTAGGTACCTCTTTCCTCTCTGATCGACCCCCCCAGGTCCAACTTGGGTCCTTCCTATCATCTATCTTCCTCTCTTCCTGTGGTGTTACCCAAGGTTCTAATCTCTCTCCCTAGCTTTTCAACCAATACCTGGCAACTCTCGCCCACTGCATTGCCATTTTCTGCTCAAATTTCCAGTGCTATGCAGACAACACACAACTCATTTTCAGGCTGCCCTCGGCCACCTCCTCTCCCTCTCTCATCTCTGATTGCCCAACTGCCATTCAAGATTGGTGTGCCACCAATGGTGTTTGCCTAAATGCCACCAAGATGGAGATCCTCCTCATCGGCACACCTTCACCATCCTTTCCCCTCACTCTCTGGCCGGCCTCCCTTGGTCCTCCTCCTACCCCCACCTGCGAAGCTGAGAACCTCGGGGTCATCTTTGACTCCACACTTTCCTTCTCTGCCCACATCTCTGAGGTCTCTAAAAAGTCAAACTTCCTACTGCACCTCCTCAGAGGCACTCTGCCTTTCCTCTCCTTCCCCCAGAAGCTCACTGTCTCCCAAGCTCTGGTTCTCTCTAAGCTGGACTATTGCAACAGCCTCTTTCTTAATCTACCTACCTCTACTCTCTGCCCTTTACAACTCATCCAGAACAGGACAGCAAGACTTGTCCTTGGCCTCAAGCCTTGGGATTGTATCTCACCAGCTCTGAAATCTCTCCATTGGCTCCCAGTGGATGCAAGGATCAAATTCAAAACCATCTGCATTGTCCACATGGCCTTCTGGGGCCTGGGTCCAAAATACCTTCAGTTGTCCCTCCAAAAATACCTCCCCTCACAAGCTCTTTGCTCCTCTACCTCTATCTCCCTCAGGGTCAGTCGTTTTTCAAAGAAAATCTCTGTCTTCGGCTGGGCCTTCTCTATGGAACAGCCTCCCTGCCACTCTAAAACTTGAGGAGAACCATCTCTGGTTCCGGAAGCACCTCAAGACCTTCCTCTTTGCTTCTGCCTTTGCTCCCTCTGTCCCCTGCTGATCTGCTCTCTCTTGGCACTGTGCACCTGGCCACCCTCTGTCCACTTATCAGACTTACCCAGTCTGCTGCCATAAACACAGCACTTGCCACTTGCTGGCTGCACTACCACTTTGTATTGCCTCTATTTATTTATCTGTATTTATTATTATGTATCTGTTCTCCTCTGCTCTGTGCTTTCCACGCTCCCCCTTACATGCACTTTTTCCGCCTTTCCCTTTCCCATGCACTTGCGCGTTCTCAATTTCACTGGGCCTAGTAAGATCGTTGTTTTTGTTCTCCCTTGTTCCCTCCCTTGCCTTGTCGCGCTCAGAAACACTTGTGTACGAGCGTGATCCAAATAAATTATCATATCATACCATATTAGAAAAATTCTGATCAACTCAGTGCAGTATGAGATATGAGCAGCTACATTAGTTCTGACTGCACACTTTAGATCATATCCTAAAATAATTCACCAATACAGAGCCTGATGCAGTATATTTTCTTGCTTTGGGCTCTGAAAGCACTTGCAATAAAAAACAAGCCACACTAATTCCACCTTCATTCATGAAAAAGAGGAGGATTAGAGGGGATTGGAACCCATTGAGATTGGAAGCAACCTAAAATATAACAGGCCTAACATTAAAGCCACAAATGTAACGTCTGCTGCTGAGGACTTTAAAGCAAAATAATCCAGTACTGTTCTCTGCACAGAAACCGAAAGTAATTAAATAATATGCGAAGAGCATCTGATGTAACCTGCTTCCTGCAGGTGGTACCCTGGGCCAGTGATGTACAAGGAGCAGGAACCAGGCTGACCCAGGTAAGTAAAAAAGGAACATACTTTTATTGCTTATGTTTATAGCACAGGTAGTAAGTAGAGAGAAGATCACAGGCCTCCACTCTGGTTCCGTGCCCAGCTGCAAGTCCCCAACTGTAACATGTGGAACCCTCAGGTGCCCCAACACTCCAAGCTCCACAGAACATTCCAACAAAGCCTCAGCACTCACACATGCAAACAACATAACATCCAGAATACTACAACATCTCCACCTTTAACAAATACAAAAAAAAACGTATCACCCCACAATCATGCTAGGACTCCAACACAAAACACTATAACTCCTTCTAATCTGGCCTGCCACACCAGGGTCTTGCTGCCGCCACCACCAAGCACGAACCTTGCCACAAATGGACAAACAAAAACTAAACCACAACCAAAGCCCTCCTAATCTAAAACACCTTCCGCCAAGTTTGCCACTCCTGGCCTCAGGTCTGCCACACCTGAGCACTAACCATGCCCCAAAGTGAGGCAAACACACCTACCAAAATTAGTGTAGCCCCGATATAGTACACTTACACAATGGCCTAAACAATTGTCCTAAACATGCCAACAATGATTCCATACACTCAAACATTTACCCAACAACCATGCCTCAGCCCTTCTCCCCCAAAGAAAACATGAAAAAGGATGAAAATAAAGTAAAAGTGACACACAACACAAAGATCACAAAAATCACAACACGCAACCACAAATGTAAGAGGTGTGGCACGAAAATATACATAGCAAGAAAAAACTATGTCAAGATGTAAACAAACCACTACTAAGATGAAAAAAAAAACAGTAGTGCAGTGCAAACTCTAAGGTTTGCAAAACCCAAATCAGACACACCGCAAATGATGCAAACATTCTGTGATGTGTTCTGAAAACTCCCAATTAAACATAATATAAGATTTTTTTTTAACTGAACATAAAATTCAGTAATACCCATGCCAGTGTATGGACCCTACCTGATCCAGGATTTGTCCATAACTTCACAACAAATAACAACCACTGGCCTGTAACCTGTGTGGCCTCCACCACTAATCAAAACCAAAAATTCAAACTGGCGTGCATAAAGATACAATGTACCTCCTCCCAAATGCACTGCCTGGCACTCCAGAAAACTTAGGAAAACACAATTGCTCCTAAAAATCAACTACAACTTCAACATAGAGGAAAAAACATGTTGTGCGGTAACCCACAAGACTACCACTTTCAGGGCCTCAATCCCCATATTTCATACACACAAACTGCGTTGAAATTTTCTACAACCTCAAAAATGGGCCCCATGCCCTAAGGTCAACTCTGCTACTTAACTCAAAGTTAAGTTAAAATACTGGAGCACTCCTCTTTGAGTGTCCAACCTCCTTAAAAAAAACTATGGGGACCCTAATGAAGGTTTTTTCAACATTGGTAAACACACCTGGCCAGCATGTGAGAACCTAACCCCATTACATGCATGCAACTCCCATTTTGCACAAATATTCCACTTCAAACATGCACACCTCTACGCAACTCCACGCACATGCAGCTCCAAGCATGCACACATCTACTATACGTGATATACAACTACCAAAGACAAATATACTGCTGCAAAAACCTGCTGCCTCCTGTGCGCACCCTTGCGTCACATATCCAAACTCCACTTGCGCCCACAAATGCAAACTTAATCTATAATCATACAGCAACTTCAACACATGCAAACACACACAAAATTTTCATTTCCCAAAAATGTGTTTTCCCAAAATTTGCATTCCCCCAAAATGCACATCACAATTAGCATAAAATGATCAATGATTCCCCAAAAACATTGGATAATTCTTCAAAATTCTTTGTGCTATACTTCAATTCATTTGCATATGTGAGATAATACATTTAAATAATTTCCATGTGTTCCTTTAAGTCTACCGCAAATCAATGCAATGTTCTCCAACATTATGTGCAGTGCAATTCGTATAATGCATTTCCATTTCCCCAAAGTTAAACATTTGCAGTGCAAATACAGTAAATACTCCAAATAATATCTCCCAAACAAGATGCTCCATTTACCTACTGCACAACATGCAATCATTCATACAAGATTGCATTCACTTCTTCAAACTTCATTTCGTGTCTGGAAGCGTGAGAGATCGGCTCGGCGCTGTGCAAATGCCTGCAGGTGGTAACCTTAAAAGCCCATTAGAGCTCGAAGCAAGTGCGTTTTAAGTGCACTGCAGTTGGGCAGTTATGCTGGAAGTCGGTATCCTCATATCACTGGACATTTTCTACGCTCCTAGTGAGTAGTATATTTACACTTATACATACATTTATCTGATTAATCATTCAAGAACTTGTACTATTCAAAATGTATGGTCATTCCGCGTATGTGTTGTGTAGCACTACTGCAACGTACTGGAAACTAGGAACATAACAGTTGATACATGGAAAGCGCCCTCATCGCCCTGTATCTGAGTGGAGGTGGGACTTTCGGAAGAGGCCTTGGTTACTGAACTACTGAAAAATTTTGCAACCCTCTTCCATGTTGTTCAATTGGAGTCATACCAAGTCCTTTGCCTCAATCTTTTTTGGGGTTGGCCCTCACTGATGCAGTTTAGACATAAACACTCATGCAGGAGGTTTGACGTCCCAATCCTAGACTACAATTGTAGGGCACAAAATCACTGATTACTTTCCAAAATCTGGTACAAGTACAGAGGTTAAGTGGTCGGTAAAAGTATTACCGGCGACTGCCCATCCTGATCTCTCACACATCAATGACCTAAGTGTGATTCAGGCCACGGAGTGGATTGATCCTATAAAAGATGTAAGGGTGGCTAGAGAAATCTTCGACTATCTAATGGTGGTCCCAATGATGTCTCCAATCTCGAACAATTCTCGACCAGGCCCTTCAACACTTACAGAGCTTATCATTAAATTTATCGCAGGCCCCGGATGGGGATTAGCAATGAGAAAGTGCATCATTACATTATACTTTGAGAGACATTGATGAACGCATTAGGCTTACCTCACCAACTATATCAGAACTCAATGAGTTCTTTTGTTGACTTATGTGACATTATACCTGACGAGATAAGGGTGCACACATTGATCTTGAGCTAAATCAACATTAAGTTAGAATCAGCTGCCCTGATCTCTCAATCTGACCAATATCCACTCCCACCAGTCCGAGTCTTGGGTAGACATGGAGTTGCAAGGAGATCAAAAAATCTTGCAAGCAGTTAAACATGAAATTCAAGCAGGAACGCTTGCAGAACTACCTCTGGCGGCATCTAATGTGACCCAAGACAAGTCTATTGGTCCAATTCAACTGACATGAGGGCTATTGTAAGTGAGCTTGAGACTTCCAGGAATCGGGTCCCAGTTAATAGCATAGAGCGAGCTTTGCCTTTGGATGACCATGGGGAATAATAAGCCCAATTATGTTGGTGGCAAACAGCTGAAAAAATCTAAAAACATAAGGAAAGGAAGACCTAGAGGTTATCCTCCTGAAAATGTTTGAGAGACCTCTTGATTATGGATTCTTTGAGGTGGAAAATTGAGCCCGCTGAGGTCTCGAAAGTGGTGGTTTTGGAGAAGGTGTTTACGACTCCTCCAGAGAAGGCTGAGGATGCAAACAAGGTGGATAACTCTGGTGAAAAGTATTACTCGTATATATCCAAGGAAGAGGCTCAATCATAACGGTGGTCGGTGAAAAAGCCAGTACTGCTGTGCAAATTGACTTTACCCCAGCCCCCAACTTCATTCCATTGATGACAGGGGTTTTGGGGAGCTATAAATCCCAGCAACGGACCTGTTCAGCCTCGACTTTGATATCAGTATTCCAGCCTTGCCAGGATTATGGCCTGAATGGGCCACGGAAACTGCATTTTTCCTTGATGGTGGAACAAGTGGAGGGGCAACTGCAAGTCTAACTGGGAATGGTTTGCAGAGTCGTAATTTGGGCTTATTAGACAAACTATATAGACCACCATCTGTTTCTCGTTCGTTAGATGTGGGTTCCATTGCTCACCACGATATGGAGCCACGACGAGGGGAACAGAGAGCCCCTATAATGTTTATCCAGTCTGGTAATATTGGGAGATGCACTGTCAATTTGAGTGCTCTCGCTATTGGCACACCGAATGAGGTGTTTAGCACCTTGAGGGGTGCTAGTGGTATGGATCTAGAATGTGAAAGAGTGTTTGAATGTGAAGCACCAGGTAGGAGTAAAAACTGTAATTCTGGCACGGTTCTATTTAATTGTGATGTAGCCATTAGGCAATGCGTGGGGAGCTGCTTCGGTGCAGAATTCCAGCTATGTTTAAATAGATTTAATAGCCTGTGGATTTCCTCTGAACTTCCAAGTCTGAGGGCCCTATCCAACAAAGACATTGATTGTGTTCAATGTATGGGTGCTGAGAGAACCAACAGGATAATACTTCATATGGGCTCGAAAATTGTAAGTGAATTGATCTTAAAAGAAAATTTTGCTCTCAGAAATGTGGGCTTTGAAGTAACAGAGGTGATGCAGGCGTCAAGAGGGGAGTTAGGTTTGCAATCATCCAGGGCTAACGGTTATGTGCTGGTCTCCATTGGGTCTGAAAGTGGGTTAAATCGGAGAACAATAGCGCTAGATAGCAATGGAGCCGGTACAAATGTGGTTCACAAGGACTGGTCATGGATGATGGCAGGATTGCTGAAGCCGGACTGTCCTTTAGGTCCGACTGGCTTGTTGCCTCTTTAGTTCCAACTGACAAATAAAAGTATTGTCTTGGAACTGAAGAGGGAATACAAATTTGTTGACAAACGACAGAGCTATGAGACAATTGAGACAACGTGGTATAGCTTTTATACAAGAACCTTGCCTGATCACGAGCCCAACATTGGATAGTTATGTGATATTTGTTCAAAAAGCTGATCCGAATAATTGTGGACGACATGCAGGGGGGTTGTTAATGGCAGTCCGTTCTACCCAGGGATGGAAGGCTTCCATACTGTTGGATTTACCAAATGGGATGTTGGGAGTTGAACTAAAGGTGGAAAACATCAATGCTTGAGTTGGGGATTCAGAGGTTTTTGTGCATACCCTCTCTATCTCCATTATGAACTGGAAATGTGTCAATTACAATGGTCTAGTTTAAACAGTGCAGGATATTAATTCCTTGTGTACAATGGAGGTAGATTATAACGGGGAATGGAATGTTGTAATTCCGTGGGTGGTTTGTGGAAGAAGGGCGACAAATCGTAGTAAATGGATGACCTGGCTCTCTTCACTGGGGTTGTATGTTTAAAATGGCTCATTTCAGGGGGACAGCCCAAGTAAACCCACGTGGAAACGTGGGTCCTCTGTCTCTACAATCGATGATTATTATGCATGTTGATCTTTTTCTTTTCAATCAATGCACTAAACTAAATATAGATGAGAATAGTCGGAGTGACCATACAATGTTATCAGCAGATTTTGATCTTGATTTTGGTCAAATTAAAATCGCTGCCCCTATGAGTATTTATATAAATCAGGAGGAAAAACGAGTCTCCTGGAGGGATTCAATGATAGCAACCCCAGATAAACATCTGGCGGCGGTACTAAGTAATACAACGTTTGCCTGGAAACTGGAAACATTTAATCTGTACAATTTCAAGAATTCGATTGAGGCTATTATTGAAGGGGTAATTCCTGTGATTAACTTTAAGAAGCCTAGAATGATACAAACAAAGCCCCATCTTTATGCTTTTGATAGAAATTGCTACAGGCACAAAGGGGGTTTATCGTGCTCATATTAGAGCAATTATTAAGCAGTCAATAGAGTGACATGAGAAAAGGTCACTTATTAGAAAGGTCAAACAGTGCTACAAAAAACATGTTAACAATGTCCAGCAAAACCTTTGCAGAATGATGCTGAATTGATGATACAACTATTGATAAACAGAAAGGTAGCCTTATTTTCGGAGGTTATAAATTCCCAGCAATTAAATCAATTCATGAAGCAATCGTATACAGTCGTTGAGAATGATTGGATAAGCCACTTTGAGGAAGTGTATTCATCAAATCTCAGTGAGGAGATTGGGCCTGCTCAATATCCCAAGGGTGATCTGAGTAAGTGGGGTTTAGTTTTTATATATATGCCCAGTCCTCACATCCCTCACCACCATCGATAACATTTCCCTTTGTCCACTGGTTGCTGTTCTTACCCCATAATGAAATCCTTGAACTTGCCTCGTATTCTGGTGGATCTTCTCTCTGGTGGTTACGCTCCCCTGGTTCTTCGGAAGTCGGGGAATAGGTGTCGCTCACTACCAGCTATATGTTCATCCTCAATTGTTTTTTTTACTGCTTATGCTCTCTTTTCCCTAGATAGGTGATCTTCGCTTTTGTGTGTTATGCCTTCGGTGATGCTTACGTTGTCTCTTGCTTTTTCCAACAGCTTGAAATGTGACAAATTCCTAGTGATGGACAATTGTCCATGGCATGCTGTCACCATGCTGCCCACCTTTGCAGTCATTATGAGTGTCTGACGGCCCAATGGAAACATGAACATGCTTTGCATTGCTGTCACAAGTTCTTCGACAAGACCTTGTCCTCTACACCAAAATCTGGCTCCTGGACTCTTCTGTGCATACTTTCCACCATGTTGCATTCAACTCTTCTTACTGAACACTTCTGTGCATGAAGAGTGGCAGCACCCACCCCAGAACCATAGGAAAGGTGGTTCTACACGCTCTTCCTAACAGGAGTCTGACCGATGCACCCCACGTGGCCTTCTAGTGGGTCATTTGGTTTTCCAGGAGAAATCGAAATCTTTCTGGGTCTTCTTGATGATCCATTGCTAACCTCAGTGATGTATTTAATGTGTGCATGAATTTCTCCCCATCTCCGTTTGCTTGCAGCCAGCAGGGGGTGGTTCTCTGATGTTGGACACGCCGGTCACTCAGAAATTACTTGAGTTTGCTCGCTTTAAATGGTGGTCGGTTGTCACCCTTCAGGGAAATTGGCAGACTGTGTGTACTGACGTTTTTTTCCATTTTCATCACTGCACTCACTGCCGTGGAGGCGACAATCTCTCCTCTGGGTAATGGGAGAATTCGTCCATCATTATGAGCATGTGACTTCCATCCAGTAACGGGCAAAGTCTGCGCTACCATTTACCATTTTCACGGGACCTCTCTCTCCCGGGCATGGACCGGGTGGGGGCCTGCTGAGAAGTGGCACCAGTAGTTTAGCAGTGTATGCACCTTGAAATGAGGGCCTTTATAGCCGGCTCAAGCCCTGGAAATCACACTTTCTCTCATAGGTGTGTCTTGGGCTTCCACAGCCCTTGGTGTGCAGCGAGTGTGAGGTAGACTAACCTTTTGATCAGGGAAGCTGGGATTACTATATGAGTGTCCCTTAGGAGCAGGCCCTCTTCGTAGACTGACAGTTAATCGCTCCTAAAGAATAAACTTTAGTGTCGCCGTTGGGCTGATGCCATGCGGTGCTGCTGTGCCTTCATGAAATCATTTCGCCTGGTGGCGGCCAGCTCCTCTTTGATTGCACCGATGCGTTCATCTTGGTCAGTTGCCGTTTGCTTTCACACAGCACACTGATGCGTTAATCTTGGTAAGTTGCCATTTGCTTTCACACAGCAATAGTGCTCGGTTGATGGTGCTTGATGCTGTCATATGGGCAGCTTCATTGGCTGCCACCTTACATTGGTGCCATGAGAGGAAGTCTGCTGGGTTTTTTGTGTCCGCGTGGTATTCAAGCACAAAGTCAGAATTCTGGAGTTGAAGCGTCCATTTATTAATCCGCATGTGCGAAGGTCGGGATGGCCCTTTGAAGATGGGTATGAGTGACTTATGATCAGTCAACATCTTGAATGGCCGCCCATAGATATACAGGTTGAAGTGCTTGAACCCGCAAACTATGGCAATCATTTCCTTTTTGATCTGGGAGTAGCTCATCTCGGGCAAAAGCCACTGGAGTCACCTCACATGCAGGTGCTTGTTGGGTGAGGACAGCACCCACTCATTAGGGGCTTCCATCCGCGATTAGTTCAGTGACAGGCTTGAGGTCCAAGTAAACCATCTTTGTGTCTTTGGCTAGTCCATTTTCTTTTGAGTTTTTTTCGAACACCACAGCTTGGAGATCAGTTCAGTCCCACGATCCTGGTGATTTGGTGAGGCACCTTAGAGGTTCTGTAATAGTGGCGTGATTGGGATGAATCAGCTGCAGTCATGTATCATTCCTAGGAAGCTCAAGGCCTGGGATGAATCAGCTGCAGTCATTTATCATTCCTAGGAAGCTCAAGACCTGGGATGAATCAGCTGCAGTCATTTATCATTCCTAGGAAGCTCAAGACCTGGGATGAATCAGCTGCAGTCATTTATCATTCCTAGGAAGCTCAAGACCTCGGATTGGTTCCATGAAGCAGGTGCTGCCTTGATGTCCTTCAGGGGTCAAGTCCTAAAAATTAAAGTGGGGGGACTCATCAACAAACGTAATGGGGTGTGATGTCACCATAAATTAGCATATGCACATTTCATTAAATTGGCTTTGCAGAACCACCCAAATTGCACAGTACGAATGGCATTTGTATTTCAGAAACTCAACACACACATAAAACCAAGAGAGTGGGCCTCATTACGACCCTGGCGGAGAACCATGGTGCAATTTGCACCATGGTCCATGGCGCTAAACTGCCAACTCCGCCATGGTGGTTGGCGGACTTACCGCCCCATTCCGACCTTGGCGGGGCGGTAAGTCCCCAATCCCCATTTACCCTTCCCCATTCCCATTTTTGCCCCATAGGGTATAATGGGAGTGGGGAAGGCGTTAATTACGCCACCGTAAATTACGGTGGCGTAATTAACAACAAGTCCCGTAGCGCCATGGATTTTTCCGCCTGTAAAAAGCAGGCGTAAAAATCACCATGGCGCTACGGGAACTCGTGGTCAGGCGGAAAGGGGCGCCATGGTTTACGCCGGCGTAAACCCCTTTCCGCCAGGGTCGTAATGAGGGCCAGTATATTTTATTCTAATTGTGTTTTTGAAAACACTAAACAGGTGTGCATGTTTTAAACTCCAAGAACCAATACAAATGTTTTCCCTGGGACTGGCAGTACCGAAATGGGACATTTCACCTTTAGTTGTTAGTTTTTATTCATCAGGTTATATAGTGCAGTGGTGAAGTGTCTGGCCTTGAAAACCTGACAACTGCGTTTCGCTTCAATCCCCGAGGTCGGCTTTAATTCATAAATTCAAAGAGGGCATTCAATGTTTCTCATTTTGGCTAGGGGGGACTGAGTCCACCCTCTGAAAAAAGTGAGTGGACTCCGTCCCCCCACGTGAACCCTCGACTTGAGCCCTGATGTCCTTGACCTTCTGGTGGTCTGTCTGTACTCCCTAAAGAACTTAAGCCAATCTCTGCTGAATTCGCACTTGCTCTTGATCAATATGAGACCTTTGTTCTTTCAATCTCTTCAGAATGTCTCTCAGGGAGCAGTGGTGTTTGGTTGGGGTTTTTGGAAAACCTCGCCCGTTGAGGACACACTGAAGCTCAGACACTTGAAGCGGGGCAGGCCTTCATGAGACAAGAAAGTAATTATGTATCTAGAGCCTTTGTGTAATGGGAGCTGATGATAACCTGCCATCAGGTCACGTTCTGAGAAGTGTTTGACCCCTTGGTTGTCAGTGAGAACATCATCGAGCTCACAGTGGGATGTCTTGCCCCCTTGATGGCACAAATGTACAGTTGCATGTCAACGCAGATGCGCACTTGTGCCCTGATTCATGAAATTATTTGTGTGTAAAACGCAGATTTGCGTGCCATTCTGCCCGCAAAATTCCCCTGCAACGCATCATGTTTACTATTATGACTGTAGTGGCCTATATGTAGAATGTGCACCCTGTGTTCAAACACCACATCATGCTGTTTGCCAAGCAGGTGGCACACATTGGCATTACTGAAGGGGCCTGCCCACACCTTCCGTATCATAGTATGGATCCACCAACTTTACAAGTGCAGACCGCAGATGCATCTTCCCTCGCGTGCAGGGGGGGGGGTCATTCAAATGAGGGCGACCCTGGTGCAAGCGTGAATGCTGTGCATCAACAAAGCAGGCATAAGAGCATAAGAGGTGGGGCACTTGCCCAGCCTACACACAGGGTACACTTTGGACGTTGAAGTAGAGAACACCTGCCCCCACCCCCCCAAACCCCCATTTAAGTGCAGTGACAGAATGCACACTCCATTAGGAAGATCCGACCCGTCTTCAAATAAGTAGCATGACAGGAGCTTCCCTGTCAGTTTCAGCAAAGATGGGCTCGCTGCAGCATATTTATCAGTGCTGGCTTCACCTGCTCCTTATCTTATTGATGGGTTCAGCTGCTGCTTATTAGAGGGGTGGGCTCGCCTGCTGCTTTGACAAATGTGGTATGCCTTTCTAGAGCGCTGCAGCCACACTGGGGAAGGCATGTAGGCATTTTTTTACTGATGGGCATTGTGTGAGGTGCAATCAGGGTTTGTGTAATCTGGCTCATAAAGGTTTGTACCAGTGCAGTACAATTTTGTACTGGCATTCGCACCAGCGCAAACACTTCCCCGGTGCAAAATCTTTTGCTTCAATGTATGCTTCCACCATGGCAGTTTTTGCTTTGGTGTAAATGCGGGGCAAAAGGACATTACACTGGTGCAGCTATGGTTTTGCAGCGGCGTCACTCAACATCCACCGCTACCAGACATTGTGACTACTGAGGTGGCAAGCCGCGGGGGTGGTCTATTGTATATACTATAATGCCTTTCGTCTACTGCTGAAACGTTTTATCTCGGACAGAGTCGGACTGGGGCGTAACATTGTCTCGGACACCAATGAAAAAGTGGCCCATGGTTGCGAATGGCTATTCCTGTTGCTCTGCGTGGTCTTGCTTCGAAGGCTAGTGCGGTGCCCTCTGTTCACTCACCCACTCATCAAACTGGCCCACAATGTCCCAAAAAGTGGCCCACTTTGACCCCCCAAAAGGCCAGTCGAACCCTGGGGTCAGGAAATGAATGTACATCATTACGTAACGCATCTTCCACTCAAACGTGAATGACACGGCACCTAGTAGGATCGTCCCTCTGTTCCCCGTCCCTTGCTGCGTCGCGCCTTCAAACACTTGTGCATAGGCGCGCTATAAATGCCTTTTCATATCATATTGTGGTTCCCAACACTGAAGAAATTCGCTTTCATGGCAGGATAGTAAGTTTCACACCCCGACCTAGACGGGCGATCCAGCCCATGGTTGGCTGCCTTTACTTTCTGTAACTGGACTGTGTGGAGGCCCACGCGCACGTCGCAGGCACATCTATCTGGCCGTGCAGCAGCAGAGGCGGAACAAGGACGCCCTTCTCTGGAAACCCACAGGAATCCTCAGCTCCGAGGGCAGCTTCCAGAATGCAGGGCATAACCCCTGCGCTTCCTCTGCTGGCTAGGAAGGACGGCTTCCAGGCTCGCAGGGCATACACCCTGGCTTCCTCTGCTGGCTAAGCAGGACGGCCTCCTGGCTTCCAGGCTCACAGGGCCTTATCCCTGCGCTCCCTCTGCTGGCTAGGCAGGATGGCCTCCTGGCTTCCAGGCTCACAGGGCATAACCCCTGCGCTTCCTCTGCTGGCTAGGCAGGACGGCTTCCAGGCTCGCAAGGCATACACCCTGGCTTCCTCTGCTGGCTAGGCAGGATGGCCTCCTGGCCTCCAGGCTCACAAGGCATAACCCCTGCACTTCCTCTGCTGGCTAGGCAGGATGGCCTCTTGGCTTCCAGGCTGTTATAATGTTAATGCATCACTCCGTTCCACCTGGAATGGAGAATGCTTTCCCCCCCAGGTTCCACCATGGAACGCCTTATGACATTTCCCAGCTGGCAGCCCTTGCCTCCGGGGGCCGTGAAATAAAGCTCATCCTTCACTTACTTACGCCAAAGTATTTATTTCATTTGGCGACGAGGATGGGATTCAAATCTGTTGGATTTCTTCATGAGTTTCCTCATGTTTGCCGTCTTGTTGGCATAGTTGCTCACGAATTTGGAGTAGTACTCCGTCATCCCTAAAAAGCTTTTCAACTGGTCTTTGTTGGTGGTTTCAGCTAAACACAATATTGTGTCCATGAGTTTTTTCTTGGGACGGATGCCCCTGGCGTCGATGGAATGGCCAAAGTAAGAGACTTGACTGCACTTGATGTTGCATTTCTCTAACTTGAGGGTGAGTCCACTTCTTTGGATTATCCGTAATACGCCCATTAGCTTGGCATTGTGTTCTTCCTCAGTTTTGGCTGATATGAGAATATCATCCTGGAAACATTGTACTCCATCGAGGCCTCCGAACAGATGCGACATGAGTCTCTGGAAGACTGCTGCGGCGGAAGCGAGCCCGAATGGCATTCTGTTGAACATGCATGCTCCTAAAGGTGTGACGAAGGAGGTGAGGGCTTTTGAGCTGGCGTCTAAAGCAATCTGGTGGTTTTGCTGAGGAAAGGTCCAAGGTGCTAAAAAAACTCGCCGATTCCATGGTCGTGAGGAGTTCAGATATGTTGGGAGGTGGATGTCTGTCGACCCATATGTTTTAGTTTAGGTCCCTTAGATCAACACACATCCGTATGGAATTGTCGTGTTTCCTTACCAGGACGATGGGGGCAAGCCATTCGGAACTCTCTATGGGTTGTATAATGTTCTCATTGCATAAACGTGTGAGTTCGTCCTTAAGTGCTGCTTTGGTCCCAAAGGGGATTCCACGTACTCGATGGACCAAGGGAACTGCACCTCTTTTCAATATGATTCTGTGTTGGAAACCTCTAAGCAGTCTGATTTTATTGCAGAACACCATGGGGAATTGCTCAGCCAAAGTGGATTTGATGTCGGTTTTGTTTTTGAACACGCTCAGTACAGGGATATCTTCTCCGGGGTGGATTCTCACTTGGAGGGCTGCTTGCTCTTCCCATCCTACTACCGAGGATCCATTCTTGGCCACGTACAACTTGCAGTATGTTTGTCTGTCATGGAACCTGAGCTTGATCCATGTATACCCAATGATGTCGATAGGTGTCTTTCCATACCCTGTGGCTCTCACCGAAGAGCTCCGTAGATCATGTACCTTGCCAGAGAGTACCTTCGCAAAGGTTTCGAGGTCCACCATGGTATAGGGGGACCCTGTGTCCACCATTACTTTCAAAGGTATGTCGTTGACATACATGTTAACCCATGGACCGCTTGATTCTTGGAAAGAAGTGACCGTGAGGATTTGCACTTGCGGGTGTGTCTGATTGACAGATAACATGCTGTGTGACATTTGGTCATAGTCCACTGTCTTCACGGACCCATATCTGTTGGCAGGTCGTCTGCTGCTGTTCTCAGATCTACCTGGTCTTCCTCAGTTGTTTCGGCAGACTTTGGCAAAATGGCCCAACTGGCCACATTTTGTAGCATTCAACATTATTAGCCGGGCACATTTTCCCAGCGTTGTGGCGTTTATACCACCCACACTTCTGGCAGCGCATGGGGTTTTGGTTGCCATAGGGTGATACTCTCCCTCTTCTGGAGTTTCCTCTGGTATTTTGAGGCACGCTTCTCACTAATGTGTCATCTTGATCATAGCCAGAACTGCCTTCCACAGACTTCACCTCAACACCCTCCTTCAGGATCAGTCTCTCCTTCATGCAACGGTCCCCAAATTCCATACGTTTTTGCTGTATGCGGGGATCAGCCACATTAAGCAGGAGCTGGTCTCTCAAGTACTCATCACTAACACCTGTGAATTCATACGCAGACATCAGTACTCTGAGGGAAGCTAGGTATGTGTCGACTGACTCGCCTTTAGCCTGATTCCGAGAAAAGAACTTGTATCTTTCCAGCACCACGTTTGTCTTGCAGCCGAAGTGTTTGGTGAGTTTGGCCAAGGCAGTATCAAACTTTCGATTGCCGTCTCCCCCTGCACCATCTGGCTCTGGAAGCGCCTGAATAACCTCAGGCCCTTGGTTCCTATGCAGTTCAGGAGGGTTGCTTCCTTGAGGTCATCGCTGAATTTACTCCCGCCAATGGCCCTGAGATATATCTGGAAGCCATCAAGCCATTGCTCCCAAGGGCAGGTTGGTGTTCCAGGGCAGGGAAGAAACTTGGTGGGGTGCGGCACGTTCTGCATGACTGGCTGGTGTGGATGGTGGAGGCTCTGCGGACCAAGCTGCGCTGCCGGTAAGGAAGGTTGGGGGGGCAGCGATGCGATATGTGTTATGGCACTGTGATGATTCTGTGTTATGGGATCACTGGGCAGCTGGTCACCTTCTTATGGCTGTGTTCACAGTGGTGTGCCCTGGCGCTGTGGATGACCGACAAGATATAGTGTGGAGTGCACAAATGTTTGGTCCACCGTCAGTCCAGTGTGCCCTGGAGGCTATGCACTGTTATATGGTGTCACAGTTTATCAGAATTGTCTCGTGATACATTTCTCTCCCATCCGGGATGGCCAGCTGGCTGGAGGCAGTGCAGCGGCGTTGTAACGTATAATTTCACATGCAAGTTTCTTTACTATTGGGGCCGCCGAGCACAGCTGATGAAGATCGACGGTGTCGTTGCCGTGGAAACAAAGGTTGGGCCTGCCAAAATGGCTGCACGCACGGCAAGCAGAGAGGTCCTTTCCTCTAATCGCCGTTGGTCGACGACTCATAAAATGCGCGCTCGCACAGTGTGCCCGCGGCGGTGTAATGAGTTTGTGGCCCAAAAATGGGGAAATGGTACATCTATTGACGTCGCTGCGCTCGTGTGGTTGCCGGCGGCTCCTTCCCCTCCAGGGCAGCAGAATCGGGGAGGCAGGAGGGAGCGGCGGTGGGGGAGGGCCGCCGGGGAGCCGCCGGGGAGCCGCCGGGGCTGTCGCCGGGGCTGTTGCCGTCGCCGGAGGATGGCAGGAACGGGGGCAGGGGAGCTCCGATGGTGGAATAATTTTATTCAGCACCTCTTAGTACAATGCCAGCAAGATCGGCCTTGGTGGAGTGCTAGAGCAACAACAGAACGGCAACATCGTGGCCATTGCATTTGCATCCAGAGTACGAAGAGGTGCTGAATTAAATTATTCCACCATCGAGAGAGAGACTTTGGCTGTCAAGTGGGCTCTACAACATTTCAGAAATCTTATTTGGGGCCTACCCATCCTCCTAAAGACTGACCACAAACCTCTAGTCAACATCTTACAATCCAAAATGCCACACCTTATCTCACCGAGAATAAGGCGCTGGTTTCTAGACATCATGCAATACAATCTTCAAGTTCACTACAATCCTGGTCCACAGAATCAAGTAGCAGACTGTCTTTCGAAACTACCCACCATTCAAGATAAACAAGACATCGAAAACGACGATCAAGACGAGGACATTGTAGCCACCATAAATCCTGCCATCCCCTCCGATTAATGGACACGCATCACCAAAGCCGACACGGAACAACAGGAAATCAGAAGAGCCGTAATGATCGACTGGATTGGTACTGGACAAGAGTTGGCGAACTTCACACCATTTAAAAATGAGATATCCATGAATGAAAATCACATCTTTATGGGAAGTAGAGTATTTCCAGCCGTGGCACTCAGAACAAAGCTACTTGACTTAGCCCATGAAGGACATCTGGGAAGGAGTTTGACAAAGAACAGAATCAGGAACAACTACTGGTGGCCCAACATGTGGAAAGAAGCGGAAGAGACAGTAAAAAACTGCAGTGCTTGCGCTTCCAGTGACAAATCGAAAACCTTAAGGAAAACCCCACTTCTGCCGGTGGAAACACCTAAACACGTATGGTCAAAACTGGCAATAGACATTATGGGCCCCTTTGAAAATCTGGAGGCAGTAAAAATATTCATCATTGTAATTGTTGATTACACCTCCAAATGGACCCAATGGGGTGTGGTGGAAACCAGCGCAACTACGAAGAAGGTCATTGACTTCCTAACTGAAATATTTAACAGGGAAGGTGACCCCAGAGACATTGGCCCTCATTAGGACCCTGGCGGAGTGGGTTTCCGCCAGCGTTATTCGCGGCGGACCCGTCCGCCCTACTACGAGTTCCCGTAGCGCCATGGAGCCTTTCTCCGCCTGGTTTTACCGGGCGGAGAAATCCATGGCGCTAAGGGACCTCGTTGTTAATTACGCCACCGTACTTTACGGTGGCGTAATTAACGCCTTCCCCACTCCCATTATACCCTATGGGGCAAGAATGGGAATGGGGAAGGGCAAAATGGGGATTGGGGATTTACCGCTCCGCCAAGGTCGGCATGGGGTGGTAAATCCGCCAACCCCCATGGCGCTATCGGCGGCTTTCCGCCGTGCTCCGCGGTGCATTTAGCACCGCGAATTCCGCCAGGGTCGTAATGAGGGCCATAGTCTCAGACAACGGGTCCCAGTTCACTTCGTCGGAATTCCAAGAATTCCTTGATAAAAAATCCATCAACCACATCACTACATCACTCTACCACCCAATGTCCAACGGGTTGGCGGAAAGAATGAACAGACTGATAAAAAGTGTCATCCAGCTAGCCACAGCCAATGCCATTCCATGGAGAGAAACCCTCAAGGAGGCCTTGCACACATATAGAACAACGCCACACTCCACCACTAACTTAGAGCCCTTCACATTGATGCGAGGCAGAACCGCAACTAACCAACTGAGACCAGCATGGATCTTCTTAGAAACCGGTGAGGCAAGGATGAGCATGGAACCAAAAGTGGATATGGAACAAATCCATAAAACTATAAAGGAAAAGCAAAAGAAGTACAAAACTTACTACGACCAGAAGAACGGAGTAAAACAGATGCTCCTTCAGGAAGGAGACTGGGTCTGTGTCAGAGAACCCAAGAAAACACTCAAGGGCCAATCCAAATTCAGATCTCCACAAAAAGTCATACAGTGCCACGACAAATCCGCCACATTGGACGATGGAAAGAGATGGTCCCACGATGATCTCGTGAAAATAACCAATGACACCTGCAGACCGAGCACTTCCAAAAACAATTACAATGACACTTGGTCAAGGGAGAATGTGAAGGGAACAAACAACGACACATACAGACCCAGTACATCCACAGACTCATATGATGGCGTATGGTCAAGAAATGAACCCATTCCTGAGGAGACACACCACCTCAAGCATACAAAAAACTACGAACACTGCCACCACGATGAAGAAAGATCTGCCAGGAGTCTGTCGAAAAGGAATCGCAAGACCATCCGGAACTTCAGCAACAATTTCATCTACTATTGACTATAATGTCAACTTACGTTAATTTCCCTCAGCCAATCCTCCCACCCCACTTTTCCTTGTTCTTTTCCAAACTCTCCGCCCCTCGCTTTCCCATAGGTAAGGAGATGTTATAATGTTAATGCATCACTCCGTTCCACCTGGAATGGAGAATGCTTTCCCCCCCAGGTTCCACCACAGAACGCCTTATGACATTTCCCAGCTGGCAGCCCTTGCCTCCGGGGGCCGTGAAATAAAGGTCATCCTTCACTTACTTACGCCTCAGTATTTATTTCACAGGCTCACAGTGCATAAACCCTGCGCTTCCTCTGCTGGCTAGGCAGGACGGCCTCCTGGCTTCCAGGCTCAGAGGGCATAACCCCTGCACTTCCTCTGCTGGCTAGGTAGGATGGCCTCCTAGCTTCCAGGCTCACAGGGCATACACCCTGTCCTGCGCTTCCTCTGCTGGCGAGGCAGTATGGCCTCCTGGCTTCCCGGCTCGCAGGGCCTAAACCCTGCGCTTCCTCTGTTGGCGAGGCAGGACGGCCTCCTGGCTTCCAGTGTCACAGGGCATAAACCCTGCGCTTCCTCTGCTGGTTAGGCAGGACGGCCTCCTGGCTTCCAGGCTCACAGGGCCTAACCCCTGCGCTCCCTCTGCTGGCTAGGCATGACGGCTTCCAGGCTCGCAGGGCATACACCCTGGCTTCCTCTGCTGGCTAGGCAGGACGGCCTCCTGGCCTCCAGGCTCACAGGGCATAACCCCTGCGCTTTCTCTGCTGGCTAGGCAGGACGGCCTCCTGGCTTCCAGTGTCACAGTGCATAAACCCTGCGCTTCCTCTGCTGGCTAGGCAGGACAGCCTCCTGGCTTCCAGTGTCACAGGGCATAAACCCTGTGCTTCCTCTGCTGGCTAGGCAGGACGGCCTCCTGACTTCCAGGGTCACAGGGCATAACCCCTGCACTTCCTCTGCTGGCTAGGCAGGACGGCCTCCTGGCTTCCAGGGTCACAGGGCATAACCTCTGCGCTTCATCTGCTGGCTAGGCAGGACAGCCTCCTGGCTTCCAGGCTCACAGGGGATACACCCTGCGCTTCCTCTGCTGGCTAGGCAGGACAGCCTCCTGGCTTCCAGGCTCACAGGGGATACACCCTGCGCCTCCTCTGCTGGCTAGGCAGGATGGCCTCCTGGCTTCCAGGGTCACAGGGCATAACCCCTGCGCTTGCTCTGCTGGCTAGGCAGGATGGCCTCCTGGCTTCCAGGGTCACAGGGCATAACCTCTGCGCTTCATCTGCTGGCTAGGCAGGACAGCCTCCTGGCTTCCAGGCTCACAGGGGATACACCCTGCGCTTCCTCTGCTGGCTAGGCAGGACGGCCTCCTGGCTTCCAGGCTCGCAGTGCATAACCCCTGCGCTTGCTCTGCTGGCTAGGCAGGACGGCCTCCTGGCTTCCAGGGTCACAGAGCATAACCCCTGCGCTTCATCTGCTGGCTAGGCAGGACGGCCTCCTGGCTTCCAGGCTCACAGGGGATACACCCTGTGCTTCCTCTGCTGGCTAGGCAGGACGGCCTCCTGGCTTCCAGGGTCACAGAGCATAACCCCTGCGCTTCATCTGCTGGCTAGGCAGGACGGCCTCCTGGCTTCCAGGCTCACAGGGGATACACCCTGTGCTTCCTCTGCTGGCTAGGCAGGACGGCCTCCTGGCTTCCAGGGTCACAGGGCATAACCCCTGCACTTCCTCTGCTGGCTAGGTAGGATGGCCTCCTAGCTTCCAGGCTCACAGGGCATACACCCTGTCCTGCGCTTCCTCTGCTGGCGAGACAGGACGGCCTCCGGGCTTCCAGGCTCGCAGGACCTAAACCCTGGCTTCCTCGGCTGGCTAGGCAGGACAGCCTAATGGCTTCCAGGGTCACAGGGCATAACCCCTGCGCTTCCTCTGCTGGCTAGGCAGGACGACCTCCTGGCGTCCATGCAGAAAAGACTAGGGGGTCTACTTAAAACGCTTTTAGTGAACCATTTTGTATTGACATTATTATTTTCAAAATGCGTTCACCCAAAAAATGCACTACTCAGAGATAGTTATATTGTTTAAAAAGAGCCCTCATTTACTCTTCTGAAATTAGTTTAATCCTGCAGTTCCTGCAGAAAAATTCCAACACATACGCCCTTATTCTGCTATTTCAGGTTCTCACTGAGGGTGTGCAACGTTTTTCTTCATCCGGAGGAATTTTGCAGAGTTCCCGGGTTACGTTTCACAGTTCCCAGGGATCAATATTTGAAGCGTACATATTATTTCTTTGACAGATTCTTGGCGTGAGAGATTGTTGTTTTAGGAAATCTATCTAAGTGATAGCAGCAGACATCCGTTGGCAAACCTTGATTTCTAGACACATTTGGGCAAAGATCCATCAACGAACCCTGCTTTTGGAGTACAATTGGAGCGTCTGTGGGCCCGGGTGGAGCCAGCCTCAACTCGAGGGTAGTTTTTTGTCAAGCATTGGCAATGCCAACAGTTTCAGCTTTTGTGGTGGGACACTTTTGTTGTTGATCTTGCAATTTTCGCCCAGT
Source organism: Ambystoma mexicanum (assembly GCF_040938575.1). NCBI lineage: Eukaryota > Metazoa > Chordata > Amphibia > Caudata > Ambystomatidae > Ambystoma > Ambystoma mexicanum. The sequence continues at coordinate 419,149,913 of NC_090930.1, read as the reverse complement.
CCCCCATAGTCGGGTTATGCCCTTCAGTTTTCCCCTGGGATTTTGTGTAGGTATGGGAAAGTTATTTAAAAGGCACTGCCTAAGTGGTATTAGCTGGCCATTGATGGCAGCAGGTGCAAAATGGTGGAGTACTCAGGCATCTAATAGCCGTGCCTGGAAAATTCTGAATACATATACACAAGCCAAAACGGTTGGCTTTGCTAATGATTGATTTTAACAGGACTTCAGTGAAGGACATGCATAGTGCTTATAAATCGAGTGGCTGGAGGCAGACCTGGTTAAAACAAAAAAAACAATAGCAGGCCCTTTGAGTGCAAAGTTTGACGGTAAGGCTTAATTAAAGTGTGCTCAAAGACTTCCCACAAGGAGGTGTTTTTGGGTGGCGAGGGGCCTGGGCTGGGTGGGAATGGTCATAGGGATTAGCATGGCTATGGGCAGTCAATGGGTTGGCAAATAATCAAACAACTCTTTCAAGCTGTGTGTCCCTCCTCACGTGCCATTCCTCCCTAACTGTACTTTAATGCATTCGTTTTGGCTTACAGGTGACTCTGCCACCGAATAGTCACATTTAAAATGATGATGTAAAGCATTAGAACAACGAGCATCTTTTTACATTTCCACACCTTACTAGGGGATGATAAACTGGCATTTGCTGGGACGTGCATTTTAACGCCAATCACTAAAAATAAACACACCGTTACAGATTTTCGTTCATGTGCGTGTAAGTGTCAAATGCATATGCATACGCCAATAACAATCATGACACACAGGCATGTGCGTAGCAGCATTCCGTCCACTGCCAATGTCCTCAACCTGAAATCAAGTCACCCATGTGAACCAGAGAACTTGCAGAAAAGTGTCCCCTCTCATTCTGTACCTGGCTATGTCCGCTAACACTAAAAGGGTAAGGTAAGGCAGTTCATGCAAGGTTCCTCCCACTTTAATAATAGTGTGCTTTCATTGCCAAATGTAATAGTACTCATTTTATCGACCAGAAGGTTAAACAGCTTAGTCAGTTATTTTGTAATTCAATCTTGGGAAGTGCCACTATTTACACATTAAAGTTTCACTTCACACTGAAAAAAAGGTATTACCATTACGCAACTGAACGGTACTCATTCTGTTTGCATTGAAACATGGTCAGATTTGAGCCCACGACTGTGCGGTCATACCTGGTTGCTACAGATAATATGAATTCATTAGCCCATTGAACTACTTTAACAAGCTTGACTAAATGTCACTGTTCCCATCTGTCACATGGATGTGTTATTCATGTTTACTTTATCCTCACATCAGGCCAATTACATGGTTTCGTTTTTTATACCTTGCAAAATAATGCAACCTTTTTGCATGATAATGCATCAATCTGAACCCAAGTGGTTCTTGTTTTTGGTGAACACAATCCCATTGTGACTGAAGCCAGCGCAGGACAAGGCCACAGTGATGTGCGCCACAGTACCGCAGGAGACACTGGCTGGTTGATACGTCGCATGTTGCACGCAGCGTATCCTTTAAAAACGGAGAATCGCACACTCGGCTGCAAAGCCTGCGCAGGACAATGCCGCAGTGTTGAGCGCCGCAGGTGTTTGGTAACAAAGGGGTAGCGGCACAGAGTGCGAGTACGCTCCACAGCCGTCGACCAGCAGCAACCGGAAGGGGTAGTGGCACAGAGTGAGAGTATGCAGTGCAGCCGCCGACCAGCAGCGACCGTAAGGGTAGCAGCACAGAATGTGAGAACGCCGTCGACCAGCAGCGACTGTAATGTAAGTAAGGTGCGGACAGTGCGAGCAGCCACTTCTGCTCTCTACTGAACTGCCCAAGCTTTGTGCATACTTACACCTTTACACCTGACTTACCGTACTCTGTCCCTGTGCAACCTCAGGCTTCCACTACCCTCTGCTACTGTGTCTCTGCTATTTCACCAGGCTCTCTCCCACTCTCTAGGTCTCCATTCCACTGTTGTTACTGTTGCTGCTGTGCCTCTGCTGTTCCACTAGGCTCTCTCCCACTTTCTAAGTCCCCATTCCACTGTTCCTAAGTCCCCATTGTTACTGTTGTTACTGTGTCTCTGCTGCTCCACTAGGCTTTCTCCCACTCTCTACGTCCCCATGCCTTTGTTGTTACTGCTGTTCCTGTGTCTCTACTGTTCCACTAGGCTCTCTCCCACTCTCTAAGTCCCCATTCCACTGTGGTTATTTGGTTATTGATGTTACTGTGCCTCGCCCCTCCCTTATTGTGTGACCTGCCATGCTCCTTTTTGTGTTTCCCTACAGTTGTGCTCCCTGTGTGAACCCCCCACCCTCCTCCTGCGCAGCCTGCGGTGCATGGTACTGAACTGTGTCCTTCTCCTTCTGTCTCTCTCTCTCTCTCTCTCTTTCTCTCTCTCTCTTTCTCTCTTTCTCTCTCTCTCTCTCTCTCTCTCTCTCTCTCTCTCTCTCACTCTCTCTCTCTCTATCTTCCTCCAACTTTTCTCCTTGCACCCCCTATGCCCAGGCCTCCCTATTGCTGATACCTACATCAGTGATTCCTCCAGACAGACTCTCACCAACATTCTCTTTGTCGTCCCCTCTCCTGACCTATGGACCCCTCATATGGTCTCTTTTCTCTCTCCTATCTCCTTTTCTCCCATTAATGGTGGATCATGGTGGATCCCGGTGGAGGCCCTCTTGGCATCTTTCCACTGCTCCAAAACCATTATTGATGTCTGTCGGAATGAGACCCTCTTTGTCCAGGGCCCTCAGCCCAATCTCCTCCTTTTTGATAGGCACTTCCTGTGTCTTATCAACGTCCTCCCTTCTCCTGCTACCCCATCTAACACCTCTCTGGCTCCTTTGCCACCTCCTTCCTCCACTGCCTCTCTGGCACCTTCCTCTTCCTCCTCTCTGATCCCCTTGCCACCCCTGTCTCTTGCCTATGCCCACTCTAGGGACCCTCTATAACCTCTGCTGGGTGTACCTTCCTCCTGTAACCCACCCCGGAAGTCCTTCAAATATGGCAACCTGTTCCACATCGCTACTCTCAACTCTCCCTCTGCTGTCAAACACTCCTATGACATCTGCTGCCTCCTTGAAGACCTTGACCTGGATGTCCTTGCTCTCACTGAGACATGATTCACAGCCAGCTCTGTCACAAGTTTTGACACTCTCCTCCCGGAGCGATGCAAGTTCCTCTCCGAGCCCAGAACCTACCGGCCCGGTGGTGCAGTGGCCCTGATCTCTCCTGAATGGGTCCCTGCTTCTGTCATTCCTACACAGGTCTACTCCTTCTTTGAATGCCTGGTCTGAAGGCTCTCTATCACTCCTGGCCTCTGTCTGACTGTGGCCACCATCTACAGTCCACCTGGTCAGGCCACCCTCTTCCTCTCTGAATGGGCTGACCTCTCCTCATCTCTCCTTGCCTCTACTTCTCAAGCTTCTCCTCGTCGGAAACTTCAGAATCCACCTGGATACTTCGAATCCCTCCTCTGGGCTCTTCCTTTGTGACTCTCTCTCCATCCATTCTTCCCTCTGGTCCGACATACTCTGCTGGTCACACCTTGGATGCTCTCATCTCCGCAGACATCCCCCTCTCTAACCCTCTCACCACTTCTCTCTCATGGACTGACCACTTTCTGCTCTCCTCCCACCTGACAATTTGTGTCTCACATGCAAAGCCTACCCCAGCACTGCCAACTTCCTTCTCAGTCGTTCTGCCCATGAAGCGAGTGTCAGTGGTCACCTTTGCCTCTACATTCTCTGCTCCTCCTACTCTTGCAGCTGACTCACACTCGCACACAGCCCTCTATAACCTGCATCTTTCTATCTCCAACACTCTGGACGTCCATGCCCCTGTGATAATAAACCGGCTGAAGCCTAGCTGTAACGCTCACCTGGTTCCCTCGGAGGCGCGGGTCTTGGCAGGGCGATGCAACCGTCTTCAGTGTCAGGCGTAGGATACGTTTGGCTCCCGGATTCGGCCCCTTTCTCACCGAAAATTTAACCTGAAGGGTGAGGTGTCTTAAATAGGTAAATGCTAGGCTCTCCATCCTGCGTCTCAGGCAGGGGCGCTGAGTCCAGTTACTTCACTGGATATGAGTTCAGCCTCTTAATTGCAGAGGGTAAGTTGAGAGCGATGCCGCCGTGTGCTGCACGAGCGTGACTTGTAAGTATAAAAGTTCCCTTTAGGTTGCTCTCTTCAAATGTCTTATCTCCTTAATGTCTGTCTTTTCCCTTTCAGATGCTGTCGGTGCCGAAGAAGATGCTCCCCACAGGTTCGTGGCAGAGAGCGTAACAAGATGATGGGCATACGAAAGCACGTAAGTAGAAAGGCTGCTCTAGGGCTGTAGAATGCACCTTAATGTCTCTTTTGTCTTTACAGGTGCCGGAATGCAGCGCGAGCAGAGTTGGAGCGAGCGTAACACAAGTAAGCAGTTTTTGTAACTAAGCGTTACTAACCAATGTTCTTTGTCTTTGCAGGCCCGATGCCGTACGAGATATGCAGAAAAAACGCCTTGAATGCTGCCGATGGATCGGGTAAGTTGAACCGCCAACTCTGCCTTTGCCTAACCTGTGCCTTTTGTTTTGCAGGAGCTGCTGAAGACTGAGGATAGGTTCCCAGCAGGTAATTTTCGTATTCACAGGATCCGGAACTGAAGATTCACTGGAGCTGACACGGTGAGCGTCCTGCTGCAGATGCAGAATAACGCGAAGCACCTTGCATCAATCAGGCGTGGTTTAAATAGTCCATAGGAGTGCTTAGGTGTCTTCTTCCACAGCCTCGCCCAGACAAAAGAGTTCCTGCTTCCAGAAGAAGTCCAGCATCAATGATCCAGGGAGTGGTGCCTGCCCCACCCAGAAGGAAAAGTAGTCCCTGCCAGAAGAGAGTGAAACATCATCTTGCTGGTAAGTAAGCAGCATGGTCTGCTGCAGGTAGGTCCACCCAAGCACTCTCACACTTGTTATGAGCCCGGCGCTTCCTGTGCCGGGACGGGTCCATGCTATGAGCCTGGCACCACCGGTGCCAGGACAAGGTCCAAAAGGTCCCTATTGGGACTTGCTGGTGCCGATAGTATATGTTATGAGCCTGCTTCCAAGGATGTTGGGCAGGTCCTGACTCCTTGGAAGCAGTGGTCATGACAGCACCCCCCCTCAAGGCCCCTCCCAAATTTGTCTTCTCCGGGGGTTTCGGTTTATCAGGAAAAGTTCGATGGAATTTCTTAACCAGACGGGGTGCATGAACATGTTCTGACGGTTCACAAGATCGTTCCTGGGGGCCATAACCTTTCCAGTATAATTTTGATTTGGAAATCTTGGAGTCTAAGATGTCTTGTATTTCGAATTCCAGTTCTCCGTCCACAAGAATGGGGTCTGGAGATTTCGTCAAACGGGTTCCAGGTTGCAAGGGTTTTAGTAGAGAAACGTGGAAAACTGGATGTATTTTCATATGGGCAGGTAGGCCCAATTTAACTGCCACTGGATTAATTATGGCAGTGATTGGGTAAGGTCCCAGGTATCGTGGATTGAAAGTACGCGGTCCTTTTAGCGGTAGATGTTTGGTGGATAACCAGACTTGATCTCCCACAAGATATTGAGGAGCTTCCTTTCGATGTATGTCCGCACACTTCTTGTATTGTTCCTTGGCCCGCTTAAGGTGAGACGTGGCCTCTTTAAAGGCTTGAGTGATTGTAGAATGCAGATGATCTACAGCGGGTGTCCCAAGATTTTGAGGTGGATCAAGATTTGAAGTGCGAGGGTGGAGTCCATATAAAAGAAAAAAAGGAGTTTTTCCGGTTCCGGCATGGACTGAATTATTATAAGCGTACTCCGCAATCCAGAGAATGTCTTTCCAAGTGTCCTCCGACTGTTGTAACATGCAGCGCAGATACTGTTCCAGGGTCTGGTTGGTCCTCTCGGTCTGCCCGTCGGTCTGGGGATGGTGGCTGGTTGAAAGCCTTACGTCAATTTGGGCTAGGCGACAACAACTCCGCCAGAAGTGGGAAATAAATTGACTTCCTCTATCTGAGATTAAAACTGAAGGAAAGCCGTGCAACCGAACGATGTTTTCGAGGAACTCTCGAGCCAGAATTGAAGCTGTAGGTAACCCTTTCAATGGGATAAAATGGGCCATCTTCGAGAATAGGTCCACAATCACTAAGATTGTATTAAATCCCGAGCATGGTGGTAAATCCGTGATGAAGTCCATGGAGAGAGTATGCCATGGCTGTGGAGGAATGTCTATTGGATGTAAGAGACCTGCTGGCTTCTCCTTCCGGCTTTTGCTTTGAGCGCACACACCACAGGAATTTATGAAATTTTTAATGTCTTTTCTCCAAGACGGCCACCAGAAATGTCTTTTTATCTTTTCCGACGTTTTGGCAATGCCGGGATGCCCTTCCATTAAGGAGTCATGGTAACAAGAGATCACCTGTCTTTGTAAATCGGTGCATGGTAGATATAATCTTCCTCGAAAGTATAGTAAGTTCTTATCCATTGTGAAATCTTTTCCCTTGAGTTGCCAGTCTTGCACTTCTTCTGGAGTCAGAAGTTCTTTAACCTTAGCTTCAAGGTCTTCAATGGTTTGTGCACTTATCAAACCCAGGATTCTCTGCTCCGGAATTATGGGTACTGGTTCAGGATTGGTCGTGAGTTCACCTACTGCAATTCGGGAGAGAGCATCTGCTTTACCATTCTTGTTGCCTGGTCGGTAAGTTATCACAAAGTCGAATTCGGCAAAGAATAATGCCCAGCGAAGTTGTCTAGATGATTGAGCTTTGGCTGACTTAAGGTACTGTAAATTACGATGATCCGTGATGATGGTGACTGTGTGTCGGGCTCCCAGGAGATAATGCCGCCAGGCTTTAAAGGCGGACTTAATAGCCAAAAGTTCCTTATCTGTAATACTGTAGTTGATTTCGGGAGCTGAAAATTTGCGGGACCAGAATGCTACTGGGTGTAACTGGTTTGTTTCTGGGTCTCTTTGCGAGAGCACTGCTCCCATTGCGAGACTGGAGGCATCAGTCTCCACGATATAGGGAAGCTCCGGGCGAGGATGTTTTAAAACTGGAGCCGAGGTGAATTTTGTTTTTAGTTCCTGAAAAGCTTGTTCCGCCTCCGTAGACCACTCGAAACGTTTATTCTTTCTGAGAAGGGCAGTAATGGGTTGGACTACTTGAGAAAAATCAGGAATAAACCTACGATAAAAGTTGGCGAAGCCCAACATGCTTTGAACTCCTTTCACAGACGTTGGTGAGGGCCACTTACTGATAGCGTCCACTTTTCTTGAGTCCATGTGGACTCCATTAGGTGACAAAATAAATCCCAAAAATTCGACCTCCGTGACATGAAAAACGCATTTCTCCAGCTTTGCAAAAAGTCTGTGTTTTCGGAGCCTCTCCAGTACTGCTGTGACGTGTTTTCGATGATCCGCCTCAGAGGACGAGTAGACCAGAATGTCATCAATATAGACAACAACACATACGTCGATGAGCTCTCTGAGGACGTCATTCATAAAATACTGAAAAGCAGCCGGTGCGTTGCATAACCCAAAGGGCATTACTTGATACTCGAACAGTCCATATTTAGTACGAAAGGCCGTCTTCCATTCGTTGCCCTCTTTTATTCGTACTAAATGGTAAGCTCCTCTGAGGTCCAGCTTTGTGTAGATACAGGCACTTTTAACTTGGTCAAGAAGTTCAGGGATCAATGGTAACGGATATCTGTTCTTAATCGTAATCTGGTTCAGGGCACGGTAATCTATACATGTTCTCAGGTCTCCTTCCTTTTTTGGAACGAAGAACAAAGCTGAAGAGGCTGGGGACTTCGAAGGACGGATGAATCCATTAGCCAGGTACTGGTCCAAATACTGCCTCAGGTGAAGATTTTCAGGTTCTGTGAGGGCATAAATTTGACTGCACGGAGGAGTGGATCCCGGAACCAAGTCTATCTGGCAGTCGTATGTTCTGTGAGGAGGCAGCGAATTAGCTTGATCTTTTCGAAAGACATCCTGAAATTCCCGGTATTCAGGAGGCAGGTGATGACTCTCAGAAGTAGTTGCTACTAGCTTAGTGGTAGACTGAGTATAACAGGTAGGAGCGCATTCTGGAAACCTGATTGTCTTTGCTCGCCAATCGATTTGGGGATTGTGTTTCTCCAACCAAGGGATTCCCAGGATAACTTGAAACTGCGGAGCCTTGATCACATCAAACACGATCTTCTCTTGATGTCCATCTTGGCTTACCAACGTCACTTCCATGGTGGTGTGAGTTACTGGCCCGGAAGCTATTTCTGTACCATCCACGGTGGTGATGACGTCTTTCACCGTCTTAGGACAAAGAGATAGATTCATCCTGGCGGCCAATTCACAGTCCACGTAATTGCCGATTGCGCCACTATCAATGTATGCTTTAATGGCATGCATACCATTGGGTTGTTCTGGACACACGAGGACCATGGGCATGATGAAATGCGAGGTCAAAGAACTGGTTTTAAGGCTCGGCAAGCGGACCTCTACACTTGTCGGGCGAGGTCGTTTTCCGACTCTGAACCTTTGGCACCTTTATCGGAAGCTCCTACTATCTTCTTCCTTGGTTTCACGGGGCAATCTTGAAGGAAATGCCCTGAGTTTCCACAATAGAGGCACAATTGCAGTTGTCTTCTCCTTTCCCTTTCCTTTTGGGTTAGAGGTCCTTTCACAACCCCAATCTGCATGGGTTCCACGGTATCATTTCCTTTAGCGGAACTCTGTGGTCTTGAAAAAGTTCGAGTCTCAATTCTGGAACGATCGGCTTTTCGATTTTGTATTCTATGATCCAATTGAACCACCAGATCAATGTATTCGGAACAGTCTTGTGGAGGATTCACCACCTGAGCCAGAACGTCTTTGAGTTCTCCACGCAGGCCTCTGTAGAAAAGGGTGATCCTCTTATCCTCAGGCCATCCGGTTTCAACCACTAGTCTATTGAATGATGCAATGTAGGCCAGAAGAAATTGATTGCCCTGTCGTAGTGAAAGAAGTTCATTGTCCAGGGCCTGTCCCTGAGAATGTCTTGCGAACAATCTTTCCATACTAGCTTGGAAGTCCTGGAAATTGTAAAGAATTGGGTTATCCTGAGTCACTAAAGGAATAGACCAATCTGCGGCACTGCCACTAAGATATGAGAGCACAAAGGCCACCTTAGGCTGGTCCGTTGGGAAAGCGGCAGGTCTACACAAAAAGTGCAAACGACACTGATTGATGAACACAGCATATCTTTTCGGATCACCTGAAAAGCGTTCGGGCGGGGCCAGAGGTACATTTCCTGGTAGATTAATTTGTACCGGATTAGAGGAAGTCGTTGGAGCATGGCTCCCCCCAGGGGTAGGCAGAGGAGTTTGTCCCGCTTGGGCTTGCAACAATTGCCTAGCCAAATCGTCTGTTCGTTCCTTAGAAACCACTAACTCCCTCCTTAGGGCATTTGTTTCCTGGCGCGCTGCGTGTACTTCTGCCCTCAACTCCCCGAGCAACTGGGCCAATTGGTCCGTGTCTGAAGTTTCCATTGCGCCTGGGCGGGAAATATGTGGTATGGCTTCGCGTTCTGTAACGCTCACCTGGTTCCCTCGGAGGCGCGGGTCTTGGCAGGGCGATGCAACCGTCTTCAGTGTCAGGCGTAGGATACGTTTGGCTCCCGGATTCGGCCCCTTTCTCACCGAAAATTTAACCTGAAGGGTGAGGTGTCTTAAATAGGTAAATGCTAGGCTCTCCATCCTGCGTCTCAGGCAGGGGCGCTGAGTCCAGTTACTTCACTGGATATGAGTTCAGCCTCTTAATTGCAGAGGGTAAGTTGAGAGCGATGCCGCCGTGTGCTGCACGAGCGTGACTTGTAAGTATAAAAGTTCCCTTTAGGTTGCTCTCTTCAAATGTCTTATCTCCTTAATGTCTGTCTTTTCCCTTTCAGATGCTGTCGGTGCCGAAGAAGATGCTCCCCACAGGTTCGTGGCAGAGAGCGTAACAAGATGATGGGCATACGAAAGCACGTAAGTAGAAAGGCTGCTCTAGGGCTGTAGAATGCACCTTAATGTCTCTTTTGTCTTTACAGGTGCCGGAATGCAGCGCGAGCAGAGTTGGAGCGAGCGTAACACAAGTAAGCAGTTTTTGTAACTAAGCGTTACTAACCAATGTTCTTTGTCTTTGCAGGCCCGATGCCGTACGAGATATGCAGAAAAAACGCCTTGAATGCTGCCGATGGATCGGGTAAGTTGAACCGCCAACTCTGCCTTTGCCTAACCTGTGCCTTTTGTTTTGCAGGAGCTGCTGAAGACTGAGGATAGGTTCCCAGCAGGTAATTTTCGTATTCACAGGATCCGGAACTGAAGATTCACTGGAGCTGACACGGTGAGCGTCCTGCTGCAGATGCAGAATAACGCGAAGCACCTTGCATCAATCGGGCGTGGTTTAAATAGTCCATAGGAGTGCTTAGGTGTCTTCTTCCACAGCCTCGCCCAGACAAAAGAGTTCCTGCTTCCAGAAGAAGTCCAGCATCAATGATCCAGGGAGTGGTGCCTGCCCCACCCAGAAGGAAAAGTAGTCCCTGCCAGAAGAGAGTGAAACATCATCTTGCTGGTAAGTAAGCAGCATGGTCTGCTGCAGGTAGGTCCACCCAAGCACTCTCACACTTGTTATGAGCCCGGTGCTTCCTGTGCCGGGACGGGTCCATGCTATGAGCCTGGCACCACCGGTGCCAGGACAAGGTCCAAAAGGTCCCTATTGGGACTTGCTGGTGCCGATAGTATATGTTATGAGCCTGCTTCCAAGGATGTTGGGCAGGTCCTGACTCCTTGGAAGCAGTGGTCATGACACTAGCTCCAAGTGCAACTCTTGGTATGACTTTGACCTTGCTGCCCTGAAACGCAAGTGCAGGATGGCTGAGAGGAAGTGTAGGGCTTTGGGTGCATCCTCTGACAAACTGGCCTACCACCTGCTCCAAAGGCAATATAGACTCTCTGTCTTCTCCAAGAAGAGAGCCCGCATCAATGCAACCTCTAACAAGACAGCCAAACTCTAAAATCTACAGGGAGCTGGACAATCCTACTGCAGTCTCCACCTCTCCTGTCCCCTCCCAGGCCCTCTGCATGGCGCTGGCTTCTCATTTCCCCACTAAAACTCAGGACATCCTGACCTCACTTTCCCCTTCCTCTCCCTCTACCTCTCTCAGGCCTCCTTTGGGCGCCTCTGCTTCTCCTCTTTCTTTTTCCTCCTTCTTTCTCTCGACACATGATGATGTTTCAAGACAGGTGCAATCAATGAAAGTTTAATCTAAACAGGTGCTCCCTTGCTCTTGCAGAACCACCAAGGACCACATTGACACCAGTGGCATAACACAAAATGTGGGGGCCCCCCTGCGAGCCATGCTGAGGGGGCCCCCCAACTCGGCAACAAATCACGGGTTGCGCCACACTCTGGGCCGGCCTAGACTGTCACGCTTGCACAATACGCATGAACGTGCTGCTGAAGGGGTATGCCGCACACTGCACTAGGAAAAAGATATAAATATGTGTTTTAATGCAATATACAGCACACTTTCTGAGATAAATTGGCTATAAAGCCAGAGTGTTTGCAATTGTTTTGTAGGGTAACACAATCCAATACATGCAAGTCACCAACAGTGCACAGGAACATTAATGCTTCCAACTGGCTGCACAATGTAGACCAGTGTAAACACGTAATAACATTATAGTACAGAATGCCAGGCCACATTTAGACATACCTAGACTGTTTTCAGCAAAATGCCAGTCAAAGCAATAACACTCATCAAGAAGAGAGCACACAATAAAGCATGTGTCTCCATGGCCTCGAACAACACGGCCAAACTCTTTAAAATCTGCAAGGAACTGGTCAATTCTGTTGTGGTCTATACCTCTTCTGTTCCCTCCCATGGCCTCTGTACAGCTCTGGCCTCTCATTTCTCTGCTAAATCTCAGGACATCCTGTCCTCTATGTGCTCTTCCTCTCTCGGCCCATTTTGGCCATCTCTTCTCTCCTCCTCCTTTTTCCTCTTTCTCTCTGACAACACCTGACGAGGTTTCTAGACAAGTCCGATCTATGAAAGTGTCGTCCAAACAGGTGCTCCGCTGCTCCTCCAGAACCATCAAAGCCCATATTGACACCCTCGCTCCAGCCTTGACCGATTTCTGTAATCACTCTTTCGCTACTGCAATGTTCCCCTCTCCCTTTGAGCACTCCCTTGTGCACCCACTCCTCAAGAAGCAGTCTGCTGATCCTACCTGCGGGAAAACTATCGCTCAATCTCCACCTTTCCTGAGCAAACTCTTGGAAAAGCTTGCCATCTCCCAGCTTACTCTCCACACTGAATCTGTTGGTTGTCTCCATGACCATCAGTCTGGCTTCAGAGCTGCCAGAGGCATGGAAACTGCTCTCCTTAACACCTGTGCTGCTCTCTAACCTTGATTCCAGCATTCCTTCTATTCTCATCCTTCATCTTTCCTCTGCTTTCGACAGGGTCAACATCGCCATCCTGATCAATCGACTCTGTGAGAACCTGGGCATCACAGATCAGACCCTAGAGTGACTGACCTACTTCCACTTGGACCGCCACTCCGCTCCCAGGTCGATTGTGGCCACCTCTCTCTACCTGTGGCATTCCCCAGGGCTCTATCCTCTCACGCTGGTTTTTCAACCTCTACTTGGCCACTTTGGCCTCCCTGATCTCTACCTTATCCTCTAACGTTCAGTGTTGTGCGGATGACTCAGCTTTCCTTCAGGCTCCCCTCATCCTCCTCTCCTCTCTTGCTCATTCCTGACTGTCTATCCACGATTCAGGATTGGTGCGCCTCCAACAATCTCTGCCTTAATGCCAGTAAGACAGAGATCCTTCTCATTGGGACCCTTGCCACTGTGTTTCCTCTCTCACTATAGCAGACCACCTTGGGCCCTCTTCCTTTGCCTTCCTGCGAGGCAAAAAACCTTGGTGTCATCTTCAACGCCACACTCTCTTTCTCTCCTAACATCTCGGACATCACCAAGACGTCCCACTACCAGCTGCTCCTCCTCAAAGGGACTCTTCCCTTTCTCACTCTCCACCAGAAGCTCACTGTCTCTAAGCTGGACTACTGCAACAGCCACTTTCTCAATCTGTCTTCCTCTAGTCTCCTTCATATGCAAATAATCCAGAACAGGACTGCAAGACTTAGCCTTGGCCTCAAGCCCTGGGATTGTATTTCTCCAGCCCTGAAATCTCTCCACTGGCTGCAAGGATCAAGTTCAAGAACCTTTGCATTGCCCACAAGGCTTTCTGGGGCCAGTGCCAACACTAAATCCAATGCCCTCTTCCAAAAAACCTTCTTTCTCTAACCCTTCACTCAGCTACCTCCAACTCTCTAAGGCTTAGACATTTCTCCAGGCAGAGAGTGGGGGTAGACCTCTCTCCTCTGCTGGTGCCTCCAACTGGAATGGCCTCCCTGCCCCTCTCAAACTTGAGGCGGACAACCTGAAGTTTCGGAAGCAGCTAAAAGCTTTCCTCTTCTCTGCTGCTTTCGCTCTCTCTCCCCCCCCCGCTGACCTACCTGACCTACATGTCTGCTGTACTGACTGGCTGCTTGGCTACCCTCAGAGTCTCTCTGAGTCCAGGCTCTTTCTTGATTGGTCACCCTTGCACTGCCTCCGGGCCTACCATGCACTTAGGGGCTGTAACTGTAACCCTACAGTCCATTGTTCTCCTTGCACAACCAATAGCTGCTCTGCCCTGGCTGCACTTACTGAGAGCATTGCTGCCCTGTTTTCCCCTCCCCTCTCACTTGCACTTCCCTGCTCCCTTTTCCCTTGCACTTCTCGTTCTCACAATGACACAAGGCCTAGTGAGATTGTTTGTCTTGTCCTCCCTCTATCATCCCTCCCTTGTGTACACTTGTGTACAGGCGCATTATAAATGACTTCAATCACATCATATCATTTTATCACAGATGCCCAGAAAAATATACAATGCCGCAGTAAGAAATGGCTAGACTGGCAGCACCCAAATGCCAATCTAGCCAGGTAATTAAAGTTAGCAGGACTACTTTATCAGAAATGTCCAGTTAAAGGAAAGTCACACCAAACTGAGGAATGACTAGACTGGCTAAATCAAAATGCCTCTCTAGCCACTAATACCACATATCATGCCTGCTTAGCCTGGACATGGACAACCATTATGATTTATCACACAATCCTGCCCCCTCACACATCCACTCTCCCTCCCACCCACCACCCCAACCTCCACAATCAGCTCCTTGGCCCAGAATTACCTCTGCGTCCCTCTTCTTTGTCCCAGAGCTTTCGTATGAGGCTCCTTGCCTCATAGGTAAGTACTGGGATGAGGAACAGTGGGACTAGGAGTGATGAAGATTACAGGTAGCTAAATCAGGCATTACCTCCATGTACCTCTACCTCTTCCCAGTACTTTTGTATGAGGCAGAGTGCCTCGAACACACGTACTGCCTCGTATATAAGTACTGGGACGAGGAAGAATAGGGCTAGGAGTAAGCAAGGCATTAAACACAAGTAGTAGCGCAACACCATTGAGTTGACTGGGCTTCAGCACTACCCCCCCTGACATTTTGGGCTATATTGACTCAACTTGGCTAACCTTTAGAGCAGTTGCCAGACTGAACAGGACACAGATTTTAAACGGCACCTGGTTTTTGCTGTTAACAAGAACCCAGCAATTACCAACGTAAAGCATTTCACTGTTAGTACCTGCATTCAAATTCCACATTGTTTAGGCGATTGAAATCGTGATGTGGGTTTAGTACTTGCATGCCAGGGGAGTGATTGGAAGGGTAGAGAGGGAACAGGAGACTTATAGGAGAGAGCTAACTGCTTGTAACATTGAATCTGCACTAGAATAGTCTCATTAAAATGCGTAAATAATTTGGATGCGCCCACACAAATAAGTTTCCCCCTCCCCACCGCATGTGAAGCTAGCGCCTCTCCCAACATTTGAAGGGTTAGCCCCCCCGAAATGAAGGTTTTCTTGTGCCCTGTACACAAGCACACACACCATTCAACTTATACACACCCAGTCATCCACACATGTAAGTGTGCACCCTTTCACCATACACTCACACAGGTAGCCACCTATACATTTATGTGTGCACCCTTTCACCATGCAGGCACACCCCCACAGCCACCCATACATTTAAGTGTGCACCCTTTCACCATACACACACAGGCAGCCGGCTATACATTTGAGTGTGCACCCTTTCACCATAGACTCATACACGCACACCTCATGGAGTTGAGGGGGGGCCCTATTACTTAAAAAAGAAATTGGGGCTCATTCCGGGTCCAGCGGTAACCGTGCCGGTGCTACCGGCGGGTTGCCGCCAGACTCATAAAAAATTACTATGACCTGACTTCCCGGTGCCACCGTGCTATTTCAAGTCCGGCGGCTGGGAAATCAGGTGCAGGTAATTTCTTTAAACCCCAGACTCCACGGGAATGGGGACACAGAAGCACCTGCTCCATTGTTAACGGTGCCGGTACTTCTGTGACAGGTCTGCCTACCGTGGCTGCTGTGTCTGGCAGGGTCAGACCTGTCGGGCACGGCAGCCCCACCAGGCAGACCTGTAATATGCCGGTCTGGAAAAAACAGTGCCTGTAAGCTTACCAGCACCGTTGTTTCCGGACCGGCATGGTCAGAATGCGCCCCATTGTTTCTTTTTTAAGTCACTATAACTTCATTAAGAAATTATTTCAGTTAAGGACCGAACCATAATCAAAATAATTTCTTTATGATGGCTGAGTGGCTTCAAAAACAAACAATTTCTTTTTGAAGGCATAGGGTTCCCCACCCCCCCCCCCCACCCCATGACATGGAGGCCTCCAGCCTAGGGTCTTCCATGTCATGGGGTACGGGGGCCCTCAGACTTCAAAAAGAAAGTTTCTTTTTGTAGTCACTCTGCCTTCATAAAGAAATTATTTCTGTTACAGAAATGTTCTTTATGAATGCAGAGTGAATTTCAAAAGAAACTTTTTTTTTTTTTAGAAAAAAATATATATATTTTTTTTTTTACTGGGGCCCCTTCCCAGCCATGTGCTGGTGGGGCCCCCCACACCGCGGGCCCCCCCGCACCGCGGGGGCTGCGGGGGCCCCTGTTACGCCAGTGATTGACACCCCTCTCTCCTCAAGCACTCCCATGTGCACCCCCTCCTCCTAAAAAATCCTTCTGCCGATTCTACCTGCCCGGCAAACTATCGCCCAATTTCTATCACTCATTTCCTCAGCAAACCCCTGGAAAAGTTGCCTATCTCCCAGCTTACTCTCCACACATAATCTGTTGGTTGCCTCCACGACCATCAGTCTGGCTTCAGAGCAGCCAGAGGCATGGAAGCTGCTCTCCTGAACACCAGTGAAGATTTGCTCTCTAATCTTGACTCTAGATCTCCTTCTGTCCTATTTTCTTCTTGACCTTTGTTCTGCTTTCAACACAGTCAATCACTCCACCCTGATCAATCGACTTTGTGAGAACCTGGGCATCACAAATCAGGCTCCTGCGTGGCTGACCTCCTTCCTCTTGGACCGACTCTCCCAGGGTCAACTTGGGTCCTTCCTCTCCATCACCCCTCTCTATACATTTGGTGTCCCCCAGGGCTCTATCCTTCCACCCTGGCACTTCAATGTCTATCTGGCCTCTTTGGCCCACCTGAGCTCCACCTTCTCCAACTTTCAGTGTTATGCGGATGCCACTCAGCTTTCCTTCAGGCTTCCCTCAGCAGCCCTCTCTGCCTTGCTCATTCCTGACTGTCTATCCGTGATTCAGGATTAGTGTTCCTCCCATGATCTCTGCCTTAATACCAGTAAGACTGAGATCCTTCTCATTGGGACCCCTGCTCCCACTTTCCCTTTCTCACTCTGGCTGCCCTCCTTTGGCCCTCTACCCACGCCTTCCTGTAAGGCAAAAATTCTTGGTGTCATCTTCAACTCCACTCTCTCCTCACATCGCAGACATTGCCAAGAAGGCCCGCTTCCAGCTGCACCTCCTCAGAGGTATTCTACCTTTTTTCATTTTCCCCCATAAGCTCACTATCTCCAGAGCTCTGGTTCTCTCCAGGCTGGACTACTGCAACAGTCTCTTTTTCAATCTGCCTGCCTCTACTCTGTGCTCTCTGAAACTAATCCAGAACAGGACGGCAAGACGTATCGTTAGCCTCAATCCCAGGGGCCATATCTCTCCAACCCTGAAATCGCTCCACTGGTACCCAGTGGCTGCAAGGATCAAGTTCAAGACCCTCTGCATTGTCCACAAGGCTTTCTGATGCCTGGGCCCGAACGAGTTCCAACTCTCTCTTCCTAGGTACCTCCCTTCCTGAGCCCTTCGCTCAGCTACCTCCAACTCTCTAAGGGTCAGACGCTTCTCCAGACAGAGAGTGGGGGGGTAGATCTCTCTCCTCTGCAGGTGCCTCTCTCTGGAACAACCTCC
Source organism: Ambystoma mexicanum (assembly GCF_040938575.1). NCBI lineage: Eukaryota > Metazoa > Chordata > Amphibia > Caudata > Ambystomatidae > Ambystoma > Ambystoma mexicanum. The sequence goes on along the minus strand of NC_090930.1, from coordinate 419,132,484 downwards.
CTGCCCCTCTCAGACTTCAGCCGGACCACCTGAAGTTCTGGAAGCAGCTGAAGAGCCTCTTTTTCTCCTCTGCCTTCTCTTTCTCGCTCCCCTGCTAACCTTCCTGTCTGATGCGCCGACTGGTTGCTTGGTACCCTTACGGCCTCACTGGGTACCAGGCTGTTCTACGACCAGCCATTCTTTCACTGCCGCCTGGCCTACTGCGCACTAAGGGGCTGTAATCTGTAACCTCCACAGCCCCCCTGCAGACTTGCACTTACCCAGAGCTGCGGTGCCCTGGTCGCACTTCCCCAGAGCCTTACTGGCCCTGACCGCACTTCGCCCTACCCTCTCCCTTGCACTTCCCCCAATCCCTTCCCCTGCACCTCTCGTTGTGGCACTTGCACGATCTGAATGTCACAATGCCTAGTAAGATCGTTTGTCTTGTCTTCCCTCTGTCTACCCGCCTCCCTTGTGGTGCCTAGAAAAACTTGTGTACAGGTGTGTTATAAATGCAATATCAACATCACTATCACTAATGTACGGGACGTGCTGAATGCAATGCACTGACGTTTCAAGTGAGAAAACACAAAATGGAGGTTGGAGCGAAAAGCAGCAGTTTTTCTTCAGCTCTCGCATTCCTTAGCTTCTAGCAACAGCCAACTGACTCATCACATCAAGACAAGGAGGCTGACACCGTGGGACTCTGGCAAACTGGGAGGCATGACAGCTTTCAACTCAGTGAATTTCCCAGGACGACCATGCATGCGAATGTCACTTAAAGGGACCCGCCACACAAACTAATTGTGCTACTTCACTTTAGAAGATTTTCGGAGGCTTCGCCAAAACAGTAACATCTCATTGAAGACAGACATAAAGGACTGAACCGTGCGGCAGTTGTTTTATAGTTTTTATTGTTGAGCAATTATTTAGGATTTAAAAGAGCATGAGTTTACAACACACGTTCCATACTCAGCATAGAAAACCCTTGGGATGTGGGGGTCATTTTGAGCTGAGCGTGGTATGTCTGAGCCCTGCAGATGGAGGAAGGCTCCGGCATAGACAGTGAAGTCCACTCCTGCGGTTGCATTTGTCTTTTCTCGCTCTCGGGTTGGACCTCTATAGTGCCACTAGTCATTAAAGTGAAACTCTTGTGTTTTGATGCAAACACCGCTATTCTCACACTGTATATTGTGGACATGTTTTATTTTCATCCCCATAGTAATCCATCTGACCTCCTTATTTATCTTCCATCTACAGGAAATGCAAAACGGTCATCAATGGATAACACGGCGATGTGGATGCCCAATGCTTTAAATGGGACGAGGAATCGAAGGGGGATCAGGAGGTGGGGCCTAAGTCCTTGATCGGGGAGGGAGATGAAGAGGTGATTGTTTAAGAGATCAAAAAGAGACGCGGGCGCATTGCTAGCATTCATTTTGCTGGGTCCACCTCTCCTGTTTCCCAAGTTGCTGTGCCGACCCCTGAAGTCAGCCTTTTCACTGTGCATGTGGTGAAAGGGCTGCCTGCAGGGGAAGGCGCTATTTGGGGGAACATCGGCTCTTGGCTACTTTTTAGAGAATGCAGGGACTCTGCCCAGGCTAGCGCTAGCTCACTTAAAGCCCTATTGATGCATCATTTCCCATTAAACAACAGCAGGTAAACCCAATGGAAAACTGGTGTTCTGTGAGACCACAGGCTGAGGACGAGTGCCATGATGTTGTGGCGAGTGACTAATGGTGTCCATCCAAAAGTATGATGTGTTGTTGTGCCAAACAAAATGTTTTCGAGTTTCTGCTGGCTGCTCACTCAACACCATGTTCTAGGCAAGTTGCAGAAGCCGTGAGCATTACTGAGCCGGCACCAGCAGAGACAACACATCAGAAATGCTCTTGAAGCCAGCTGGGGAGAGGTTTCCCAGAAATACGGGTTTATGACTTTTTTCCCTTAAAGCGCTTGCACAGTGTTGGCAGATGTATGAACCGGGGGAGACTTGGTTAGAAAACCCAACTTCCCACAATCCTTTTTACTGCTCTGGGGTATTGGGGGGGGCAACACCCACAGCAGATCTAACATCCCACACCAACCAACAAACCAACATCTGCTGCATCTGCACATCAGAAGGCGGGGTAGATCGAGTCATGCCCATCAAAGGTCCCCTCTTTTTTACGAAAATCACTCCTACCCAACATGTGCCAAAACGCTACCAGTGGTCTCACCACAGTTAGGTATCAAACAACCAACAATTTTTACCAATCCAAAAAAATTATAGACTGTAAATCCGGAATCCCTATTTACAGGTGTTTCTAACTAGTGTAAACCAAAGACATCCCCGAATTACAAATAGCAGGAGGCCCTTTCATCTGACACCAAACAACACTGCTGCCACTGTATCACTGAAACCTCAGACTGCCAAGCAGCCATCCACAGATATTGCTGCCACTGTATCACTGAAACCTCAGACTGCCAAGCAGGCATCCACAGCTATTGCTGCCACTGCATCACTGAAACCTCAGACTGCCAAGCAGGCATCCACAGCTATCACTGAAACCTCAGACTGCCAAGCAGGCATCCACAGCTATTGCTGCCACTGTATCACTGAAACCTCAGACTGCCAAGCAGGCATCCACAGCTATTGCTGCCACTGTATCACTGAAACCTCAGACTGCCAAGCAGGCATCCACAGCTATCACTGAAATCTCAGACTGCCAAGCAGGCATCCACAGCTATTGCTGCCACTGTATCACTGAAACCTCAGACTGCCAAGCAGGCATCCACAGCTATTGCTGCCACTGTATCACTGAAACCTCAGACTGCCAAACAGGCATCCACAGCTATCACTGAAACCTCAGACTGCCAAGCAGGCATCCACAGCTATTGCTGCCACTGTATCACTGAAACCTCAGACTGCCAAGCAGGCATCCACAGCTATCACTGAAACCTCAGACTGCCAAGCAGACATCCACAGCTATCACTGAAACCTCAGACTGCCAAGCAGGCATCCACAGCTATTGCTGCCACTGTATCACTGAAACCTCAGACTGCCAAGCAGGCATCCAGCGCTACTGAACCATCACCTAATCGAAGCAAGATAGGAAGGAGCCATGCACATATATGGTTATACTTCTGATCCTTGAATCCACACAGACAGATTCCTGTTCACAGAGTCCCAGATGAATAATTTACCTGCCTCATGAGTTTTCCCATACGAACCGGGCGAGAAATGGCCATTCTTGCCATCGAACATTCCAAAAGAAACCAGCATTGGCAATGCCAATAGTTTGGGCATTTGTCTAGGCATGTGACAAGCACTTGTCAGGCACTGCCGGAGTGGTATTAACTGGCCCTTGATGGTAGCAGGTGCAAATAGGCTTCTGATATCAGTGCCTGGCAAATGCCTAATACTTATACACAAGTCAAAACTGTTGGCTTTAACAATGCTTGTTTTTAACAGGACTTCAGTGAAGGACAAGCATAGTGTTTATAAATCGAGTGGCAGGAGGCAGACCTGGTTAAAGACATTTATTTTACACAAGTAGCGTGTTTACAGCTCCAATTAAGTCATTGGGGCTCATTACGAGTCTGGCAGTAGCTGTGCCGGTAAAACCGGCAGGCTGCTACCGGACCTGTAGTGATTTACCGACGCCAGACTTGCCGGATTTACCAGGGCATTACAGCCCCGGTGGTCTGGTAAATCCGGCACCGGCAATTCTGTTAATCCTCATTCCCGTGGAGTCCGATAGGACTATCGGACTCCACAGGAATGGGGACCACGGAAGCACCAGCACCATTTACAACGGTGCCGGTGCTTCCGTGAAACTCTGACCTAGTGGGCGGGACGGCACCCGCCTGCAGAACTCGTAGTTTGCCGGTCCGGAAACAACGGTGCCGGCAAGCTTACCAGCACCGTTATTTCCAGACCGGCAACTTGTAATGAGGGCCATTAACTCTCAGAAGACTACTTTGAAAAAAAAATGGCACGCACTTTGAGTGCAAAGTCTGATGCTAAGGCTTAATTAACATGAGCTCAAAGAGTTCCTATAAGAAGGGTGTTTTGGGCAGAGAGGGGCAGGAACTTGGTGGGAATACCCATAGGGATTAGCATGGCCATGGGCAGTCAATGGGTGGGCAAAAAACCAAACATCATCTACAAGGTGTGTGTCCCTCTGCATATGCCATTTCTCCTTATCTGTACCTAATGCAATAGTTTTGGCGTATAGGTGGTGCAAGTGCCACCTAATAGCCCAAACTAAAAATGACAGTGACCAAGAAATACCCCTTGCACTCCTGCTGTCCATAGGCTCCCACCTAAAGCACAGTAAGTAATTCGACCATCTGCACTCGGAGTGTGCACTCGCTTGGGCTGTTTTGATATTTTTTTTAAAGAAATTGAATGTTGGTAGATTAACCTCCAGGAAATGTTTGGGGCTAATCCGCACACATTTCCCAATGCTCACCGCACAACAAACGCATAATCAAGTGTACTCTGGGGGACACAGCTTCCCGGCACAGTCCTCATGTCATGTTCAGCTGGAATGTGACAGCCACGGGTACATCAAAGCATCTCAAGAAGGGGGAAGGCAACACCTTCCTCTGGCCGTCTAATTAAAATATCAAAGGCTCCACAGATCCGCACTGCCTATTGTATAGGGTGGCAGCGCATACTGATGAGAGTTAATTGAAGCAGGCCTGAGTTAATTGAAGCAGGCCTGTGAAGACACAGAACTAGCAAAGGGCAGGAAACCCCAACACCTTTTTCATATGCAATGTGTTGGCTTGAAGCTAGCTCCCACCCCTCTGTATGAAGGGCAGTGAATGTCATACCTGGGACAAAAGTTTACAGTAGGCAATCCCTACAGGCCAACCTCCTTTTCAGAGGGAATAAGTATGTGATTTGAGGGAGACAGAAAGTCTGTTCTCGCCACAAACTTCAAGGGAGACCTGCGCTTTGATCAGGAGTCAAAGAGAGCTCAATTAACCAGAGAGACACTTTTAACCACAACAGACAGGAAGATGGGTAGGACATGTTGTCACCCCTACCTTTCCTGTTGCAAAGCACTCTGGTTATGACCTCACACATAACAGAAGATGGTTGGTGGGGACCCGAGATTGGTTCATTAAGGTAGGCTTAGCCTGCACCAATCACTGGGGCCCATTTGTCTTTAAAAGAGGGCTGAGTCCCTCAATTAGCAGATCATCTGACGACTTCGAAAGGAGTAAGAAGAAGGACTCATTTGGACCCTGGATGAAGGTACAGTCTGCCTTACAGCTTCCGACAGTGAAGGAAGGCCATGATTTCCAAGAGGGAAGCAAGATCCCTCCCCTAAACATCTCCCATGGAGCAGAGGGAGATACCGGACTCAGAGGACCCATCCAAAAGCTCCAGAACTGTTACCCAGCCAGCACACAGTGTGCCTTGCTAGGTTCTGCCAGCAGGCTTCCTAGGTGCGAAGTTGCAGAGAGTCTCTGAACAAAGGACAAAGCCGTTGCCTGCAAACACTCTCCTCAGCTTTGGGCCGTCTGCCTTAAAGGACAACACAAGCCCTGCGAAGAAGCTAAGAGGAGTGCCACAACAAGCATCAACCAGCGTCCATCTTTTAAGGACATTTTCGAGACAGTCGAGCCCTCGAGCAGTGTCCGGCTGCACCACTGACTGTTGTCACGCTGCAGTCACTAAAGCCGTCCGAGAGGCCTTGACCAGCATTCCAGATCCGCCAACCAGCACAGAGACAATGATTCTTGACCCTGAGCCGCTGTGTGGGCCATCCTGCAGCCGTCCGTCCAGCCTGACTTGCTGAACTGCCTGCCGCCTGATACCCGCAGCTGTCTCCCGTCTTGAACTCTGTTTCAGGAGCAGCAAAGTGTCCTGGAACCAACTTGATGCTGTCGAGCATCAAGATCATCTCAAGCACCAGGTACATTGTGGTTCTGTCCCCCTTGTCCTTCTCCGAAGGCCCCTAGTGACATTTACAACCCCTTGCTCCCTTGGTGCTGAAACCAAATAACATTGAACAGTTAAGAGTGATTGCTGTACTGACTACCCTCCTGTCAGTATCCAGAGTGCATCCTTTTCCTTTGTGAAACTGTCTGTCCTCTGTGTTCCTTTACATGGTGGGTTGTATTTTGTAGTGTGCTAGAACTTTCTGTTGTAATAATAATAAAGTAGATATTTTTATACAACCTTGATTGGACAGTCCCTTCCATCATTGGGTAATAATTGTATTTTTCGTTGTGTTGCAACTAACCAACGATCAATGACCTTGCGCAGATAAGCCTACCGTTCCATCTATGTTACCAAAATTGAGGTTTATAATTTACTTGTGTTTCCAATCTGTTCGGATGCCTTCTGGTATACTCGAAGTGTGGGGCTGATTGATGGTTTAGAAACCGATATTCATCCCTGGGACACTGGTGCCCCGGAAGTTGATTCGTCACAAGCACTTAACCTAACACATCACTTCTTTGGCACACACGCTGCATCTACAGAAATCTACACACTGACAGCAATTGAAGTCAGGACCTGTTTATTGCCACCTCTCCCACCAAACCCCATTGCTTATTGGGAGGGTACTTGAACACCTGCAAGCCCCCATGAATGAACCTGCACCTGAACCAACATGGGCTCTAATCGCCCACTCTAACAAAAGTAGCTAGCGCCTGACCATGTTTCTGCCTCACATCACCAGACGTACAGAGGAATATTGAATCGACTGACTCATCCCCACCATCACCCATCCAACCCAATCCCAGTCCAAAGCCTGTTCTAGCTATCCAGCGCTACGCAGCCTTCAGACTGAGCTTCAATGGCCTCATATACCAGCATCACATTGGTAAACATATACCATTACTTACAAACCAACAGTATTACAAGACTCAAAGCTCACTTTTTTCGCAATGCGCGTGTGCCTCTTACATGAATGTCATGGCCCTTGGCAATCTGCTGGGTGTGTGTCCAGCCACAGCCCATGTGGTTCATAGAGGTGCAACAATCTATCTAGATGTGTGTCAGGGTGCCACCACCAGTCCTTACGCCTCACAAAAATGACACGTGGGCACCGGTCGACAGAACAAAGGGCAAACAATTTGGCAAAAAACGGAACTTGAGAACAGTTTAATTTTGCTGCAGCAATTCTAGCAGTGGACTCAGGGTGCCTCATTACGACACTGGCACTCCCTTAATGTAATGGCACCCTTCAATACGGGAGCGCCTATTACGAGGTTCCCTTTGCGGGACTCGGAACAGACGTCTGGTAAAACCAGATGTCCTTTCCGGGTCCCACGAGGGGAAGAGGGAGCTAATAACCGGCCATTTGTAACGTGTCTGTTATTACCTCCCTGCCCATTCCCATTGAGAACTATGGGGGCTCAAATGGGAATGGGGAATGGTTCCTTCAAGGAGGAATTACCGGGTCCTCCAATGTTGGAATAACCCGGTTGCGGAGCCCGGTATGGAATCAGCCATGGTGCTAATAGCACCATGGCTACCTCTATACTCGTAATGAGGCCCAGTGACTCCTAATAAAACAGACAAACTATGAGGACAAAACTCTACAATTTAGTACGAAAAATTGAATGTTACTGTATTCTTCTATTGACTCATGAGACCAGCCAAATGCTTGATTTCGCTCATTTGAAAAGTTGTCGTATCAATCACTTAAACCACATTCTTTCCAGGGCTCTATGTGGGCCGGGGCTGTACTTTTGCCCCCTCATACAAGCAACCAATGTGATTTATCCAGTGTGCCTCACAGAAATTTGTAATTGCAGGGATTAGCGATCCATTCAAAAGTTGTGAAATAAATCATTTTTGGGAAATGATATGTCATGCTTTTCTTAAGCAGGACAGCTCAATGTTTGCCAAATGAGTACATATGGTTTGTGGTTTGATGACATTTCACTGTTAGGTGCGTCTTGGAACAGATGAAATTAACACCAACAGCATTTGCATTACATTCTCACACTGGTTGCATGCTTGAATCACTATCACAGACATACTACTCAAATTCAAAAATCTCTGGTCCTTCTTATGTTCCCAAAATGGATAAATATTGTCAAACAGATCTTCTAACTCTGTCAGGGGAACTCCAATATTTTGATAATGTGGATAGCTGTTGCCAGACAGATTGTCAATCAGGAATAATGGACCTGTCCGCACAATCTATACAGAAAATATGTGATAGCTTTGGCTTTGAAATCGCTTCCCTTCCTATGGTTATGCCATCTGCTTCACCTCCTGAAGTAAGCGAGCGACTGCTGGTGCTTAATACTGCACCTTGGGTTGTTGTAAATAAATGTAAGCCAGGTCCCCCAAGGGTTCACAGACCTGTGAAAGTTTGAACACTCCCGGCCATGTCTAGAAGCCTACGAGTAAGAAAATCCCTAATGGCAGCGCTTACAGAGGAGACTACTAGAGACGTTGTTATGGACCATAGGAACTTTATTATTACCAACATTGAGATGCCTTGTGGGAAAGAGCAGAGAGAAGCCCAGTGGAATAAAGTTTTGCCGTGGCTTTGCCAAAGAAGTGGGCTGGGAGTGGTTAGAAGCTCTGACTTGAAGATCTTACGTAGACTTGAGATAGATGACTGGTGTACTCAAGAGAATAGGGACTGCGTGCTGGTAGGATGTGGGACTAGTAATTTGCCATACTTCCTCAGTATCTGTCGATATTTGCTTAAAGGTTCCTCACATTTAAGTATCATAGTTTATTAGATTCAGGTTCTATCCTCTGTTCAGAATGCTCCTTACAATGGTAATTTTTCATGGTGGTTGTTTTATTTTATTTTATGTTTGTAAGTTGTCATCCTTTTGTAGTGCGTTGATGCCTGCGGGCTACAGAGCTTTAGAAAAATATAAAATAAAAATAAATAAATAAATAAAATTCTCTTTGATTATGTGTAAATCAGCCAGGACCCCGGTTGCACCTATTTGTCCCACTTCCATTCCACCCTGGTGTTTTATCTACAGAATGATGGTGAATTACTCACTTCTTGAATTGGGTATATACTGAGAGAGAGTGGGCCTCATTATAAGCATGCCAGTTCGGGAACTACGGTACCGGTAAGCATGCCAGTACCGTACTTCCCGGACCGCCATACTAGGAGCTGTGATCACGGGCCTGTCATCCCGCCAGGTCTGGCCTGGCGGGCAGAGCGGCACCCGCGATTGCAACATGTCGGATGCACCGGCGTTCCCATTCCCATTTAGCCCTATGTGGCTCAAATGGGAATGGGGACTGACAGGCACCGGCAACCGGCAATGCAGGCACAGCTACTGCCAGGGTTATAATGAGGCCCAGTGTGTTTTATTTAAGGAAAGTAATGATCTATTTACAAGCCGAGCACCTGTGACCATGCTGGATGACTGAACTACATGCTTCCAAGGCCTCCTGATGTATTGTTTGAGGCAGGGTGTCCCCAACCCCTTTTGGGCCATGCTTTGCACTTAGTCCATGCTCCTTTGCTGACTCCCCTGCGATTTCGTATCTCACCTAAAGAACGGAAGCTCCCCTTTTATTAAACCCAAAAACAATCCAAATTGCTTTTCGTATCTCAGAAACCTGAGCGCACAATAGCTTCTGACGTTTCTAAGCATGGTAATGCAAAACATTGACACCACAATTGCAGATCATGTAGATTGCACAGGTCTCTTAAAGAATGAAAGAATTTGAATGCGGGATAATAGAAGGAATACCATACTTTCGGGGCCAAAAATGAGAAGGAGCATCGGCCCTAATCTTGGCGACGGCAGCGAGAGATTGAGAACATATGCACAGTTGCTGATCGCAGAGTTCTCGCAGGGGTGTTTTTATATTTCTTTCTTCTGAAGAACTGAGAGCCGAACATTGTAAATTCTCGGAACCATGAACATGTTCTTAAATTCAATGGAAGATTCTACGTGACGATGAAACATGGTCATACTCTTTGAAAGCAAAAATCTCATGGACAATGCATTTTGAACTCTTTGCGGCTGTGCAATACGTCCAAGAGGGAGACCCCAACATAGATTGGTGCAACAGTCCAGCCTAGAGGAAGTAAATGCATTTACCGACGTGATCTTCTGATCAAGTGAACATTAACACAGAGCATGCCCAAGGTTTCTGAGATAGAAGATACTATAGTATTGCATTGATCTGTGATGTGAGTGGGCGTCTGTATCAGGTGTATGCACAGATCCTGAACCTGGGTGACTTGTTCAGGAGCAAGACCCAGGACTGTGGGCCAGATACGAGGATCCCAAGGTGAGATCGTATAATGGGAGACAATCACCTTAGTCTTAGTTGGATTAAACATTAGTCTGTTGCAGAACATACAATTCATTACTTTTGTCATGCGCTCCTTTAGACTATATACCCGGACCACCACTAGGTATAAACAGGATCTGGGTGTCATCTGCATCCATATGGAACTGGAGATCACATGATCTAATCAATTCTGCTAGTGGGCCGAGGTATAAATTAAACAAGAGATTTGAAAGATTGGGTCCATGGGGTACGTCACAAGGCATTTTCTGGCTGCTAAATTCCAAGTATGAGAGAGCAACTGATTGAGATCTATTTGACAAGAAGAACTTTATCCAGGAAAAAAGACAACCCTAAATGCCCAATTCGGAATAAATGATCGCGTGTGTCAGCGATTGCCAAAAGTTCTAATAAAATAAGGGCCCCCACCCCACTCAATCGATAGTCATCATTCTTCGACTACCATAGACCAAAGCCACACGCAGAGATTCTGTGCTTTGCTGCAGGAGAAAGACAGCCTGTTGGGTGTCAAGTAAGTTGCACATTTCAGCTACAGGTAAATAATAACCTTTTGATCAATTTAATGGGGACATGGAGTTGCAAGATGTGGCGATAGATTGGTGGTCCTGCTGGTCTAAAGAAGGCTGTTTAATCAGTGTAGCTACCACTAAATGTTTCAAATGGGTGCGCATTATTGCTGTATGCAGTACGCAGGTATAGGTTCAACTTGTTTGTTAGATTCACCAACATGTAAGGGGTGATTTATTTTATTAATTTAGGTGGCCCTGGACCAGTTGGTGAACTAGTTGCTCTTCAGCTCTGTCATAGTACATCAAAAGCCTCAAGGCTAAAAAGGGCAGAAATACAAGATGTCGCTATTCTCTTGATCCCAAACAGTAATATCCATCTTTTCATAATGAGCAGGTGAGTGTGGCAGTGTCACAATATTGGCGTGGATAAGTGCTAATTTACAATGTAAGAAATCAGAAAGTCTCCAACTAAACTCAAATGATTGAATTATCTGATTCTGGGGGTATTGCAGAAGTTTGTATTTCCTAGAGTGCGGAAAACATTACTTCAGTCTTGTCAGCTATATTAATACATTTTAAAACAAGAAACTGTTTGTCTTAGAAAACAATCTCGTGCTCTGCGCTGTGCAGAGGTTAAAAAATGTGAGCTTTTTATTTGACATATTTTAGGACCTTGATGTCTGAGGAGAAACTGTCTCCGGGAGCGCAGAAGCTCTTTCTTCAAATTTCCACACTTCCCTGTTTGCTGAAACTGCTTGTGACCGACTGGAGTTGCTTATTACAAGGGAGGGGGAGCTGAACTGGCTATAAGATCCATTCACCTTTGGATGGCCCGGCCCAGACGATTTCATGTCAGCTTTTTACAAAACATTCAAGGCTCAATTAATTGATCGACTCACGTTATTATTTAATTCTTTCCAAGAATCAAAGACGATTTTCGACTCCCTGATGTAAGCTATGATGTCCCGCATCCTCAATCCTATTACCTGACATTCCTCCTCAATAGGGATGCCAAAATCTACTCAAAGATACTAAGGCTTGTAGAGATCCTTTGATCCTTTATCGAAACAGGCCAGACTGGCTTCATTGTGAACTGCTGTACACATGATAATGACATTATTGAAATTGGGAAGATACACACGATTCCCTTTTCCATACTGGTGTTTGATGCTAATAACATTTTTGATCATGCTCACTGGAGCTTTCTGGCCGAAACGGTCCATGCATTTGGATTTTGCTCTAATTTCATGAATCTGAGTACTAGCTTGTTTTCAGTCTCCCAAAACGTGTTCCCTCTCCTGTTTGTGCTCATAATGCAGCCTTTAGCCAGCCGCATTAGGGCCAATCCTAACATCCGAGGATTGCTTGTAAATGGTAAATAGCATAAAGCGACCCCATGTGTCGATGATATCTTGGCGACCATGTCTCATTACCGAACTACTCTACTAGCCTTAATGTTGGAACTGAAGGAATTCGCAAAGGTTTCTGGCTTTATGATCTACTACTGGAAATCTGTAGGGATGAACATCTCAGGGCCTCGAGAGGTAATGGTTACAATGAGGTCAGACTTCCCTTTTTGAATGGAATTCCACTCAATTGGACTCCGTCAGGGTCAAATTACCACCATCACCCACAACGTTCTATAAGGTTAGTTTTACTCTCCTTCTCAAAGCCCTATGTGATGATTTGGCATGATTGGGGAACCAAGAGATCTCCTGGACCGGCGGGTCACAGTTTTGAAAATGAATATTGTTCCTAGTTTGCTTTATCATGTGACTGCCCTCTCAGTCATCATACCACGATCCTTTGCTCTGTCTCTGCAATAAAAAAGGATATTTGTCTAGTGGAATAGAAAACCACAGCTCATAAACAGACCCTCTATTCTAACAAACATAATGGCGGGCTGGACCTTCTCGTATTGCAGAATTATATTACTGCGGC